>NC_081196.1:8115965-8447840 GCF_902713425.1 Acipenser ruthenus
TGTATGTGACATTCACTATGTGCCACAGGGATTTCCAATCACAGAGTGAGAGAAATAAAAACATATTGTATATTTTAAGTTGTTTTTCTTAGGAACATACCTTCTTTATTTAAGGGGCCAGTGTAAAAAAAATCAATCTTGTTCAATAAAACTTTATTTCTACAAAATATGTGTGTTTTCTCATGAACAAAAAAGCATTTTGTCAACTGGTTGTAGAGCAACTGCATTGAGTCTGCAAGCTTTTGAAATATTTCTGAGGGTATACAAGACCATTCCTCAATAAATAGCCTCTAATTCTTTCAATGTAATTCCTTTATTTTACCAGGTAAAAAAAAAAAAAAAAAACAGTAGAGAACAATTTGTTATTTACCATGGTGACCTGGCCAAGAAGGCTCAAACTGCAGCAAAGACACCATATAATTAACATCCATCATGCAAAATAATTAAAAACAATACTGATGTAACAGAATAAAACAATACATACACTAAATCACAACACAGCACTAAAATAAGTAAAATAAAACAATACAATCCAGACCTTTCGCTGCAGATTTAACAATTGCAAGGATCTGTTTAAAAAGGTTAACAGAAACCAGATTGGTCCATTTCAAATCCCTCTGTAAAACATTCCAACTATCTGAGCTGAAAATTCAAACAAGTGCTACCAAAAGTAAAAACCAAAAGTGCTAATAGTTTGAAGTAGAAAAAGTAAGTACATTCCAGAGATAGGCTGGCACTTTACCAGTTATTGTAATATAAACAAACATTTAACAGGGTTTAAGATGCCAAGCAGTCAAAGAAGGCCAATGTAGCAGTCCATACAAATCACAATGATGGGTTTGGTAGGGTGCTCAGGTAAGAGTAAAATTAATTGTATTGTGATTAGGGCTTCTGATTTTCGGTTTTAACCGATAAAACATCCCCGATACAAAAAAAATGAAATCGGTGGACAGCCAATAAACACTGGAAAACACCGGAAAATCTGTGGAAATGGTTAATCAATTCACGTTGACTTTACCCTATTCCCATTAAAAAATAAAACCTACTACAAAAATAATAATAAATACATTTCCCAGTCCTGCTGGACATGTCCCGCCTACCTGACTTGCATCTATCATTGATTCGTTCTCAGTACTTTAAACCCGCCTCAACTACTGAATGACAACACACTCCTACATTTCTATTGGAGACTGCTTGCGAGATTTAAAACAAGATTACAATCAGGATGGATGCTTGTTAGCGGGATTTCAATCTGTATTACAGTTAAGATACAGAGGATTTAAAACACAGTTGTGGCAAAATGTACAAAAATGCCTACACACAAAAGCCCCAGAAGAATGTGCCCGTGACCGTAGGGATTTCATTCTGGAAGACAGCAATGGAAAGAAGGTACAACTTAAGTGTGCAAGTACTGATACAAGAAACCCAATTTAGCCTTGATTTTTTATTTAACAGAAGAAATATGTGTTCTGAAAGTAAAAGCAGTTTCCAACCATATGCCCAGGTATTTGTACTCTGTTACATGTTCCAGTGCTGCTTGCTTTAAGTTGTTATATTAAATAAGCTTGAGTGAACTGTAGAATGGCAACAAATCTCTGTTCAGTTCCTTGATGACCAAAGATATACAAGAACCTGCAGAGTACAACATTGTATCATATGCATGAAGGTGAGGAGTTACCAGGCCTAGAGTCAGACTGGAGCTCAGACAGCATCTTTCAACAACAACAAACCGAAACACAGACAATTCAGTAAATGATGAGAAAAATCAATTGATTAATAGAAAATGAATTGGCTTTCGTGACTGATTATCTGCTTTTAAGATATGTTTTTAATTTGATAAATGATAGTGAAATAAATAATCAATAATGGTATTATGTTGTAACACGTTATCAGTATGTAAAATGACATCATAACTAAGGCTTCATTTTTAATGTTGTTTATGTATTAGAGTACAATATAAAATATATAAAAGGGATCGGTTGGGATGGGTATATTTGAAATGATTGTACATTCAGTAAATTAAAGCAAAAAATGGTGAGGACATGACTGACCTTTTTCATTTATTTATTAAAAAAAATGTTTTATTGTTCCTTCCAATAGTAAATAAAAAATAAAGAGAAATAAAAAGTGGTTTATGTTATTGTGGCAGGCCAGCGGCCCTGCACAGGTACATAATGTGTTTTGTTGGGTTTGTAAATAAGATTTGTATAATTTGGAAATAAAGTTTTTATTGGATATGGCAGGGCTGCCACGCATTTTTTGGCTGTATTTGACTCTTCCTATAAGAATTCACAATTTATTTTTATTTTTTATATTGGAATTGGTGTCCGCTTTTCACAACACTCTGGGGAACATTATAAAGTACTTCAGAAACCATAAAAACGTTTTTTTCAGCACTATATATAGTTGTTTTTTATTTTATTTATTCTGTATTTCCCTTAGTGTTTTCAAAGAGATACATGTATAAAACACATGTACATGTTATTCTATAATCTGAGGGACCGTAGAACACTTCCTGAAAGTCTTGTTGAAAAATATTAATGTTTGGGCAAACTACAAGACATTTTTTGTACACATATTTAGCTGACTTTGCCTTTCTATCTTTGAAATTCATCAAAACATCTATTTTAGTCGTAGAATTGAAAATTGTATTTTTTCGTTTAGGACGCTCTATAGAATATTATACAATATAGGAGCTATAAAAAGTACTTTTACTGATTTTCCACTCCAATAAGTAAAATAAAATAAAAAAATCAGGTATTTTTCAAAAACTTACATTTTTAAAAATTATGATTTCAGTAGATTGTGGGGTTTCAAAGAGATAAATGTACAAAAACATTGTATTCTGTTACCGGAAGGACCCTATAACACTACCTGAAAGTGTTGTTGGTTCTTTCATTTAAATATGGGCAAAATTCAAAACATTCTTTCACTTAAGTGATTTTATGAATTTAGAGCCTTTTGTTAAAAAAACAAACTGAACACATGGTTTAGAACTGAACGTTTATTTAAAAAATAAATAATACTAAGAACACCTATTCTTGCCACATGCTGCTGTATTGTCTGTGCCCTTTAAAAAAACAAGAACAAAATATATCAACCTGTAGGGTAAAGGATGGTGGTCCAGTAAGTTCATAAAATGAAGTGTGTTTTTTTTATCATGTTTACCCGATCACAGTCCCCGAAAAGACACTTCAGTATGATCGTGTTTACACGATCCTGGTCCTTAAAGGGTTAAAAAGGGGCTGAAAAGCAAGTCCTTTGTTCTTCCTCTAGCAGTTTGAAGCTCATGACTGCGTGTCTTCACCAGGGTGAGTGAGCCAAAAACACAGGAACGACTGTGTGTATACCAGGGTTCCAGTGTTTAGCGCATAGGGATTAATTTAGGGGATTTTTAATCACAGAAATGCATTGCGCCAGGGAGAAGGTTCCTAGAGCACCACCTCCCTTTTAGTAGAAGCAGCGTTGAGCTATTGTTTGGCCAACTTTTATTTTTAGTTGTTTTCCCACTGTGTTTCATTTTTGCCTTTTTCTATTGTATAATTCTTGTGTACACTTGGGTGTATATCCTCCCGCACTAGGTCTACCATTGTTGGTACCCTAGTGGCGGCCCCACTTACTGCAATTGCCTGTGAACTTAATAAAATCTCGACACCTGAGTGGCTTTTCAATGTTAACCACTGTGTCTGTCTCATCTATCAGCAGATCTCCACACTCTAACAGAAGCCCTTGTTAAAGTCTTGGTAACATGTTGCAAAGTAAAACTGTTGTGTGATAAATATAATTTGCTTCTGTGAAATCGGGATCAGGGACAGTGCTTGAATTATGGGACGATAAGTAGGGGGTCCTAAATGTGAGCCCGAAGTGACTGTTAGCACAGCCAATCAATGTTTTCCTGACTCCAGTATGTAATCACAGTATTCCGGGACACACTATTATTACAAAATCGACATGTTGGTCATGTTTGATTTATTTATGCTTGAGTTTTTTCTTCAAGGAAACAAAGGGAGTGGACACAGTAAATATTGTACTATTAATTACCATTGACTTAAATTAATATATTATTTTTTTAGCTTGTATAACTGACCTTTGTTTTGGTCATTCCAGATCCAACTCATGATGTACAAAGAAAAAATTAATAAAAAAAACTAGACTTCTGTCTGCTTCAGAGCCAGATTCATCATTGTCTGTCTCTGCTGCATCAGAATCGTTGTTTGGTAAACTTTGCAATAATCCCAAACACTGCTTTGATGTCATGCGTCTTCCACAGTCCATTTTCAATGTGTATTGGGGTAACAATGAATTGCTTAGAAAAACAAGCGACTTATATAGTAACCAGAGTGCATCTAAAACATAGATCAGAGGAGAAAAGTAGTGGCTCACACAAGTGATAGACTGTCACACAGACAGACAGTTGCGCACCATGAGCTGTCAAGGCTGATTGATGGGCTATCAGATGGAATGCAGACTGATATAATCAAACTTCAATACATGGCGGCAAGTTCCGACTGATAAATACAAATAATACCGCAACATTTCACTGTTATAATATGTTTTATATGTAGTGGTCAATTTGACCGCTCCTGGTCAGAATAGATGTGATGGTATTTTATCTCCCTAATTTTTGCAGCTACGTGATTCTTTCTTTGTCAGGGTAATTAGAACATATATTTTGGAAATGTCAGGAAACCACAGCTCCGTATCGTAAACACATGCACCGCAATTTAAATTTAAATTCCCAAAAACAACTGCTGTGGTCATTAAATAGATAAATACATGCCAGTGTATTCTCTCATTTTACTAACACTACAGAAAGTATGACCTTAATACCACATAGGTTTTAACAATGTCTTGATACATAATAATATTATTAGTTGATGTTTCTTGATTGGGATTGGTACAACTTTTGTATTATTTGTTGTTCATCATATAAAACACATTTGTTCTGTTATTTGGTGTCTTGTTGGTGCGAATGTGTGAATCAACTGAAAATACTTGACACAGTCTGTACAATAAAGTGAATGATGCACAAGCACTCTCAGTTTAAGCGCTTTTGTGCACACTTTTAATAATCACCAACACAAATGAAACCAAAACACAGGAACAAAATAACAGTTTTAATCAAACGCCTACACAGAACTCTCAAAATAAACAAAACATTTTACAGCTATAGCCTAAGCCTAAGTCTTAATTATGGCATATTCAGCTAACTAAATTAAACTAAAATAAAATAGCACTCAATAGATTACCTGTTAGTTTATACTAAAAACAGCCCTATTCAACAAGTAATTAATTTCCTGTTGAACGTTAGGAGGCCTTAATAAATGCTTGCATTTTATTTAAATAGCATTAATACCAAGTGTTACTTTTAGTTGTCTTTCACTACAATTGCATATTATAGCAAACTAATATGGTTAATGGACTAATTAATCACCCAGACGGGGGGGGGGGGGGGGGGGGGGTTAATCGATTAAAAGAAAATGCCAGGATTAAAACTCCTAATAATAACATTTATATGTGTAACTATACATGTATTTACTAAGTAACTACTATGTAAATACACAGTCATTGACACTTAATGTAAAGTGTTACATGATCCTGAGGAAAACTTGAGAAATATATCTTAAGGGAATGTTTGAAAACACTCTTCAAATCAAATATTTACAAAAATACTACATCCAGGCCGCACTCTGAGATCACAGGATGCGGGGCTGCTGTGATCTCAGAGTGAGGTAGGGCTTTTTCTTATATAGCTCCTAAATTATGGAATGCTCAGCCTTTGATTGTCAGGGAAGCTGGCACCGTTAAGACTAAAAACGCACTTTTATGAAATGAATAGGGCCCAAAGTCAGCTGAGTGCTCAGGGCCTTTGGACACAAACTGCTTTGAACCCTGTTGACTCCTGGATATTTTAAACATGGAAACTGAACACAGCACCTCCCAGAGTGAAGGATATAAAGCCGCACAATGCTCTATTTGACAACACACTGCATCTGTATGACCTGCTGCAGGGTGCTCTGACTAAGGCTGTTGGAAGACAGGTAAATTATTTTTTTATATTTTTGTTATTTCTGAAATTAGGAAAAGTCACAAAGGCCACAAACAATACAATATAACCACAGGTGGCTGTGTTAATTTTGGTCCTATGTCATGGTAGCAAGTTCATTGCTAGATTTTAAAGACATTTCTAAATATACCGACTTCAGTTAATTTAACCTTTTTATGTACAGTATATGTCTATCTTGCAAAAACTCATTTGTGGGCCATAAACATACAGAAAAAACACACCGCAAGCAGCATTAGCATTAGGGAAATCACTGTATCTAAACACTGTTCAACACTGCAGAGGCTGCTGCACACTGGAAAACAATGCCAATTTAAAACAAAATGCAGTTCCTGGTTGAAACAAAAATCCAGACTGTTGTTTACGGGAGGCCCAGGGTTGAAAACCACTGGCATGCTGTCTAGAAGGTAATTCTGGCAACTAATTTGACTGTACTGGCATGTGAAAAATAATACATTACAATCTGTAAATTACACCCTATTACATAAGACATTACTAAGACATCATTATTAAGCACAAGTGAACAGTTCAAATGTATCAATAGACTGTATATAACTTTTTCCTTCTTCGCTGTGCTGTTTCATTCAAGGTTTAAAGCTGTTCATATCATAGCGTGTTTTAATGAAGGTTTGTCACTCTAGTAGTCATTAAAAATAATAGTTTACTGTCCATTAATACAAAACTGTATCACCTGACAGTTTAAAAATGACTAAACTCATATGATAGTTTTTTAAATAAACCAACTGTCAGTATTTAGCACTCCCATTACAATTAAGTAATACATTTTATTGCAACATAACAACTATGGCATGTATTTTCAAAAGTTTGTTAGTGGTATAGAGATCTGATTTATTTCCAGCTGTATTTTTTATCAATAGGTCTCCTTGGCTGGGACATTCTGATCTCATGAGAACAGGAATGGAAAACATGTCTTACACTGAAACTTTCACACTCACTGGATTTGGGGACATGGGTAAAACTAAATATGTATATTTTCTACTTACCCTTATTGGGTACCTCTTGATAATCTTTGTAAACACAGTTCTTGTGTTAGTAATATTTCTGGAAAGAAGCCTTCATGAGCCTATGTATATCTTTCTCTGTAGTTTATCTGTTAACGCCCTTTATGGAACTGCTGGTTTCTATCCTAAACTTCTGGCTGATCTTCTATCAGAGACCCAAGTGATTCCTCATGCTGGATGTTTCATTCAAATATTTGTTATCTATGGGTATGCAGCTTCTGTATTTTCAATATTAACAGTGATGGCATATGACAGATATGTGGCCATTTGTAAACCTTTACACTATACAAATATCATGACAGATAGAGTTGTTTGTAAATTACTATTTGGTGCCTGGCTATTTCCATTCTGTAGCATGGCCCTTATTCTTTTGTTTTCTTCAAGACTGCCTTTGTGTGGAAACCAAATTGAAAGACTGTATTGTTCCAACTGGTCAGTAGTGAAGCTATCTTGTGTACCAACTACTCTGAACAATGTTGTTGGTTTTATAATTACTATTTGTGCAATGTTTCCACCTCTGTTTTTTATATTGTTTTCCTATGTACACATTCTTATTGTTTGTCAGAAAAGCTCCAAGGAATTCAGAAGCAAAGCACTACAAACATGTCTCCCGCATTTAACAACATTTATCAACTATTCAATAACAAGTTTTTGTGAAATAGCTCTTAGTCGATTAGACTCAAAGGATATGCCCCAAATTGTTGCTGCCATCCTGTCATTGGAGTTTCTAATAATTCCTCCCCTTCTTAATCCTCTCTTGTATGGATTCCACTTGCCTGAGGTACGGAAAAGGATTATAAATATGCTCAGAAGAAAGCAAATTATACCAATATTAGACAGCTCACACGCTGCAAAATACTAACTATTATGTATTATGTACTTTCTTGTTAAGATTATGTTTGTGTACTTTTATACTAAATAACAAAAGTCCTTCAGTTTGTGCATATGCACGACTGCAAATAATAGTACTTTCATTTTTCATTGAAAAAAACTCACAACTGTATAATTTATTGAAATTTGTATTTGTGTTATCAGAGTATTTTGTGTTTTTTGCAATCTTCTCTTTTGCCATTTTGTGTTGTTTATTTTTTTGTGCCACGGTGTGTTTAAATTCAGTCTTCCTGTTCTTGTTTTAATTAAACAAAAGTAATGGAATCCCTTTTTAAGGAGGTGTTTCTTGTGGGGCTTTTTTGTTTCCCTTGGTTTTTATTTGAGATCAGGTGTACATTACATAATACATTTTTATTTTTATTCATATATCATGAGGAATAAAACCAGAGATCTCAGTTGTGGTTACTGTGCTGCAGCTGACAGCAAACACTATTGTATTTTTTTAATTTATTTTTTTTCCTTTATTTGCTATGATGTAAATAGATAGATTGAATGTATATGACAGTGAGGAATCATAGTTTTGTCTACTTTGAAAGAAAACATTCAAAGGGTGTGTACAGAGAGTTTCTTTCATGAAACAGAAAAAAAGGTAAATTATATAAGTAAGTGTATGTTGTATTTACATAATTTCTGGCAAGTTGATTTGGAACAGAGACTAAACATAGTTTGAAAGAACATTCAAGGCCCTTTACCAGAGATTAGGGACCTGATAGTGACCAATCAAGTCAAAGGAAATCTCTGATTGATATTTTAATCAAATTTAAAACACTTTGAAATAAATCACTTCCAGAAATTACATTATGTGTAAAAAGTATGATGTGTAAAAAAAATAATAAAAATTGTTTTCCATATAAAAGTATATTTTTCAGAGCAGCAATAAAGGTAATGAAGGCGCATTCCACATCATAGTGTGCACGGCTACATTTCTTATTGTTTATTTTATAAAAGAAAATTTAAAAAAAACATTGAACATTGTTTGAAGAAAGTGTGTTGCCTTTTATGCTGTTGATGTTTTAAAAGTACATCTCATTTATAATACCGAAAGTTCACATTGTCTTGTACACTTGGTATCCAGTACATATTTTACTGAAGCACGACATCCGCTAAAACTACCTTCGAATTCCTGGCTAGCGAACGAACCTTCAAACACAGCACTACTCAAAGTAATGCAAAACAGATAGCCAGTGGTGCTTATGCAGCACGTAAATGAAATAGCTCCCTCTGTGACTATGAAGGGGAGTTACTACATTTAATTCTATTTATTTATTTAAATTGTACCTATCTTTTTAAAAAGTGTAATTAGTTTCAGCATTGAAACTGTTTCAGTTGGCATATGTATAGTGTTCGTGTGTCATTATAATTGCATAAGCACATAGTCAGTTTATAAAAGTACTCTCCAAACTAATCCAATTATTTTCTCTGCTATGTGTTTGTAGTGTCAAATAATGACAAGGTGACAGCAGAAATCAGCATGAGGGCCCGCTGTTTCAGATCCTTGAAGCACAAGGAGAAGCTGCATAGTTTAAGAGTAGGATGTACAGTTCAGAGTTACAGTTCTGTTTTTGTTATTATTCGTTGCATTACCATAAGTATTATGTCTAACGCTTCTACTAATACATCTAATAATACACAATAATAAACCATTTTGTTTTACTTATCACAAAACTGTTTAATCACTAATGTGTTATACGCAATTTAATTATTTTTGTTTATTTATGATTGTTTGATAATAAATCATGGTCATAATTGTCTGAAATTGTCTCTGTATGTGTGTGTGTATATATATATATATATATATATATATATATTAGTGGCAGGATGGGGAGAAAGAGAAAGAAAATATAGTCCTGGGGGTTCAGGACTACATTCCCCAGAATGCCACAATGGAGTGTATAACTGTTTTCAAATTGATTTAATTGTTTGCCAGCTGGTGATCATAAAAGAAAGGCAGGCAGGCAGTCTATTGGGGGCTGCTGAGTGAAGAGCCTGGTTGGGAGTGTGTGCAACCGTAGAAAGAAAAAGAAAAGGTAGTGAGAAAACCTTTTTTTGATCAGTGTTTGTGAAAAGTATTTTTTTAATCTGGCAAGCAGAGTAGCTGCCCCGTTTTACAGATCAAGGTTACTGTGCAAAGATTAGTTTAGTGCTGCAAGGGGAGCTAGGCTTTTTGTTTGTTTATTTTTGTTGTGTATCTGGGTCACGAAAGTGCTGAAAAAGAACGTATACAGTATACAGTATATATATATTTTTGGTAACATGCTTACTGGGACTAGTTTTGAAATGTGTCTTTGCTTACATTCCAATCCAGTGGTGTGCTGCTGAAGTTCAGAATAGAGCTGTGTGTCGGTAATTCAAACAATACTGCCTGTGATATGTGTTTTATAACAACTTTAAAATAGGCATAGGTGCAGAAAGACGGGCCAATGTAAAACTACGACATTCTTTTGAACACATGAAACGTTCTCTGTGAGCCATTGCTTGTTCTCGAGACCATGGCATTGTACCACACCGCTTACAATTTATCCTCCTGTCTGCTCTGTTATGGCCACCGATACAGAGAAAGTTTTTGATGGTGAGTGAGATTGCCGCTAATAGTTTTTTTTTTCCCCAACTATATTAAATGTTGAAAACCAAAATGAATTGCCATAAATGCGATTCTTCTATGGTCCTAACCCCAACCCTAATGTTAAGGTAGGTGTGTGTGTGTGTGTTGGAGTTAAGAACAGATTTAAATCATAACTCAGTACTCGAATTCTCAGCTGGCCCGTTGCTGAAAAACCTGACCTATCTTTCTACACCTATGCCTTAAAATGCCTGAAATAATTTCAGATTTCTATTGTTGTTTTGATTTGGAGTCCTTGAGAATGAGTTTAGTCAATAAATGCCAGTCTCCGCTCTGCCTGCGTTTGACTTATCCAAACAGCCCGCAGCCCTTTATTTAAAACTGGAAAAGGTAGGAAACAACACAGAGGATGTAAGTTAACAGACTGAGGTCAAGGTTCTTTCTAAAGACGGTTGTGAAGAGTCCATATACAGGTTTCGAAATGCATCCGTGTCAAAGCATAGTCTGTTGACAATGAAAGTAAAGATCTGCCGGGTAAAATACTCCCTGAATTAATTGATTAATATAAAAAACGTACACACTGTATTGCTATTTATTATAAATATATACTTGTGGTCTAAACAGAACACTGAATGATCAGAGCAAGATATTGTGGTGTTTTGTTTGTGTTTTGGTGGTGGTTGGCAGGGATGGGCTTAATTCCTGTCCCTGCCAAAAACATGTGAGAATGTGACTGCTCCTTAATAGAATAATTGGTGCTAATTGGGAGCAGCCACATTCTACAAAAGGAGAGCCCAGGGCTCCATTAAAGTGTCTATCCAGCGAAAATCTAAATATTTTTTACTTTCACCATGTGTTCCCCGCGGGTCCCAGAGTATGATAAAACTATTGGTAACTGAAACTTTTAATTGGTTATTTTTTATTGAGCTCTGTTCAGCTGATTTCTGTAATTTTTATTTATTTATTTCTTAGCAGACGCCCTTATCCAGGGCGACTTAGTCATAAACAAAAAATACATTTCAAGAATCACAGTACAAGTATCGATACAATTAGGAGCAAGATAAAATACAATGACTTCAGTTCTAGTAAGTACAAGAATATGACAAAATACGATTCAATATGGGAGCAGATAAGTGTCAGTGATAGTTACATCAGGATACGATTACATTTTAATTCGATCAGAAAAAAAAAACAGCCACTTCCTGGTTTAGAAAACTCCTCTCGGGAGACGCCGGCGGAAGTGAAGGGGAACACAGCTGCCTTGTATCATTGTAACAGTATGGGAGGCAGATTTGGAAAATGCCAAAAAGGGGTATTGCTGCCAGATGTGGAAACCTCACCAAACAGGAGGTCTCTGTTTCAATTCCCAACTGAAACAAAAATAGCATAAAACATAAAAGTGCAAATTGGCATGGCGCAACTGAGTTGTCTACACTGTGCTCAGATGTGCCCCAGCCTCTGAGGAAAAAGAAACGCAGAGCAATAAGAAAGTGTAACACAGCTGAGGTAAGGGTCCCAATAATGTGCTACTTCATATGGATGCAGAGCACTTTGAAATCGATCGTATATGAAGTATTTCACTTTAAAAAAGTTTTTATTGTCATTTTTTTTCTTCTACCTTTTATTACCTTGGCTGTTATTACAGAAATGTGAAATGGAAGTTTGTCGCTATGTGTCTATTGTAATTTTTTTCTGACTACACAGAAGATCAGATTATCGGATTACTAATAGTACAGGTCATTACATCTTCCCTACAGGGTAAATGGAAATCCACAGGTTTTACAAACAAATGTGTGCGATTAATTGTTAGTCCTGTTATACATTATTTTATTTTTTAACAGATCTTGCAAGAGTCTCATAAAGATCACGAAAGCATAAATGACAGTGCAGCAAAGGACAGCGTAGAGGACACTAGTGAATCCGAATCATTTCCTCCAGCAGGGTGTGGTGTAGATGTAGAAAGCTGTCAGACAGCAGTCCAAACACCGAAATGGAGATTGCCTTACAAAGGCGTGGGTAAGAGTACAATTTAAAACAGTAGTAACATTTCCATAAAAACAAGATATCATCATAATTCACAATCAGGGCACTTCCTGAGTTGTAGATATAAGTTTTGGCACCCCCTGTCTGAACTCAGATAATTGACCTGCAATCTTTAATAGTACTTGCTAGGATGAATGAGTGTTTAATAAACTTCAAAAACATATCACTGTTAAATAAGTATAGTTTAACAATATGTATTATTATTATTATTATTATTATTATTATTATTATTATTATTATTATTATTATTATTTGTTTATTTAGCAGACGCCTTTATCCAAGGCGACTTACAGAGACTTGGGTGTATTAAACTAAATAAATTAGTGAATAACATTGTTTCACTTTAAGGATGACAATACTTTCTTCTGCGACTGAAGATAGATGGATGGATAGAAAGTCTAGTAATCTAGCTGTAAAGTAAATCTTACATTCCCTACAGTAAATGGTTATGTTAGAATGTATAACTGAACAGCAATGACACAATGATTAGCAGTTCACAAGCAATCTGCTGACTACCATCAAGTGCAGAATAATTCTGAAAAACGGCATCACAAATGTATACGTCATTACTTTTAATTAGAACACCGTGAGATCAAGATGCTCTTATTCCACCTTTACATGTAAAATAATACTACCATTGTAATTGTTACTGCAGCTGTGCAGGTGAATGATAGCACACCCAAAAAACTTTTAAAGATGCAGCTGTGCAAACGGATGAAATTGGCTCACCTTGCACAAACTCAACATCTCCAGAACGAGATGACGATCAGAAGCAGAACAATCCTTAAAACCAGTACAAGATGAGATGTTGATACAAAGTGAGGAAGTTGAGGAAAATGAAAACAAGCTGGACCCATTATCTGACACTGACACCTACCAATCTGATTATTCAGAGTAAGAAACCATCTTGTTTACTTATCAGTTTTCTCCATAATTACAGTGCTTGATTTTCACGTTTTTATAATGCCTGTCCAAAGTTATTTCTGTAGTAGCTGCATCCAGTATTTTATTATGTAATTGTCATCCAAGTGATGTTATAACATGCTATAATATTGAAATAAATATGAAAGCAAATTCAGCATTCTAATTGTACGTTCATCTCCATATTTTGCAGAACTTCAGAAGCTGCTGAAGAAATTTGTAACCCCCAAATACAGCTGAGGAGAGAAAGTTTATAGTTTTTGAAAGTCAGCTATTACAATTATTTATAATCGCTTTTATAATTATCGCTTGCTTCAGGATCGTATTGATAAGGATTTTTGGTTTTAAATGATGTTTCTTCTGAATCCCTTCAACAAAGTCGTCCTCCTCACTCTCCGAGGTTTCAGCATCATTTTTTTGTAAACACTTGCTAGCTCCCTGCGTAGCCATGCTGCTTCTGTTCCACTTGCCTTCCCCTGCGCACATCATATAGCAACGGGAGGAGTTCCATAGCAACCACTGAAGCACGCTTCCTGTTTACCAAAACGCTGATTTAAAACTTAAAATTATACTGCTTTCCAGCAACTTTTGAGTAAAACAGAACATTGGAGTTTGTTTTGGGGTAGTTTAACTAGTTAATTTTTATTAGTTGTACAAATCGCTGGAAGGACACTTTAAGGAGGTAGGGAGTTTGGTGAGTTTTTGTTCTGTGTGTTCAGGGAGAATGAATGGGAGAGAAGAGAAAAGCAATTAAAATCATAACAATTGCTACGCATGGTGGAGTGGAAACAGCATGGTACTTGTTTTGCATCTGTTTGTTCGTTTTGGCCACTGTGCCGTTTTGCTTTACAAAAGTGTTTTGTGTTTAAATCTTTTTATTTATAATAAACCGGCGCAACAGCACATTTCACTCACCAAAACCATCTGTCTATTTCCTGGCCTGACATCAGCACATGAGCCACTGTGTCACAGGGATATATCGTTTGTGATACAACTGTGCCCTTATATTTATCATGCATAAAGATTTACACATTAAGTACACTGTAGCTATGCATAATAACATTGAAATTATGTAATAGTACACATGTATTTACTAAGTAACTACTATGTAAATACACAGTCATTAGACACACTTAATGTAAAGTGTTATCTAAGCCTGAGGAAAACTTGAGAAATGTAACCTAGGAGAATGTTTGTAAACATTCTTCAAATCAAATATTTAGAAAAACATTCCTTTAAACAGTCCTGAAAGTTTTGTGAATAGGGCCCACGATAGACGAATAAATATAAAAACAAGTGGGATTGGGTTGAAATAATGTATACAGACAGCATGGGATACAAAAGAGGTAAAGTAAGGCATTTCTTGTAAATATTACAGATTGTTCTGTAACTTTAACACTGACTTTAATTTGATCAAATGAAAAGGGCCCAATGACTGAATGTGAACTTACTGGAAACATGTATTAATAGGTACAAAATTAGCTAATGATATCCCCAGCCAGTCAGCCGAGTGCTCAGGGCCTTTGGACACAAACTGCTTCGATCCCTGTTGACTCCTGGATATTTTAAACCTAGAAAATGAACACAGCACCTCCCAGAGTGAAGGATATAAAGCCGCACAATGCTCTATTTGACAACACACTGCATCTGTATGACCTGCTGTAGGGTGCTCTGACTAAGGCTGTTGGAAGACAGGTAAATTATATTTTACATGTTTCTTATTTCACAAATTAAGCAGGTGGATACAAAGGCCACAGACAATACAATATAAACACAGACAGATGTGTTATTTTGGTCCTATGTTATGGTAGCAAATTAATTGCTAGATTTTAAAGACATTTCACAATATACCAACTTCAGTTTATGTAACCTTTTAATGTACAGCATATAATGTTGCAAAAACTAACTGCATTTGTGGGCCATAAACATACAGAAAAAACACACAGCAAGCAGCATTAGCTTTAGGGAAATCACTGTATCTAAACACTGTTCAACACTGCAGAGGCTGCTGCGCACTGGAAAACAATGCCAGTTTAAAAGAAAATGTAGTTCCTGGTTGAAACAAAAATCCAGACTTGGTTACGGGAGGCCCAGGGTTGAAAACAACTGGGATGCTGTCTAGAAGGTAATTCTGACAACTAATTTGACTGTACTGGCATGTGAAAAATAATACATTACAATCTGTAAATTACACCCTATTACATAAGACATTACTAAGACATCATTATTAAGCACAAGTGAACAGTTCAAATGTATCAATAGACTGTATATGACTTTTTCTTCTTCGCTGTACTGTTTCTTTCAAGGTTTAAAGCTGTTCATATCATAGCGTGTTTTAATGAAGGTTTGTCACTCTAGTAGTCATTAAAATAGTAGTTTACTGTCCATCCCATTACAATGAAGTAATACATTTTATTGCAACATAACAACTATGGCATGTATTGTCAAAAGTTGGTTAGTGTTTGTTATAGAGATGTGACATTTCCACCTGTATTTTTTATCAACAGGACTCCTTGGCTGGGACATTCTGATCTCATGAGAACAGGAATGGAAAACATCTCTTATACTGAAACTTTCACACTCACTGGATTTGGGGACATGAATAAAACTAAATATGTATATTTTCTACTTGCCCTTATTGGGTACCTCTTGATAATCTTTGTAAACGTAGTTCTTGTGTTAGTAATATTTCTGGAAAGAAACCTTCATGAACCTATGTATATCTTTCTCTGTAGTTTATCTGTTAACGCCCTTTATGGAACTGCTGGTTTCTATCCTAAACTTCTGGCTGATCTTCTATCAGAGACCCAAGTGATTCCCCGTGCTGGATGTTTCATTCAAATATTTGTTATCTATGGGTATGCGGCTTCTGAATTTTCAATATTAACAGTGATGGCATATGACAGATATGTGGCCATTTCTAAACCTTTACACTATACAAATATCATGACAGATAGCGTTGTTTGTAAATTGCTGGCTGGTGCCTGGCTATTTCCATTCTGTAACACGGCCCTTACTCTTTTGTTTTCTTCAAGACTGCCTTTGTGTGGAAACCAAATTGAAAGACTGTATTGTTCCAACTGGTCAGTTGTTAAGCTATCTTGTGTATCAACTACTCTAAACAATGTTGTTGGTTTTGTAGTTACTGCCTGTACGGTGTTGCCACCTCTGTATTTCATTTTGTATTCCTATATAAAAATACTTCTTGTTTGTCAAAAAAGCTCCAAGGAATTCAGAAGCAAAGCACTACAAACATGCCTCCCGCATTTAACAACATTTATCAACTATTCAATAACAGGTTTTTGTGAAATAGCTCTTAGTCGATTAGACTCAAAGGATATGCCCCAAATTGTTGCTGCCATCCTGTCATTGGAGTTTCTAATAATTCCTCCCCTTCTTAATCCTCTCTTGTATGGATTCCACTTGCCTGAGGTACGGAAAAGGATTATAAATATGCTCAGAAGAAAGCAAATTATACCAATATTAGACAGCTCACACGCTGCAAAATACTAACTATTATGTATTATGTACTTTCTTGTTAAGATTATGTTTGTGTACTTTTATACTAAATAACAAAAGTCCTTCAGTTTGTGCATATGCACGACTGCAAATAATAGTATTTTCATTTTTCATTGAAAAAAACTCACAACTGTATAATTTCTTGATAGTTGTATTTGTGTTATCAGACTATTTTGTGTTTTTTTGGAATCTTTTGCCATTTTGTGTTGTTTCTTTTTTTGTGCCACGGTGTGTTTAAATTCAGTCTTCCTGTTCTTGTTTTAATTAAACAAAAGTAATGGAATCCATTTTAAGGAGGTGTTTCTTGTGGGGCTTTTTTGTTTTCTTTTGTTTTATTTGAGAACAGGTGTACAATGTTATTTTGAACCACATTTTTATTTGTATTCATTTATCATGAGGAATAAAACCAGAGATCTCAGTTGTGGTTACTGTGCTGCAGCTGACAGCAAACACTATTCTATTTTTTTAATTTATTTTTTTTTACTTTATTTGCTATAATATAAATAGATAGATTGAATGTATATGACAGTGAGGAATCATAGTTTTGTCTACTTTGAAAGAAAACATCCAAAGGGTGTGTACAGAGAGTTTCTTTCATGAAACAGAAAAAAAGGTAAATTATATAAGTAAGTGTATGTTGTATTTACATAATTTCTGGCAAGTTGATTTGGAACAGAGACTAAACATAGTTTGAAAGAACATTCAAGGCCCTTTACCAGAGATTAGGGACCTGATAGTGACCAATCAAGTTAAAGGAAATCTCTGATATTCTGATCAAATTTAAAACACTTTGAAATAAATCACTTCCAGAAATTACATGATGTGTAAAAAGTCAGAGCAGCAATAAAGGTAATGAAGGCACGTTCCATATCATATTGTGCATGGCTACATTTCTTATTGTTTATTTTATAAAAAAAAAGAAAAAATAAAAAAAAAAAAAAAACCATTGAACATTGTTTGAAGAAAGTGCGTTGTCTTTTATGCTTTTGATGTTTTAAAAGTACATCTCATTTATAATACAGAAAGTTCACATTGTCTTGTACACTTGGTATCCAGTACATACTTTACTGTAGCACGACATCTGCTAAAACTACCTTCGAATTCCTGGCTAGCGAACGAACCTTCAAACACAGCACTACTCAAAGTAATGCAAAACAGATAGCCAGTGGTGCTTATGCAGCACGTAAATGAAATAGCTCCCTCTGTGACTATGAAGGGGAGTTACTACATTTAATTCTATTTATTTATTTAAATTGTACCTATCTTTTTAAAAAGTGTAATTAGTTTCAGCATTGAAACTGTTTCAGTTGGCATATGTATAGTGTTCGTGTGTCATTATAATTGCATAAGCACATAGTCAGTTTATAAAAGTACTCTCCAAACTAATCCAATTATTTTCTCTGCTATGTGTTTGTAGTGTCAAATAATGACAAGGTGACAGCAGAAATCAGCATGAGGGCCCGCTGTTTCAGATCCTTGAAGAACAAGGAGAAGCTGCATAGTTTAAGAGTAGGATGTACAGTTCAGAGTTACAGTTCTGTTTTTGTTATTATTCGTTGCATTACCATAAGTATTATGTCTAACGCTTCTACTAATACATCTAATAATACACAATAATAAACCATTTTGTTTTACTTATCACAAAACTGTTTAATCACTAATGTGTTATACACAATTTAATTATTTATGTTTATTTATGATTGTTTCATAATAAATCATGGTCATAATTGCCTCTGTATGTGTGTGTATATGTGTGTGTGTGTGTATATATATATATATATATATATATATATATATATATATATATATATATATTATATATATATATATATATATATATATATATATATATATATATATATATATATATCCCCAGAATGCCACAATGGAGTGTATAAGTGTTTTCAAATTGATTAATTGTTTGCCAGCTGGTGATCATAAAAGAAAGGCAGTCAGTCTATTGGGGGCTGCTGAGTGAAGAGCCTGGTTGGGAGTGTGTGCAACCGTAGAAAGAGATAGAAAAGGTAGTGAGAAAAACTTTTTTTGATCAGTGTTTGTGAAAAGTGTTTTTTTAAGCCGGTAAGCAGAGTAGCTGCCCCGTTTCACAGTTCAAGGTTACTGTGCAAAGTTTAGTTTAGTGCTGCAAGAGGACCTAGGCTTTTTGTTTGTTTATTTTTGTTTTGTATCTGGGTCACAAAAGTGCTTAAAAAGAACCAGAGAGAGGGTCATCTCTCACAATTATATGTATACAGTATATATATTTTTGGTAACATGCTTACTGGGACTAGTTTTGGAAAGGTTGTGGAAAGCAGATCACTCTCTCTCTCTGATCACAATGTTAAAAATGCCTGCACGCTTTTCCACTCGTGTGACGACATATTCATGTGACAGACATGGACCAATCAAAACGCGAGACTGTTATGCGGTTCCATCCCGGTTCCATCATATAGCAACGAGAGGAGTTCCATAGCAACCACTGAAGCAAGCTTCCTGTTCACCAAAACGTTGATTTAAAACCTAAAATTATACTGCTTTCCAGCAACTTTTGAGTAAAACGGAACATTGGAGTTTGTTTTGGGGTATTTAAACTAGTTAATTTTTATTAATTGTTCAAATCTCTGGAAGGACACTTTAAGGAGGGAGGGAGTTTGGTGAGTTTTTGTTCTGTGTGTTCATGGAGAAAGAATGGGAGAGAAAAGAAAAGCAATTAAAATCATAACAATTGCATGGTGGAGTGGAATCAGCATGGTACTTGTTTTGTATCTGTTCATTCGTTTTGGCCACTGTGCCGTTTTGCTTTACAAAAGTGTTTTGTGTTTACATTTTTTTATTCATAATAAACCAGCGCAAGAGCACATTTCACTCACCAAAACCGTCTGTCTATTTCCTGGCCTGACGTCACCACATGAGACATTATGTCACAGTGATATATCGTTTGTGATACAACTGTACCCTTATATTTATGATTGTAACAGGGCGAGGTGCCCTGTACATTGATTTGCTTATTTATTTTAGAACAGGGTTTCCCCCTCCACCCGTGTTATTTTGTATTTATTTGTTTGTTTGTTTAGTTATTTACGGCATAGCCGTGTTTTGTTTAAAAAAAAAAACCTCGTGGAAATGCGTGACTGTCAGCTGGCGATTATTGAATTAGCTGGCAGTCACGCATAGTAATACTACCTGTGCAGACTGTGGCCAAGGGGTAATGAGAATTGATAGCCAGTTAACCCCTCGGCCAGGATATAAAAGACCTGCTGTTTTAGCTGCGGGGGGGGAGGGGGGGGTGTTAGAAAGGAAAAAGCGAGAGGAACGAGAGAGCGGAAAACGAAACGAAACGAAACTTAAAAAGACATAGGAACAGTGAAGGCAATCTGCCCAGCCTGACCTGTGTTTTATTTAGTATTTTGTGTTTGTAATTATTTTTATTTACTGTTTTATTTTCGCTCTGTGAGCAAGTGTTTTTTGTTTAAATATTTATTTTATTTTTGTTATTTAAAAATAAAAAGACGCGCCGCGTCATTTACTTTAACTGCAGTACTTGCCTGGTGTGTGTTTACCTTCCTGCTTCTGCCAGACGTCATCGCCCAGTCACCCTGCCACACTTGGTGTCCAGCATGGGATAACCAGCGCCTCCTAGACTCAGGCAGAAGAGGGGTACTGCAGTTTTTTTTTCGTTTTTTTCGTTTTTTTTATTATTATTAGTACTTGTGGAGAAAGGAGAGTGAGGAGGCAGAAGGATGAGAGGAAAGAGGAGGAAGAGCTGCCAGTAGCAGCAGCAGCAGCATGAGAGAGGTGAGAGGAGATGGTGGTCACAGGACCCCACCCAACTGGGACCCCCTTACTGGGACATGGAACAGGAGCAGTGGAGAGCTGAAGGGGACTGCCCCTATGAAGACCCCTGCTTCTGGGAAGCCTACACAATGGGGAGGTGTCCTGTGCATAAGGCTGGTTTTGGCTGCTGGAGCAGCAGACCCCATCACCTCCACAGGCCAAGGGAGAAAAGGTGAGCAGAAGGAGGCAGAGAGGGGACACGGACCTGGAGTGGGAGACGGTGCGTCCACAGCCCAAGAGGGGGGAGGCTGAATGTCCACAGCCCAAGAGGGAGGAGCCGGTGCGTCCACAGCCCAAAAGGGGGGAGGCCAAACGTCTACAGCCCACGTCTCCACCAGCAGAGGGAGAATTCCTGCTGGTTCCACCTCCGTGGGAGGACTGTGTGTGTCGCTCCCACCTCCGCCAGCAGAGAGTGAGTTCCTGCTGGTTCCGCTTCCACCTCCGTGGGAGGACTGCGTGTCGCTCCCGCCTCCGCCAGCAGAGGGAGAGTTCCTGCTGGTGCCACCTCCACCGCCCTGGGAGGACTGTGTGTCGCTCCCACCTCCGCCAGCAGAGGGAGAGTACCTGCTGGTTCCGCCTCCACCTCCATGGGAGGACGACTTGTCGCTCCTACCGCCACCAGCAGAGGGAGCATGCCTGCTGGTTCCGCCTCCTTTGCCGCCACCAGCAAAGGGAGCATGCCTGCTGGTTTCACGGCTGCAGCCAGAAGGGGAGGGCAGTTCGTACCGTCCGGGGATGCCAGCCTCGCACCGCCCGGGGATGCCAGCCTCGCACCGCCCAAGGATGGCAGCATCGCACCGCCCAAGGATGCCAGCATCGCACCGCCCAGGGATGCCACGCCCGGTCCGCTCAGGGATGCCACGCCTGGATCACCTGGGGCTGCCTGTTGCTCCACATCGCCTGGTGCTGCCTGTTGCTCCGCATCACCTGGGGCTGCCTTTTGCTCCGCACAGGGTACAGGGTACGAGGGAGAAGTGGAGCTCCCGCTGCCGCCTCCATGGCCAGGGGCTCCGCTCCTGAGTTTGCCTCCCGAGGGTCCGCTGCTGCTCCCGTCGCCTCCCGAGGGTCAGCTGCTGCTGCCGTCGCCTCCCGAGGGTCTGCTGCTGCTGCCGTCGCCTGGGGTCATCGAGGATCCTGCTTCGCCTGGGGTCGCTACACTGTGGCCGGAGCCCCATGAAGGGGAGCTGGCGGCCACGAAGAAGTGGGGGAGAGGTCAGGAGACCAGCTCCCCCCGCAGCAGTTTCGCTGCCGGAAATTGGGTGGCCAGAGCCCCACGGAGGGGAACTGCCAGCCATGAAGAAGGTGGGGGGGGGGGGTCAGGAGACCAGCTCCCCCAGCTGCACTTTCGCGGCAGGATAGTGTGTGGCGGGAGCCCCGAAAGAGGGAGCTGTCGGCCACGTAGAATTGGGGGTACCGGACCTCCCACCATGGCCACCCCCATGGACACTGTGCTTCCCCTATTCCAGGACTTTGAGACTGAGGGGGGAGGTGGCCGTTGGGGCCAAGTGTGCGTTGCACAAGGGGGGGGGATATGTAACAGGACGAGGTGCCCTGTACATTGATTTGTTTATTTATTTTAGAACAGGGTTTCCCCCTCCGCCCGTGTTATTTTGTATTTATTTGTTTGTTTGTTTAATTATGGTATTTATATGACGGTGAAGCGCCAGTTGTTTTGTTGTTGTATTTATTTAAAAATGTATTTACGGCATAGCCGTGTTTTGTTTTAAAAAAAAACCTTGTGGAAATGCGTGACTGTGTCAGCTGGCGATTATTGAATTAGCTGGCAGTCACGCATACTAATGCTACCTGTGGGGTAATGAGAGAATTGATAGCCAGTTAACCCCTCGGCCAGGATATAAAAGACCTGCTGTTTTAGCTGCAGGGGGGGGTTAGAGAGGAGAGAGCCGAAAAAGAAACGAAACTTAAAAAGACATAGGAACAGTGAAGGCAATCTGCCCAGCCTGACCTGTGTTTTATTTAGTATTTTGTGTTCGTGATTATTTTTATTTACTGTTTTATTTTTGCTCTGTGAGCAAGTGTTTTTGTTTAAATATTTATTTTATTTTTGTTATTTAAAAATAAAAAGACACACTGCGTCATTTACTTTAACTGCAGTACTTGCCTGGCGTGTATTTACTTTCCTGCTTCTGTCTGACGTCACCGCCCAGTCACCCTGCCACAATGATGCATAAAGATTTACACATGAAGTACACTGTAACTATGCATAAGAACATTGAAATTATGTAATAGTACACATGTGTAACACCTCCCCAGTCATGGAATCGTAAAAAACACACCACAAACCTGCCTTTAATTCATAAATATCACAAGATGTAGCAAGTGTTGAATGTAAAAGTACTAATGTAGCCCGACTACGCCAGTTCAGTGCGATAAGGCACCCAACAAATTACAGAAGATGTAGGAACAAGGTCACCAAGAAAATCAAATACATTTTAGCAGACGTTTGTTTATTATAAACTTCCAATAGCAACTCAAAGTTTCAAACGTTACTGGTATAATTAGACAATTCCATTAACCTACTAACAGGTAGCAAGATTTCAAGCGGTTAAACAAGGTTCACCTGAATTAGACCATGTATTAAAGTGCAAATGCAACAACGCTGCTACCCAGCAATAAAGTGGAGATACACATTGAAAGACATGATAAAACTATCAATAAAAACAATACCACGGTTCAAAAGTACAAATACCCACACCACACACACAATGTCCGTGCAGGGGAGGGAACACACACAGAGAGAGCGAGAGAGAAACCAGCATCGCAATATAGCCTATTCTGTGCACTTCTTAGACTCCAATCGACTACCAAATAGGCTAAAAACACTTGGGCCGATCGCACTCATTATTCCACACCGGCATACCATCAGCCCAATACTTATTGTCGGGATGCTCCATTTACTGATCCGTTTCAGTCTCTCTCACTCATCGTTCCACGCTCCAAACACTGCGTTCCCACTCCTGCACAGACATACAAACCCCAGGATGGTCATCCCGTTTGTGAAAACATGTGCTATTTATATTCAGGTGCATAAATTGATCAATAATTCAATTACTAGGTGCTCAACAGGGCAAACATAGGGAAGTGGGTGGAGAAGCCAACATAACGTGATACAAATCAATTATCAAAAAGTGTCAGACAACACAAAGCGTGCACTAATCAAATCATAAAATACATAATCACCCGTAAGGTAATGTAAAGTGTTATCTGATCCTGGGGAAAACTTGAGAAATGTAAACTAGGAGAATGTTTGTAAACATTCTTCAAATCAAATATTTAGAAAAACATTCCTTTAAACAGTCCTGAAAGTTTTGTGAATAGGGCGCACGATAGACGAATAAATATAAAAACAAGTGGGATTGGGTTGAAATAATGCATACAGACAGCATGGGATACAAAAGAGGTAAAGTAAGGCATATCTTGTAAACAGTACAGGTTGTTCTGTAACTTTAACACTGACTTTAATTTGATCAAGTGAAAAGGGCCCAACGACTGAATGTGAACTTACTGGAAACATGTATAATAGGTACAAAGTTAGCTAATGAGATCCCCAGCCAGTCAGCCGAGTGCTCAGGGCCTTTGGACACAAACTGCTTCGATCCCTGTTGACTCCTGGATATTTTAAACATGGAAACTGAACACAGCACCTCCCAAAGTGAAGGATATAAAGCTGCACAATGCTTTATTTGACAACACACTGCATCTGTGTGACCTGCTGTAGGGTGCTCTGACTAAGGCTGTTGGAAGACAGGTAAATTATATTTTACATGTTTCTTATTTCACAAATTAAGCAGGTGGATACAAAGGCCACAGACAATACAATATAAACACAGACAGATGTGTTATTTTGGTCCTATGTTATGGTAGCAAATTAATTGCTAGATTTTAAAGACATTTCACAATATACCAACTTCAGTTTATGTAACCTTTTAATGTACAGCATATAATGTTGCAAAAACTAACTGCATTTGTGGGCCATAAACATACAGAAAAAACACACAGCAAGCAGCATTAGCTTTAGGGAAATCACTGTATCTAAACACTGTTCAACACTGCAGAGGCTGCTGCGCACTGGAAAACAATGCCAGTTTAAAAGAAAATGTAGTTCCTGGTTGAAACAAAAATCCAGACTTGGTTACGGGAGGTCCAGTGTTGAAAACCACTGGCATGCTGTCTAGAAGGTAATTCTGGCAACTAATTTGTCACTGTACTGGCATGTGAAAAATAATACATTACAATCTGTAAATTACACACTATTACATAAGACATTACTAAGACATCATTATTAAGTACAAGTGAACAGTTGAAATGTATCAATAGACTGTATATGACTTTTTTCTTCTTCGCTGTACTGTTTCATTCAAGGTTTAAAGCTGTTCATATCATAGCGTGTTTTAATGAAGGTTTGTCACTCTAGTAGTCATTAAAAATAATAGTTTACTGTCCATTAATACAAAACTGTATCACCTGACAGTTTAAAAATGACTAAACTCATATGATAGTTTTTTAAATAAACCAACTGTCAGTATTTAGCACTCCCATTACAATTAAGTAATACATTTCATTGCAACATAACAACTATGGCATGTATTTTCAAAAGTTTGTTAGTGGTATAGAGATCTGATTCATTTCCAGCTGTATTTTTTATCAATAGGTCTCCTTGGCTGGGACATTCTGAACACATGAAACGGAAATGGAAAACATGTCTTACACTGAAACTTTCACACTCACTGGATTTGGGGACATGGGTAAAACTAAATATGTATATTTTCTACTTACCCTTATTGGGTACCTCTTGATAATCTTTGTAAACACAGTTCTTGTGTTAGAAATATTTCTGGAAAGAAGCCTTCATGAGCCTATGTATATCTTTCTCTGTAGTTTATCTGTTAACGCCCTTTATGGAACTGCTGGTTTCTATCCTAAACTTCTGGCTGATCTTCTATCAGAGACCCAAGTGATTCCCCGTGCTGGATGTTTCATTCAAATATTTGTTATCTATGGTTATGCAATTGCTGAATTTACCATTTTAACAGTGATGGCATATGACAGATATGTGGCCATTTGTAAACCTTTACACTATACAAATATCATGACAGATAGAGTTGTTTGTAAATTACTATTTGGTGCCTGTCTATTTCCATTCTGTAGCATGGCCCTTATTCTTTTGTTTTCTTCAAGACTGCCTTTGTGTGGAAACCAAATTGAAAGACTGTATTGTTCCAACTGGTCAATAGTGAAGCTATCTTGTGTACCAACTACTCTGAACAATGTTGTTGGTTTTATAATGGCTTTTTGTACAATCTTTCCACCTCTGTTTTTTATATTGTTTTCCTATGTACACATTCTTATTGTTTGTCAGAAAAGCTCCAAGGAATTCAGAAGCAAAGCACTACAAACATGTCTCCCGCATTTAACAACATTTATCAACTATTCAATAACAAGTTTTTGTGAAATAGCTCTTAGTCGATTAGACTCAAAGGATATGCCCCAAATTGTTGCTGCCATCCTGTCATTGGAGTTTCTAATCATTCCTCCCCTTCTTAATCCTCTCTTGTATGGATTCCACTTGCCTGAGGTACGGAAAAGGATTATAAATATGCTCCGAAGAAAGCAAATTATACCAATATTAGACAGCTCACACGCTGCAAAATACTAACTATTATGTATTATGTACTTTCTTGTTAAGATTATGTTTGTGTACTTTTATACTAAATAACAAAAGTCCTTCAGTTTGTGCATATGCACGACTGCAAATAATAGTATTTTCATTTTTCATTGAAAAAAACTCACAACTGTATAATTTCTTGATAGTTGTATTTGTGTTATCAGACTATTTTGTGTTTTTTTGGAATCTTTTGCCATTTTGTGTTGTTTCTTTTTTTGTGCCACGGTGTGTTTAAATTCAGTCTTCCTGTTCTTGTTTTAATTAAACAAAAGTAATGGAATCCCTTTTTAAGGAGGTGTTTCTTGTGGGGCTTTTTTGTTTTCTTTTGTTTTATTTGAGAACAGGTGTACAATGTTATTTTGAACCACATTTTTATTTGTATTCATTTATCATGTGGAATAAAACCAGAGATCTCAGTTGTGGTTACTGTGCTGCAGCTGACAGCAAACACTATTCTATTTTTTTAATTTTTTTTTTTTTACTTTATTTGCTATAATATAAATAGATAGATTGAATGTATATGACAGTGAGGAATCATAGTTTTGTCTACTTTGAAAGAAAACATCCAAAGGGTGTGTACAGAGAGTTTCTTTCATGAAACAGAAAAAAAGGTAAATTATATAAGTAAGTGTATGTTGTATTTACATAATTTCTGGCAAGTTGATTTGGAACAGAGACTAAACATAGTTTGAAAGAACATTCAAGGCCCTTTACCAGAGATTAGGGACCTGATAGTGACCAATCAAGTCAAAGGAAATCTCTGATTGATATTCTGATCAAATTTAAAACACTTTGAAATAAATCACTTCCAGAAATTACATGATGTGTAAAAAGTATGATGTGTAAAAAAATAATAAAAATTGTTTTCCATATAAAAGTATATTTTTCAGAGCAACAATAAAGGTAATGAAGGCGCGTTCCATATCATATTGTGCATGGCTACATTTCTTATTGTTTGTTTTATAAAAAAAAATAAAAATAAAAAAAAAAAAAAAACATTGAACATTGTTTGAAGTGTGTTGCTCTTTATGCTGTTGATGTTTTAAAAGTACATCTCATTTATAATACCAAAAGTTCATATTGTCTTGTACACTTGGTATCCAGTACATATTTTACTGAAGCACGACATCCGCTAAAACTACCTTCGAATTCCTAGCTAGTGAACAAACCTTCAAACACAGCACTACTCAAAATAATGCCCAACAGATAGCCAGTGGTGCTTATGCAGCACATAAATGAAATAGCTACCTCTGTGACTATGAAGGGGAGTTACTACATTTAATTCTATTTGTTTATTTAAATTGTACCTATCTTTTTAAGTGTAATTAGTTTCAGCATTGAAACTGTTTCAGTTGGCATATGTATAGTGTTCGTGTGTTATTATAATTGCATAAGGGCAGCAGTGTGGAGTAGTGGTTAGGGCTCTGGACTCTTGACCGGAGGGTTGTGGGTTCAATCCCCAGTGGGGGACACTGCTGCTGTACCCTTGAGCAAGGTACTTTACCTAGATTGCTCCAGTAAAAACCCAATTGTATAAATGGGTAATTGTATGTAAAAATAATGTGATATCTTGTAACAATTGTAAGTTGCCCTGGATAAGGGCGTCTGCTAAGAAATAAACAATTATGCGCAATTTAATTATTTATGTTTATTTATGATTGTTTCATAACAAATCATGGTCATAATTGTCTCTGTATGTGTGTGTATATATATATATATATATATATTAGTGGCAGGATGGGGAGAAAGAGAAAGAAAATATAGTCCTGGGGGTTCAGGACTACATTCCCCAGAATGCCACAATGGAGTGTATAAGTGTTTTCAAATTGATTAATTGTTTGCCAGCTGGTGATCATAAAAGAAAGGCAGTCAGTTTATTGGGGGCTGCTGAGTGAAGAGCCTGGTTGGGAGTGTGTGCAACCGTAGAAAGAGATAGAAAAGGTAGTGAGAAGACCTTTTTTTGATCAGTGTTTGTGAAAAGTGTTTTTTTTAAGCCGGTAAGCAGAGTAGCTGCCCCGTTTCACAGTTCAAGGTTTCTGTGCAAAGTTTAGTTTAGTGCTCCAGGAGGAGCTAGGCTTTTTGTTTGTTTATTTTTGTTGTGTATCTGGGTCACAAAAGTGCTGAAAAAGAGCCAGAGAGAGGGCCATCTCTCACAATTATATGTATACAGTATATATATATATATTTGGTAACATGCTTACTGGGACTAGTTTTGAAAAGTGTCTTTGCTTACATTCCAATCCAGTGGTGTGCTGCTGAAGTTCAGAATAAAGCTGTGTGTCAGTAGTTCAAACAATACTGCCTGTGATATGTGTTTTATATCAACTTTAAAATAGCCATAGGTGCAGAAAGACGGGCCAATGTAAAACTACGACATTCTTTTGAACACATGAAACGTTCTCTATGAGCCATTGCTTGTTCTCGAGACCATGGCATTGTACCACACCGCTTACAATTTATCCTCCTGTCTGCTCTGTTATGGCCACCGATACAGTGAAAGTTTTTGATGGTGAGTGAGATTGCCGCTAATAGTTTTTTTTTTCCCCAACTATATTAAATGTTGAAAACCAAAATGAATTGCCATAAATGCGATTCTTCTATGGTCCTAACCCCAACCCTAATGTTAAGGTAGGTGTGGGTGTGTGTGTTGGAGTTAAGAACAGATTTAAATCATAACTCAGTACTCGAATTCTCAGCTGGCCCGTCGCTGAAAAACCTGACCCCGTCTTTCTACACCTATGCCTTAAAATGCCTGAAATAATTTCAGATTTCTATTGTTGTTTTGATTTGGAGTCCTTGAGAATGAGTTTAGTCAATAAATGCCAGTCTCCGCTCTGCCTGCGTTTGACTTATCCAAACAGCCCGCAGCCCTTTATTTAAAACTGGAAAAGGTGGGAAACAACAGAGAGAATGTAAGTTAACATACTGAGGTCAAGGTTCTTTCTAAAGACGGTTGTGAAGAGTCCATATACAGGTTCTGAAATGCATTCGTGTCAAAGCATAGTCTGTTGACAATGAAAGTAAAGATCTGCCGGGTAAAATACTCCCTGAATTAATTGATTAATATAAAAAACGTACACACTGTATTGCTATTTATTTTAAATATATACTTGTGGTCTAAACAGAACACTGAATGATCGTTCATGGTTGTGGCAGAGCAAGATATTGTGGTGTTTTGTTTGTGTTTTGGTGGTGGTTGGCAGGTTTAATTCCTGTCTCTGCCAAAAACATGTGAGAATGTGGCTGCTCCTTCATAGAATAATTGGTGCTAATTGGGAGCAGCCACATTCTACAAAAGGAGAGCCCAAGGCTCCATTAAAGTGTCTATCCAGCGAAAATCTAAATATTTTTTACTTTCACCATGTGTTCCCCGCGGGTCCCAGAGTATGATAAAACTATTGGTAACTGAAACTTTTAATTGGTTATTTTTTATTGAGCTCTGTTCAGCCTATTTCTGTAATTTTTATTTCTTTAATTCTTAGCAGACGCCCTTATCCAGGGCGACTTAGTCATAAACAAAAAATACATTTCAAGAATCACAGTACAAGTATCGATACAATTAGGAGCAAGATAAAATACAATGACTTCAGTTCTAGTAAGTACAAGAATATGACAAAATACGATTCAATATGGGAGCAGATAAGTGTCAGTGATAGTTACATCAGGATATGATTACATTTTAATTCGATCAGAAAAAAAAACAGCCACTTCCTGGTTTAGAAAACTCCTCTCGGGAGACGCCGGCGGAAATGAAGGGGAACGCAGCTGCCTTGTAACACTGTAACGGTATGGGAGGCAGATTTGGAAAATGCCAAAAAGGGGTATTGCTGCCAGATGTGGAAACCCCACCAAACAGGAGGTCTCTGTTTCAATTCCCAACTGAAACAAAAAAAGCATAAAACTTAAAAGAGCAAATTGGCATGGCGCAACTGAGTTGTCTACACTGTGCTCAGATGTGCCCCAGCCTCTGAGGAAAAAGAAACGCAGAGCAATAAGAAAGCGTAACACAGCTGAGGTAAGGGTCCCAATAATGTGCTACTTCATATGGATGCAGAGCACTTTGAAATCGATCGTATATGAAGTATTTCACTTTTTATTGTCATTTTTTTTCTTCTACCTTTTATTACCTTGGCTGTTATTACAGAAATGTGAAATGGAAGTTTGTCGCTATGTGTCTATTGTAATTTTTTTCTGACTACACAGAAGATCAGATTATCGGATTACTAATAGTACAGGTCATTACATCTTCCCTACAGGGTAAATGGAAATCCACAGGTTTTACAAACAAATGTGTGCGATTAATTGTTAGTCCTGTTATACATTATTTTATTTTTTAACAGATCTTGCAAGAGTCTCATAAAGATCACGAAAGCATAAATGACAGTGCAGCAAAGGACAGCGTAGAGGACACTAGTGAATCCGAATCATTTCCTCCAGCAGGGTGTGGTGTAGATGTAGAAAGCTGTCAGACAGCAGTCCAAACACCGAAATGGAGATTGCCTTACAAAGGCGTGGGTAAGAGTACAATTTAAAACAGTAGTAACATTTTCATAAAAACAAGATATCATCATAATTCACAATCAGGGCACTTCCTGAGTTGTAGATATAAGTTTTGGCACCCCCTGTCTTTAATAGTACTTGCTAGGATGAATGAGTGTTTAATAAACTTCAAAAACATATCACTGTTAAATAAGTATAGTTTAACAATATGTATTATTATTATTATTATTATTATTATTATTATTATTATTATTATTATTATTTGTTTATTTAGCAGACGCCTTTATCCAAGGCGACTTACAGAGACTTGGGTGTATTAAACTAAATAAATTAATGAATAACATTGTTTCACTTTAAGGATGACAATACTTTCTTCTGCGACTGAAGATAGATGGATGGATAGAAAGTCTAGTAATCTAGCTGTAAAGTAAATCTTACATTCCCTACAGTAAATGGTTATGTTAGAATGTATAACTGAACAGCAATGACACAATGATTAGCAGTTCACAAGCAATCTGCTGACTACCATCAAGTGCAGAATAATTCTGAAAAACGGCATCACAAATGTATACGTCATTACTTTTAATTAGAACACCGTGAGATCAAGATGGTCTTATTCCACCTTTACATGTAAAATAATACTACCATTGTAATTGTTACTGCAGCTGTGCAGGTGAATGATAGCACACCCAAAAAACTTTTAAAGATGCAGCTGTGCAAACGGATGAAATTGGCTCACCTTGCACAAACTCAACATCTCCAGAACGAGATGACGATCAGAAGCAGAACAATCCTTAAAACCAGTACAAGATGAGATGTTGATACAAAGTGAGGAAGTTGAGGAAAATGAAAACAAGCTGGACCCATTATCTGACACTGACACCTACCAATCTGATTATTCAGAGTAAGAAACCATCTTGTTTACTTATCAGTTTTCTCCATAATTACAGTGCTTGATTTTCACGTTTTTATAATGCCTGTCCAAAGTTATTTCTGTAGTAGCTGCATCCAGTATTTTATTATGTAATTGTCATCCAAGTGATGTTATAACATGCTATAATATTGAAATAAATATGAAAGCAAATTCAGCATTCTAATTGTACGTTCATCTCCATATTTTGCAGAACTTCAGAAGCTGCTGAAGAAATTTGTAACCCCCAAATACAGCTGAGGAGAGAAAGTTTATAGTTTTTGAAAGTCAGCTATTACAATTATTTATAATCGCTTTTATAATTATCGCTTGCTTCAGGATCGTATTGATAAGGATTTTTGGTTTTAAATGATGTTTCTTCTGAATCCCTTCAACAAAGTCGTCCTCCTCACTCTCCGAGGTTTCAGCATCATTTTTTTGTAAACACTTGCTAGCTCCCTGCGTAGCCATGCTGCTTCTGTTCCACTTGCCTTCCCCTGCGCACATCATATAGCAACGGGAGGAGTTCCATAGCAACCACTGAAGCACGCTTCCTGTTTACCAAAACGCTGATTTAAAACTTAAAATTATACTGCTTTCCAGCAACTTTTGAGTAAAACAGAACATTGGAGTTTGTTTTGGGGTAGTTTAACTAGTTAATTTTTATTAGTTGTACAAATCGCTGGAAGGACACTTTAAGGAGGTAGGGAGTTTGGTGAGTTTTTGTTCTGTGTGTTCAGGGAGAATGAATGGGAGAGAAGAGAAAAGCAATTAAAATCATAACAATTGCTACGCATGGTGGAGTGGAAACAGCATGGTACTTGTTTTGCATCTGTTTGTTCGTTTTGGCCACTGTGCCGTTTTGCTTTACAAAAGTGTTTTGTGTTTAAATCTTTTTATTTATAATAAACCGGCGCAACAGCACATTTCACTCACCAAAACCATCTGTCTATTTCCTGGCCTGACATCAGCACATGAGCCACTGTGTCACAGGGATATATCGTTTGTGATACAACTGTGCCCTTATATTTATCATGCATAAAGATTTACACATTAAGTACACTGTAGCTATGCATAATAACATTGAAATTATGTAATAGTACACATGTATTTACTAAGTAACTACTATGTAAATACACAGTCATTAGACACACTTAATGTAAAGTGTTATCTAAGCCTGAGGAAAACTTGAGAAATGTAACCTAGGAGAATGTTTGTAAACATTCTTCAAATCAAATATTTAGAAAAACATTCCTTTAAACAGTCCTGAAAGTTTTGTGAATAGGGCCCACGATAGACGAATAAATATAAAAACAAGTGGGATTGGGTTGAAATAATGTATACAGACAGCATGGGATACAAAAGAGGTAAAGTAAGGCATTTCTTGTAAATATTACAGATTGTTCTGTAACTTTAACACTGACTTTAATTTGATCAAATGAAAAGGGCCCAATGACTGAATGTGAACTTACTGGAAACATGTATAATAGGTACAAAGTTAGCTAATGATATCCCCAGCCAGTCAGCCGAGTGCTCAGGGCCTTTGGACACAAACTGCTTCGATCCCTGTTGACTCCTGGATATTTTAAACCTAGAAAATGAACACAGCACCTCCCAGAGTGAAGGATATAAAGCCGCACAATGCTCTATTTGACAACACACTGCATCTGTATGACCTGCTGTAGGGTGCTCTGACTAAGGCTGTTGGAAGACAGGTAAATTATATTTTACATGTTTCTTATTTCACAAATTAAGCAGGTGGATACAAAGGCCACAGACAATACAATATAAACACAGACAGATGTGTTATTTTGGTCCTATGTTATGGTAGCAAATTAATTGCTAGATTTTAAAGACATTTCACAATATACCAACTTCAGTTTATGTAACCTTTTAATGTACAGCATATAATGTTGCAAAAACTAACTGCATTTGTGGGCCATAAACATACAGAAAAAACACACAGCAAGCAGCATTAGCTTTAGGGAAATCACTGTATCTAAACACTGTTCAACACTGCAGAGGCTGCTGCGCACTGGAAAACAATGCCAGTTTAAAAGAAAATGTAGTTCCTGGTTGAAACAAAAATCCAGACTTGGTTACGGGAGGCCCAGGGTTGAAAACCACTGGGATGCTGTCTAGAAGGTAATTCTGACAACTAATTTGACTGTACTGGCATGTGAAAAATAATACATTACAATCTGTAAATTACACCCTATTACATAAGACATTACTAAGACATCATTATTAAGCACAAGTGAACAGTTCAAATGTATCAATAGACTGTATATGACTTTTTCCTCTTCGCTGTACTGTTTCATTCAAGGTTTAAAGCTGTTCATATCATAGCGTGTTTTAATGAAGGTTTGTCACTCTAGTAGTCATTAAAATAGTAGTTTACTGTCCATCCCATTACAATGAAGTAATACATTTTATTGCAACATAACAACTATGGCATGTATTGTCAAAAGTTGGTTAGTGTTTGTTATAGAGATGTGACATTTCCACCTGTATTTTTTATCAACAGGACTCCTTGGCTGGGACATTCTGATCTCATGAGAACAGGAATGGAAAACATCTCTTATACTGAAATTTTCACACTCACTGGATTTGGGGACATGAATAAAACTAAATATGTATATTTTCTACTTGCCCTTATTGGGTACCTCTTGATAATCTTTGTAAACGTAGTTCTTGTGTTAGTAATATTTCTGGAAAAAAACCTTCATGAACCTATGTATATCTTTCTCTGTAGTTTATCTGTTAACGCCCTTTATGGAACTGCTGGTTTCTATCCTAAACTTCTGGCTGATCTTCTATCAGAGACCCAAGTGATTCCCCGTGCTGGATGTTTCATTCAAATATTTGTTATCTATGGGTATGCGGCTTCTGAATTTTCAATATTAACAGTGATGGCATATGACAGATATGTGGCCATTTCTAAACCTTTACACTATACAAATATCATGACAGATAGCGTTGTTTGTAAATTGCTGGCTGGTGCCTGGCTATTTCCATTCTGTAACACGGCCCTTACTCTTTTGTTTTCTTCAAGACTGCCTTTGTGTGGAAACCAAATTGAAAGACTGTATTGTTCCAACTGGTCAGTTGTTAAGCTATCTTGTGTATCAACTACTCTAAACAATGTTGTTGGTTTTGTAGTTACTGCCTGTACGGTGTTGCCACCTCTGTATTTCATTTTGTATTCCTATATAAAAATACTTCTTGTTTGTCAAAAAAGCTCCAAGGAATTCAGAAGCAAAGCACTACAAACATGCCTCCCGCATTTAACAACATTTATCAACTATTCAATAACAGGTTTTTGTGAAATAGCTCTTAGTCGATTAGACTCAAAGGATATGCCCCAAATTGTTGCTGCCATCCTGTCATTGGAGTTTCTAATAATTCCTCCCCTTCTTAATCCTCTCTTGTATGGATTCCACTTGCCTGAGGTACGGAAAAGGATTATAAATATGCTCAGAAGAAAGCAAATTATACCAATATTAGACAGCTCACACGCTGCAAAATACTAACTATTATGTATTATGTACTTTCTTGTTAAGATTATGTTTGTGTACTTTTATACTAAATAACAAAAGTCCTTCAGTTTGTGCATATGCACGACTGCAAATAATAGTATTTTCATTTTTCATTGAAAAAAACTCACAACTGTATAATTTCTTGATAGTTGTATTTGTGTTATCAGACTATTTTGTGTTTTTTTGGAATCTTTTGCCATTTTGTGTTGTTTCTTTTTTTGTGCCACGGTGTGTTTAAATTCAGTCTTCCTGTTCTTGTTTTAATTAAACAAAAGTAATGGAATCCCTTTTTAAGGAGGTGTTTCTTGTGGGGCTTTTTTGTTTTCTTTTGTTTTATTTGAGAACAGGTGTACAATGTTATTTTGAACCACATTTTTATTTGTATTCATTTATCATGTGGAATAAAACCAGAGATCTCAGTTGTGGTTACTGTGCTGCAGCTGACAGCAAACACTATTCTATTTTTTTAATTTTTTTTTTTTTACTTTATTTGCTATAATATAAATAGATAGATTGAATGTATATGACAGTGAGGAATCATAGTTTTGTCTACTTTGAAAGAAAACATCCAAAGGGTGTGTACAGAGAGTTTCTTTCATGAAACAGAAAAAAAGGTAAATTATATAAGTAAGTGTATGTTGTATTTACATAATTTCTGGCAAGTTGATTTGGAACAGAGACTAAACATAGTTTGAAAGAACATTCAAGGCCCTTTACCAGAGATTAGGGACCTGATAGTGACCAATCAAGTTAAAGGAAATCTCTGATATTCTGATCAAATTTAAAACACTTTGAAATAAATCACTTCCAGAAATTACATGATGTGTAAAAAGTCAGAGCAGCAATAAAGGTAATGAAGGCACGTTCCATATCATATTGTGCATGGCTACATTTCTTATTGTTTATTTTATAAAAAAAAGAAAAAATAAAAGAAAAAAAAAACCATTGAACATTGTTTGAAGAAAGTGCGTTGTCTTTTATGCTTTTGATGTTTTAAAAGTACATCTCATTTATAATACAGAAAGTTCACATTGTCTTGTACACTTGGTATCCAGTACATACTTTACTGTAGCACGACATCTGCTAAAACTACCTTCGAATTCCTGGCTAGCGAACGAACCTTCAAACACAGCACTACTCAAAGTAATGCAAAACAGATAGCCAGTGGTGCTTATGCAGCACGTAAATGAAATAGCTCCCTCTGTGACTATGAAGGGGAGTTACTACATTTAATTCTATTTATTTATTTAAATTGTACCTATCTTTTTAAAAAGTGTAATTAGTTTCAGCATTGAAACTGTTTCAGTTGGCATATGTATAGTGTTCGTGTGTCATTATAATTGCATAAGCACATAGTCAGTTTATAAAAGTACTCTCCAAACTAATCCAATTATTTTCTCTGCTATGTGTTTGTAGTGTCAAATAATGACAAGGTGACAGCAGAAATCAGCATGAGGGCCCGCTGTTTCAGATCCTTGAAGAACAAGGAGAAGCTGCATAGTTTAAGAGTAGGATGTACAGTTCAGAGTTACAGTTCTGTTTGTTATTATTCGTTGCATTACCATAAGTGTTATGTCTAACGCTTCTACTAATACATCTAATAATACACAATAATAAACCATTTTGTTTTACTTATCACAAAACTGTTTAATCACTAATGTGTTATACGCAATTTAATTATTTATGTTTATTTATGATTGTTTCATAATAAATCATGGTCATAATTGTCTGAAATTGTCTCTGTATGTGTGTGTATATATATATATATATATATATATATATATATATATATATATATATATATATATATATATATATATATATATATATTAGTGGCAGGATGGGGAGAAAGAGAAAGAAAATATAGTCCTGGGGGTTCAGGACTACATTCCCCAGAATGCCACAATGGAGTGTATAACTGTTTTCAAATTGATTTAATTGTTTGCCAGCTGGTGATCATAAAAGAAAGGCAGGCAGGCAGTCTATTGGGGGCTGCTGAGTGAAGAGCCTGGTTGGGAGTGTGTGCAACCGTAGAAAGAGAAAGAAAAGGTAGTGAGAAAACCTTTTTTTGATCAGTGTTTGTGAAAAGTATTTTTTTAATCTGGCAAGCAGAGTAGCTGCCCCGTTTTACAGATCAAGGTTACTGTGCAAAGATTAGTTTAGTGCTGCAAGGGGAGCTAGGCTTTTTGTTTGTTTATTTTTGTTGTGTATCTGGGTCACGAAAGTGCTGAAAAAGAACGTATACAGTATACAGTATATATATATTTTTGGTAACATGCTTACTGGGACTAGTTTTGAAATGTGTCTTTGCTTACATTCCAATCCAGTGGTGTGCTGCTGAAGTTCAGAATAGAGCTGTGTGTCAGTAGTTCAAACAATACTGCCTGTGATATGTGTTTTATATCAACTTTAAAATAGGCATAGGTGCAGAAAGACGGGCCAATGTAAAACTACGACATTCTTTTGAACACATGAAACGTTCTCTATGAGCCACTGCTTGTTCTCGAGACCATGGCATTGTACCACACCGCTTACAATTTATCCTCCTGTCTGCTCTGTTATGGCCACCGATACAGAGAAAGTTTTTGATGGTGAGTGAGATTGCCGCTAATAGTTTTTTTTTTTTCCCCAACTATATTAAATGTTGAAAACCTAAATGAATTGCCATAAATGCGATTCTTCTATGGTCCTAACCCCAACCCTAATGTTAAGGTAGGTGTGGGTGTGTGTGTTGTAGTTAAGAACAGATTTAAATCATAACTCAGTACTCGAATTCTCAGCTGGCCCGTCGCTGAAAAACCTGACCCGTCTTTCTACACCTATGCCTTAAAATGTCTGAAATAATTTCAGATTTCTATTGTTGTTTTGATTTGGAGTCCTTGAGAATGAGTTTAGTCAATAAATGCCAGTCTCCGCTCTGCCAGCGTTTGACTTTTCCAAACAGCCCGCAGCCCTTTATTTAAAACTGGAAAAGGTGTGAAACAACAGAGAGAATGTAAGTTAACATACTGAGGTCAAGGTTCTTTCTAAAGACGGTTGTGAAGAGTCCATATACAGGTTTCGAAATGCATCCGTGTCAAAGCATAGTCTGTTGACAATGAAAGTAAAGATCTGCCGGGTAAAATACTCCCTGAATTAATCGATTAATAAAAAAAACGTACACACTGTATTGCTATTTATTTTAAATATATACTTGTGGTCTAAACAGAACACTGAATGATCAGAGCAAGATATTGTGGTGTTTTGTTTGTGTTTTGGTGGTGGTTGGCAGGGATGGGCTTAATTCCTGTCCCTGCCAAAAACATGTGAGAATGTGGCTGCTCCTTAATAGAATAATTGGTGCTAATTGGGAGCAGCCACATTCTACAAAAGGAGAGCCCAAGGCTCCATTAAAGTGTCTATCCAGCGAAAATCTAAATATTTTTTACTTTCACCATGTGTTCCCCGCGGGTCCCAGAGTATGATAAAACTATTGGTAACTGAAACTTTTAATTGGTTATTTTTTATTGAGCTCTGTTCAGCCTATTTCTGTAATTTTTATTTCTTTAATTCTTAGCAGACGCCCTTATCCAGGGCGACTTAGTCATAAACAAAAAATACATTTCAAGAATCACAGTACAAGTATCGATACAATTAGGAGCAAGATAAAATACAATGACTTCAGTTCTAGTAAGTACAAGAATATGACAAAATACGATTCAATATGGGAGCAGATAAGTGTCAGTGATAGTTACATCAGGATATGATTACATTTTAATTCGATCAGAAAAAAAAACAGCCACTTCCTGGTTTAGAAAACTCCTCTCGGGAGACGCCGGCGGAAATGAAGGGGAACGCAGCTGCCTTGTAACACTGTAACGGTATGGGAGGCAGATTTGGAAAATGCCAAAAAGGGGTATTGCTGCCAGATGTGGAAACCCCACCAAACAGGAGGTCTCTGTTTCAATTCCCAACTGAAACAAAAAAAGCATAAAACTTAAAAGAGCAAATTGGCATGGCGCAACTGAGTTGTCTACACTGTGCTCAGATGTGCCCCAGCCTCTGAGGAAAAAGAAACGCAGAGCAATAAGAAAGCGTAACACAGCTGAGGTAAGGGTCCCAATAATGTGCTACTTCATATGGATGCAGAGCACTTTGAAATCGATCGTATATGAAGTATTTCACTTTTTATTGTCATTTTTTTTCTTCTACCTTTTATTACCTTGGCTGTTATTACAGAAATGTGAAATGGAAGTTTGTCGCTATGTGTCTATTGTAATTTTTTTCTGACTACACAGAAGATCAGATTATCGGATTACTAATAGTACAGGTCATTACATCTTCCCTACAGGGTAAATGGAAATCCACAGGTTTTACAAACAAATGTGTGCGATTAATTGTTAGTCCTGTTATACATTATTTTATTTTTTAACAGATCTTGCAAGAGTCTCATAAAGATCACGAAAGCATAAATGACAGTGCAGCAAAGGACAGCGTAGAGGACACTAGTGAATCCGAATCATTTCCTCCAGCAGGGTGTGGTGTAGATGTAGAAAGCTGTCAGACAGCAGTCCAAACACCGAAATGGAGATTGCCTTACAAAGGCGTGGGTAAGAGTACAATTTAAAACAGTAGTAACATTTTCATAAAAACAAGATATCATCATAATTCACAATCAGGGCACTTCCTGAGTTGTAGATATAAGTTTTGGCACCCCCTGTCTTTAATAGTACTTGCTAGGATGAATGAGTGTTTAATAAACTTCAAAAACATATCACTGTTAAATAAGTATAGTTTAACAATATGTATTATGTATATGTTTCTTATTTCACAAATTAAGCAGGTGGATAAAAAGGCCACAGACAATACAATATAAACACAGACAGATGTGTTATTTTGGTCCTATGTTATGGTAGCAAATTAATTGCTAGATTTTAAAGACATTTCACAATATACCAACTTCAGTTTATGTAACCTTTTAATGTACAGCATATAATGTTGCAAAAACTAACTGCATTTGTGGGCCATAAACATACAGAAAAAACACACAGCAAGCAACATTAGCTTTAGGGAAATCACTGTATCTAAACACTGTTCAACACTGCAGAGGCTGCTGTGCACTGGAAAACAATGCCAGTTTAAAAGAAAATGTAGTTCCTGGTTGAAACAAAAATCCAGACTTGGTTACGGGAGGTCCAGTGTTGAAAACCACTGGCATGCTGTCTAGAAGGTAATTCTGGCAACTAATTTGACTGTACTGGCATGTGAAAAATAATACATTACAATCTGTAAATTACACCCTATTACATAAGACATTACTAAGACATCATTATTAAGTACAAGTGAACAGTTGAAATGTATCAATAGACTGTATATGACTTTTTTCTTCTTCACTGTGCTGTTTCATTCAAGGTTTAAAGCTGTTCATATCATAGCGTGTTTTAATGAAGGTTTGTCACTCTAGTAGTCATTAAAAATAATAGTTTACTGTCCATTAATACAAAACTGTATCACCTGACAGTTTAAAAATGACTAAACTCATATGATAGTTTTTTAAATAAACCAACTGTCAGTATTTAGCACTCCCATTACAATTAAGTAATACATTTTATTGCAACATAACAACTATGGCATGTATTTTCAAAAGTTTGTTAGTGGTATAGAGATCTGATTTATTTCCAGCTGTATTTTTTATCAATAGGTCTCCTTGGCTGGGACATTCTGATCTCATGAGAACAGGAATGGAAAACATGTCTTACACTGAAACTTTCACACTCACTGGATTTGGGGACATGGGTAAAACTAAATATGTATATTTTCTACTTACCCTTATTGGGTACCTCTTGATAATCTTTGTAAACACAGTTCTTGTGTTAGTAATATTTCTGGAAAGAAGCCTTCATGAGCCTATGTATATCTTTCTCTGTAGTTTATCTGTTAACGCCCTTTATGGAACTGCTGGTTTCTATCCTAAACTTCTGGCTGATCTTCTATCAGAGACCCAAGTGATTCCTCATGCTGGATGTTTCATTCAAATATTTGTTATCTATGGGTATGCAGCTTCTGAATTTTCAATATTAACAGTGATGGCATATGACAGATATGTGGCCATTTGTAAACCTTTACACTATACAAATATCATGACAGATAGAGTTGTTTGTAAATTACTATTTGGTGCCTGGCTATTTCCATTCTGTAGCATGGCCCTTATTCTTTTGTTTTCTTCAAGACTGCCTTTGTGTGGAAACCAAATTGAAAGACTGTATTGTTCCAACTGGTCAGTAGTGAAGCTATCTTGTGTACCAACTACTCTGAACAATGTTGTTGGTTTTATAATTACTATTTGTGCAATGTTTCCACCTCTGTTTTTTATATTGTTTTCCTATGTACACATTCTTATTGTTTGTCAGAAAAGCTCCAAGGAATTCAGAAGCAAAGCACTACAAACATGTCTCCCGCATTTAACAACATTTATCAACTATTCAATAACAAGTTTTTGTGAAATAGCTCTTAGTCGATTAGACTCAAAGGATATGCCCCAAATTGTTGCTGCCATCCTGTCATTGGAGTTTCTAATAATTCCTCCCCTTCTTAATCCTCTCTTGTATGGATTCCACTTGCCTGAGGTACGGAAAAGGATTATAAATATGCTCAGAAGACCACACCGCTTACAATTTATCCTCCTGTCTGCTCTGTTATGGCCACCGATACAGAGAAAGTTTTTGATGGTGAGTGAGATTGCTAATAGGTTTTTTTTTTCCCCCAACTATATTAAATGTTGAAAAACTAAATGAATTGCCATAAATGCAATTCTTCTATGGTCCTAACCCCAACCCTAATGTTAAGGTAGGTGTGTGTGTGTGTGTTGGAGTTAAGAACAGATTTAAATCATAACTCAGTACTCGAATTCTCAGCTGGCCCGTTGCTGAAAAACCTGACCTATCTTTCTACACCTATGCCTTAAAATGCCTGAAATAATTTCAGATTTCTATTGTTGTTTTGATTTGGAGTCCTTGAGAATGAGTTTAGTCAATAAATGCCAGTCTCCGCTCTGCCTGCGTTTGACTTATCCAAACAGCCTGCAGCCCTTTATTTAAAACTGGAAAAGGTAGGAAACAACAGAGAGGATGTAAGTTAACATACTGAGGTCAAGGTTCTTTCTAAAGACGGTTGTGAAGAGTCCATATACAGGTTTCGAAATGCATCTGTGTCAAAGCATAGTCTGTTGACAATGAAAGTAAAGATCTGCCGGGTAAAATACTCCCTGAATTAATCGATTAATAAAAAAAACGTACACACTGTATTGCTATTTATTTTAAATATATACTTGTGGTCTAAACAGAACACTGAATGATCAGAGCAAGATATTGTGGTGTTTTGTTTGTGTTTTGGTGGTGGTTGGCAGGGATGGGCTTAATTCCTGTCCCTGCCAAAAACATGTGAGAATGTGGCTGCTCCTTAATAGAATAATTGGTGCTAATTGGGAGCAGCCACATTCTACAAAAGGAGAGCCCAGGGCTCCATTAAAGTGTCTATCCAGCGAAAATCTAAATATTTTTTACTTTCACCATGTGTTCCCCGCGGGTCCCAGAGTATGATAAAACTATTGGTAACTGAAACTTTTAATTGGTTATTTTTTATTGAGCTCTGTTCAGCCGATTTCTGTAATTTTTATTTCTTTATTTCTTAGCAGACGCCCTTATCCAGGGCGACTTAGTCATAAACAAAAAATACATTTCAAGAATCACAGTACAAGTATCGATACAATTAGGAGCAAGATAAAATACAATGACTTCAGTTCTAGTAAGTACAAGAATGTGACAAAATACGATTCAATATGGGAGCAGATAAGTGTCAGTGATAGTTACATCAGGATACGATTACATTTTAATTCGATCAGAAAAAAAAAACAGCCACTTCCTGGTTTAGAAAACTCCTCTCGGGAGACGCCGGCGGAAGTGAAGGGGAACACAGCTGCCTTGTAACACTGTAACAGTATGGGAGGCAGATTTGGAAAATGCCAAAAAGGGGTATTGCTGCCAGATGTGGAAACCCCACCAAACAGGAGGTCTCTGTTTCAATTCCCAACTGAAACAGAAAAAGCATAAAACTTAAAAGAGCAAATTGGCATGGCGCAACTGAGTTGTCTACACTGTGCTCAGATGTGCCCCAGCCTCTGAGGAAAAAGAAACGCAGAGCAATAAGAAAGCGTAACACAGCTGAGGTAAGGGTCCCAATAATGTGTTACTTCATATGGATGCAGAGCACTTTGAAATCGATCGTATATGAAGTATTTCACTTTTTATTGTCATTTTTTTTCTTCTACCTTTTATTACCTTGGCTGTTATTACAGAAATGTGAAATGGAAGCTTGTCGCTATGTGTCTATTGTATTTTTTTTCTGACTACACAGAAGATCAGATGATCGGATTACTAATAGTACAGGTCATTACATCTTCCCTACAGGGTAAATGGAAATCCACAGGTTTTACAAACAAATGTGTGCGATTAATTTTTAGTCCTGTTATACATTATTTTATTTTTTAACAGATCTTGCAAGAGTCTCATAAAGATCACGAAAGCATAAATGACAGTGCAGCAAAGGACAGCGTAGAGGACACTAGTGAATCCGAATCATTTCCTCCAGCAGGGTGTGGTGTAGATGTAGAAAGCTGTCAGACAGCAGTCCAAACACCGAAATGGAGATTGTCTTACAAAGGCGTGGGTAAGAGTACAATTTAAAACAGTAGTAACATTTTCATAAAAACAAGATATCATCATAATTCACAATCAGGGCACTTCCTGAGCTGCAGATATAAGTTTTGGCACCCCCTGTCTGAACTCAGATAACTGACCTGCAATCTTTAATAGTACTTGCTAGGATGAATGAGTGTTTAATAAACTTCAAAAACATATCACTTTTAAATAAGTATAGTTTAACAATATGTATTATTATTATTATTATTATTATTATTATTATTATTATTATTATTATTATTATTATTATTATTATTATTATTGGTTTATTTAGCAGAAGCCTTTATCCAAGGCGACTTACAGAGACTAAGGTGTATTAAACTGGATAAGGGCGTCTGCTAAGAAATAAATAATAATAATAATAATAATAATAAACTAAATAAATTAGTGAATAACATTGTTTCACTTTAAGGATGACAATACTTTCTTCTGCGACTGAAGATAGATGGATGGATAGAAAGTCTAGTAATCTAGCTGTAAAGTAAATCTTACATTCCCTACAGTAAATGGTTATGTTAGAATGTATAACTGAACAGCAATGACACTATGATTAGCAGTTCACAAGCAATCTGCTAACTACCGTCAAGTGCAGAATAATTCTGAAAAACGGCATCACAAATGTATACGTCATTACTTTTAATTAGAACACTGTGAGATCAAGATGCTCTTATTCCACCTTTTACATGTAAAATAATACTACCATTGTAATTGTTACTGCAGCTGTGCAGGTGAATGATAGCACACCCAAAAAACTTTCAAAGATGCAGCTGTGCAAACGGATGAAATTGGCTCACCTTGCACAAACTCAACATCTCCAGAACGAGATGACGATCAGAAGCAGAACAATCCTTAAAACCAGTTCAAGATGAGATGTTGATACAAAGTGAGGAAGTTGAGGAAAATGAAAACAAGCTGGACCCATTATCTGACCCTGACACCTACCAATCTGATTGTTCAGAGTAAGAAACCATCCTGTTTACTTATCAGTTTTCTCCATAATCACAGTGCTTGATTTTCACGTTTTTATAATGCCTGTCCAAAGTTATTTCTGTAGTAGCTGCATCCAGTATTTTATTATGTACTTGTCATCCAAGTGATGTTATAACATGCTATAATATTGAAATAAATATGAAAGCAAATTCAGCATTCTAATTGTACGTTCATCTCCATATTTTGCAGAACTTCAGAAGCTGCAGAAGAAATCTGTAACACCCAACTACAGCTGAGGAGAGAAAGTTTATAGTTTTTGAAAGTCAGCTATTACAATTGTTTATAATTGCTTTTATAATTATCGCTTGCTTCAGGATCGTATTGGTAAGGATTTATGGTTTTAAATGAGGTTAAGCAATTAAAATCATAACAATTGCTACGTATGGTGGAGTGGAAACAGCATGGTACTTGTTTTGTATCTGTTTGTTCGTTTGTTTTGCTTAAAAAAAGTGTTTTGTGTTTAAATCTTTTTATTTATTATAAACCGGCGCAACAGCACATTTCACTCACCAAAACCGTCTGTCTATTTCCTGGGCTGATGTCACCACATGAGGCATTGTGTCACAGGGATATATCGTTTGTGATACAACTGTGCCCTTATATTTATGATGCATAAAGATTTACACATTAAGTACACTGTAACTATGCATAATAACATTGAAATTATGTAATAGTACACATGTATTTAATAAGTAACTACTATGTAAATACACAGTCATTAGACACTGTTAATGTAAAGTGTTATCTGATCCTGAGGAAAACTTGAGAAATGTAACCTAGGAGAATGTTTGTAAACATTCTTCAAATCAAATATTTCGAAAAAAACATTCCTTTAAACAGTCCTGAAAGTTTTGTGAATAGGGCGCACGATAGATGCATAAAGCATATAAAAGGGCAGCAGTGTGGAGTAGTGGTTAGAGCTCTGGACTCTTGACCGGAGGGTTGTGGGTTCAATCCCCAGTGGGGGACACTGCTGTTGTACCCTTGAGCAAGGTACTTTACCTAGATTGCTCCAGTAAAAACCCAACTGTAAAAAATGGGTAATTGTATGTAAAAATAATGTGATATCTGTATAATGTGAAATAATGTATAATGTGATATCTTGTAACAATTGTAAGTCGCCCTGGATAAGGGCGTCTGCTAAGAAATAAATAATAATAATAATAATAATAATAATAATAATAAAAACAAGAAGGATTGGGTTGAAATAATGTATTGCTGTGATACAGACAGCATGGGGCACAAAAAAGGTAAAGTAAGGCATATCTTGTAAACAGTACAGGTTGTTCTGTAACTTTAACACTCACTTTAATTTGATCAAGTGAAAAGGGCCCAATGACTGAATGTGAACTTACTGGAAACATGTATAATAGGTACAAAGTTAGCTAATGATATCCCCAGCCAGTCAGCCGAGTGCTCAGGGCCTTTGGACACAAACTGCTTCGATCCCTGTTGACTCCTGGATATTTTAAACATGGAAACTGAACACAGCACCTCCCAGAATGAAGGATATAAAGCTGCACAATGCTCTATTTGACAACACATTGCATCTGTATGACCTGCTGCAGAGTGCTCGGACTAAGGCTGTTGGAAGACAGGTAAATTATATTTTACTGCAAGTTTCTTATTTCAAACATTAAGCAGGTGGTTACAAAGACCACACACAATACAATATAACCACAGACAGAGGTGTTATTGTGGTCGTATGTTTCGGTAGCAAGTTAATTGCTAGATTTTTATATTTAACCTTTTCATCTACATTATATGTCAATGTTGCAAAAACTCTAACTGCATTTTTGGGCCATAAACATACAGAAAAAACACATCGAAAGCAGCATTAGCATCATGGAAATCACTGTATCTAAACACTGTTCAACACTGCAGAGGCTGCTGCGCACTGGAAAACAATGCCAGTTTAAAACAAAATGCAGTTCCTGGTTGAAACAAAAATCCAGACTGTTGGTTACGCGAGGCCCAGGGTTGAAAACCACTGGCATGCTGTCTAGAAGGTAATTCTGACTGTACTGGCATGTGAAAAATGTTACATTAAAATCTGTAAATGTTTCATTCAAATTATAAAGCTGTTCATATCATAGCATGTTTTTAAGATTTGTCACTCTAGTAGTCATTAGAAATAGTAGTTTACAGTCCATTAATAAAAAGATAACTGTATAAACAAACTGTATAATACAAAGGTTTTTTTGTTTTGTTTTGTTTTTTAATAAAATAACTGTGAGTGTGTGACACTCCCATTACAATTAAGTAATACATGTTATTGCAACATAACAACTATGGCATGTGTTTTCAAAAGTTGGTTAGTGGCTGAAATAAATGTTTTAACACAGTGTTATGAGATCAGATTTTTAAAATATTTTAAAGGGTTGCCTGCCTGGAATACATACCAAGGAGTTCTGACTCAATATTTCCACCTGTATTTTAATCAATAGGACTCCTCGGCTGGGACATTCTGAACACATGAAACGGAAATGGAAAACATGTCTTACACTGAAACTTTCACACTCACTGGATTTGGGGACATGGGTAAAACTAAATATGTATATTTTGTCTTTACTCTTATTGGGTACCTCTTGATAATCTTTGTAAACATAGTTCTTGTGTTAGTAATATTTCTGGAAAGAAGCCTTCATGAGCCTATGTATATCTTTCTCTGTAGTTTATCTGTTAACGCCCTTTATGGAACTGCTGGTTTCTATCCTAAACTTCTGGCTGATCTTCTATCAGAGACCCAAGTGATTCCCCGTGCTGGATGTTTCATTCAAATGTTTGTTATCTATGGTTATGCAGCTGTTGAATTTACCAATTTGACAGTGATGGCATATGACAGATATGTGGCCATTTGTAAACCTTTACACTATACAAATATCATGACAGATAGAGTTGTTTGTAAATTACTATTTGGTGCCTGGCTATTTCCATTCTGTAGCATGGCCCTTGGTATTTTGTTTTCTTCAAGACTGCCCTTGTGTGGAAGCCACATTGAAAGACTGTATTGTTCCAACTGGTCAGTTGTTAAACTATCTTGTGTAACAACTACTCTTAACAATATTGTTGGTTTTACAATTACTATTTGTGCAATTTTTCCACCTCTGTTTTTTATCTTGTTTTCCTATGTAAATATACTTATTGTTTGTCAGAAAAGCTCCAAGGAATTCAGAAGGAAAGCTCTCCAAACATGTCTCCCACATTTAACTACACTGATCAACTATTCTATCACCATGCTTTGTGAAGTAGTTCTTAGCCGTTTAGACTCTACGGCTTTACCCCAAATTGTTGTTATCACCTTGTCATTAGAGTTTCTAATAATTCCTCCGCTTTTGAACCCACTCATGTACGGTCTTAACCTGCCAGAGGTACGCAAAAGGGTTAGAAATATGCGCCAAAGAAAGCAAGTTAGAGCACCATGTAACATTCCACACACTGTCAAAACCTAGTTTGTTCATATTCAGTACATTTGTTTTATTTTAACTATGCATGATTCTTGAGTCAGGACAACTGACCTGTGTAAGGAAGCTGGGCCTTGAGCTCAGTTTAAATTGACCCAGAAATCAAGACTCAATTAATTTCATTCTCATATCAAACTGCGGCTGCTACTTCGTTCCATCTGCAGTCTACAATCCAATATGCAACTGGAAGTTACAGGTTATCATAACAAATAGGTGAATAGATTGAAATGCCTTATTATTCACTTTCAGTGCATAATGATGACAGGTATGTTATAATTACAAAATATGGTACCCTATCAGAAAACTGTAACGCATATGGCAACAGTTCAGACTGTATTCTGAAACATGTTGTGTTTGAATAAAGTCACAGCTGAGACAGAAAATAGACAGAAACAGATGTTCAGTGTATGTAACATTCACTATGTGCCACGGGGATTTCCAATCACAGAATGAGAGAAATAAAAACATATTGTATATTTTAAGTTGTTTTCTTAGGAACATACCTTCTTTATTTAAGAGGCCAGTGTAAAAAAAAAATCAATCTTGTTCAATAAAACTTTATTTCTACAAAATATGTGTGTTTTTTCATGAAAAAAAAAAAACATATTTGTCAACTGGTTGTAGAGAAACTGCATTGAGTCTGCATGCTTTTGAAATATTTCTGAGGGTATACAAGACCATTCCTCAATAAATAGCCTCTAATTCTTTCAGTGTAATTCCTTTATTTAACCAGGTAAAAAAAAACAGTGGAGAACAAGTTGTTATTTACCACGGTGACATGGCCAAGAATGCTCAAACTGCAGCAAAGACACCATATAATTAACATCCATCATACAAAATAATTAAAAACAATACTGATGTAACAGAATAAAACAATACATACATTAAATCACAATACAGCATTAAAATAAGTAAAATAAAACAATACAATCCAGACCTTTCGATGCAGATTTAACAATTGCAAGGATCAGTTTATGACTGAAAAGGTCGGTCAATTTCAAATCCCTCTGTAAAACATTCCAACTATCTGCTGCTGAAAATTCAAACAAGTGCTACCAAAAGTAAAAACCAAAAGTGCTGATAGTTTGAAGTAGAAAAGGTAAGTACATTCCAGAGATAGGCTGGAACTTTGCCAGTTATTGTAATATAAACAAACATTTAACAGGGTTTAAGAAGCCAAGTAGTCAAAGAATGCCAATGTAGCAGTTCATACACATCACAGTGATGGGTTTGGTAGGGCGCTCAGGTTACAAATCTAATGAGTAAAATTAATTGTATTATGATACAAGAAACCCAATTTAGCCTTGATTTTTTTTGTTTAACTGAAGAAAAATGTGTTCTGAAAGTAAAAGCAGTTTTCACCATTATGCCCAGGTATTTGTACTCTGTTACATGTTCCAGTGCCACTTGCTTTAAGTTGTTTTATTAAGTTGTTATATTAACCTTGAGTGAACTGCAGAATGCCAACAAATCTCTGTTCAGTTCTTTGACCAAAGATATACAAGAACCTACAGAGTACAACATTGTATCATCTGCATGAAGGTGAGGAGTTACCAGGCCTAGAGTCAGACTGGAGCTCAGACAGCATCTTTCAACAACAACAAACCGAAACACAGAAAAATGATGACGAAAATGATGACGAAAATCAATTGACTAATAGGAAATGGATTGGCTTTCGTGACTGCTTATCTGCTTTTAAGATATGTTTTTAATTTGATAAATGATTGTGAAATAAATAATCAATAATGGTATTATGTTCTAACACGTTATCAGTATGTAAAATGACATCATAACTAAGGCAACTTTTTTAATGTTGTTTATGTATTAGAGTACAATCTAAAATATATAAAAGGGATTGGTTGGGATGGGTATATTTGAAATGATTGTACATTCAGTAAATTAAAGCCAAAAATGGTGAGGACATGACTGACCTTTTTCATTTAGTTATTTAAACAAATGTTTTATTGTTCATTCCAATAGTAAATGAAAAATAATAAGAAATAAAAAGTGGTTTATGTTACTGTGGCAGGCCTTTGGCCCTGCACAGGTACATAATGTGTTTTGTTGGCTTTGTAAATAACAATCAAGTTTTTGTTGGATATGGCAGGGCTGCCTGGCATTTTTTGGCCGTATTTGACTCTTCCTATAAGAATTCACAATTTATTTATTTATTTATTTATTTATTTAATTTTTTTAACATTAGCATCTTGGAATTGGTGTCCTTTTTTCAGAACATTCTGGGGAGCATTATAAATATGGTTGCCACCTGTCCGGGAATTGGCATCTGTGTCCGGGTGGCTGGAATTAACAAACCCGGACGCACTAATGTCCGGTTTTAAGTGAAACGCATGAGAAACACCAACCATCCTTCATTTAATTTTTTTTTTTTTTTTGACATGCCATATAACAGGACATTTTGGAGTGGAATTTATTTTGGTTTTATTGGAGGTTTGGATTGGATCACCAATAATACTTCCACCAATCAGAGTGTGGCATACAGTGTGCAATCCCGCCCTCTGACAGACTTGTGGTATGCAGAACAGGTTAAAGAGAAATAATGTGTCGGATGTCAAAATGAGAATGGCAGCGAGTGATTAAGCCAATTTGCTTAAAAAATTAAAAGCAGACCGGACATTTCCATCAATGGATTTAGGAAATCTGGAATTTACGCTGCGATCAGAAACTCTGAGGCAGTGTAAACTGCACCTGCTACTGTGGAACGTGCACAACTGTTCTTTTTTAGGTTAAGCAGTTTTGTGTTATTATTTATTTATTTATTTATTTTTACAAGGGGTTAATTAAGTTGCAGCCAAAAATTGTTTATGCCAGACTTGTTAGAAAATCTGTAACAATGGTGCAAATTTGCTTTGGATTGTTATTGTCAATACGTGTAGATACTACTATCCACCGTGTAGGTATTCCAAAGTCCCTAAACAATATGTTAAAATAAATTAGTTCTGCACTGTATAAAAAAAGCTGATTTTGCCAGTGCCACACTGATAGCCGAGCTAAGTGTGTATTTGGTGGGTGAGCGTAGAGTTAAGCCCCGACATGCCCCCGCACCGCTCGCGGGAGAGAGGGAGAGCAGAGTGGGAGTAACATAATGCCAAGAGCGAGCAGGCAGACAGTGAAGGCAGGCCGCTCTGATGGGAAATCCCTGAGGGAGGCTTACCACGCTAAGTTCAGAATGGTAGCACTCACTAATGGCTGGGGGCCTACCGAGAAGGTTGGACACCTGACAGCTGCATTGGCGGGGAAAGCGCTGCAGGTTCTGCCGGACCTGGGCCCAGGAGAGATGGTCCAGTATGAGGTGTTAACCACAGACCTAGAGGGTCGCTTTGGGGGAGTGGAGCATGCAGTTGGCCTGCGCCTACGCCTGGCTAACTGAATCCGAGGCCCAGGAGAGAAACTGGGAATACTGGCGGCTGACATCAGGTACGTGACCCGAAGAGGTACCCCAATTATCCGCAAGCCACGCAAGAGGATCTGGCCATGGAGGCCTTTGTCTGTGGACTAACCCTGACTTCCCTGAGTCAGTAGGTCTGGCTCACTGCCCCAACCTCCCTAGAGCTCACCGTGACTCATGCAGAATGAGTCGAGGCTGTGCTCGAGGTGGGGGGGGGGGGGGGGGTGCGACCGTGCCTCTGAGGGGAAGAGACGGCCCGACCACACACCACCCAAAGTCTGCCAGGGCCAAAAAGGGCCCAATGACTGAATGTGAACTTACTGGAAACATGTATAATAGGTACAAAGTTAGCTAATGATATCCCCAGCCAGTCAGCCGAGTGCTCAGTGCCTTTGGACACAAACTGCTTCGATCCTTGTTGACTCCTGGATATTTTAAACATGGAAACTGAACACAGCACCTCCCAGAGTGAAGGATAAAAAGCCGCACAATGCTCTATTTGACAACACATTGCATCTGTATTACCTGCTGTAGGGTGCTCTGACTAAGGCTGTTGGAAGACAGGTAAATTATATTTTATATTTTTCTTATTTCAAACATTAAGCAGGTGGTTACAAAGATCACACAGAATACAATATAACCACAGACAGAAGTTTTACTGTGGTTGTATGTTACGGTAGCAAGTTGATTGCTAGATTCTATATATTTAACCTTTTCCTGTACAGTATATGTCTATGTTGCAAAACATGTAAATGCATTTATAGGCCATAAACATAAAAAAACACACCCTAAGCAGCATCATGGAAATCACTGTATCTACTGTATCTACACTGTTCAACACTGCAGAGGCTGCTGCGCACTGGAAAACAATGCCAGTTTAAAACAAAATGTAGTTCCTGGTTGAAACAAAAATCCAGACTGTTGGTTACGGGAGGCCCAGGGTTGAAAACCACTGGCATGCTGTCTAGAAGGTAATTCTGACTGTACTGGCATGTGAAAAATGTTACATTAAAAGCTGTAAATGTTTCATTCAAATTATAAAGCAGTTCATATCATAGCATGTTTTTAAGATTTGTCACTCTAGTAGTCATTAGAAATAGTAGTTTACTGTGCATTAATAAAAAAATAAACAAACTGAATAATAGAAAGTTTTTTTGTTAGTTTTTTTTTTTTTAAATAAAACAACTGTCAATGTGTAAGTCCCATTACAATTAAGTAGTACCTTTTATTGCAAAAGTCTTTTCAAACGTTGGTTAGTGGCTGAAATAAATGTTTTAACACAGTGTTATGAGATCAGATTTTTTAAATGTTTTAAAGTGTTGTCTGCCTGGAATACATACCAAGGAGTTCTGACTCGATATTTCCACCTGTATTTTAATCAATAGGACTCCTTGGCTGGGATATTCTGAACACATGAAACGGAAATGGAAAACATGTCTTACACTGAAACTTTCACACTCACTGGATTTGGGGACATGGGTAATACAAAATATGTATATTTTGTCTTTGCTCTTATTGGGTACCTCTTGATAGTCTTTGTAAACATAGTTCTTGTTTTAGTAATATTTCTGGAAAGAAGCCTTCATGAGCCTATGTATATCTTTCTCTGTAGTTTATCTGTTAACGCCCTTTATGGAACTGCTGGTTTCTATCCTAAACTTCTGGCTGATCTTCTATCAGAGAACCAAGTGATTCCTCATGCTGGATGTTTCATTCAAATATTTGTTATCTATGGTTATGCAATTGCTGAATTTACCATTTTAACAGTGATGGCATATGACAGATATGTGGCCATTTGTAAACCTTTACACTATACAAATATCATGACAGATAGAGTTGTTTGTAAATTACTATTTGGTGCCTGGCTATTTCCATTCTGTAGCATGGCCCTTGTTCTTTTGTTTTCTTCAAGACTGCCTTTGTGTGGAAACCACATTGAAAGACTATATTGTTTGAACTGGTCAGTTGTTAAACTATCTTGTGTACCAACTACTCTTAACAATATTGTTGGTTTTGTAATTACTATTTGTGCAATTTTTCCACCTCTGTTTTTTATCTTGTTTTCCTATGTAAATATACTTATTGTTTGTCAGAAAAGCTCCAAGGAATTCAGAAGGAAAGCTCTCCAAACATGTCTCCCACATTTAACTACACTGATCAACTATTCTATCACCATGCTTTGTGAAGTAGTTCTTAGCCGTTTAGACTCTACGGCTTTACCCCAAATTGTTGTTATCACCTTGTCATTAGAGTTTCTAATAATTCCTCCGCTTTTGAACCCACTCATGTATGGTCTTAACCTGCCAGAGGTACGCAAAAGGGTTAGAAATATGCTCCAAAGAAAGCAAATTAGAGCACTATGTAACATTCCACACACTGTCAAAACCTAGTTTGTTAATATTTAGTACATTTGTTTTATTTTAACTATGCATGATTCTTGAGTCAGGACAACTGACCTGTGTAAGGAAGCTGGGCCTTGAGCTCAATTTAAATTGACCCAGAAATCAAGACTCAATTAATTTCATTCTCATATCAAACTGGGGCTGCTGCTTCATTCCATCTGCAATCTACAATCCAATATGCAACGGCGAATAGATTGAAATGCCTTATTATTCACTTTCAGTGCATAATGATGACAGGTATGTTATAATTACAAAACATGGTCCCCTATCAGAAAACTGTAACGTATATGGCAACAGTTCAGACTGTATTCTGAAACATGTTGTGTTTGAATAAAGTCACAGCTGCTATCACAGAATGAGAGAAATAAAAAAAAAAATACTGTATATTTTAAGTTGTTTTCTTAGGAACATACCTTCTTTATTTAAGAGGCCAGTGTAAAAAAAAAATCAATCTTGTTCAATAAAACTTTATTTCTACAAAATATGTGTGTTTTTTCATTAACAAAAAAGCATATTTGTCAACTGGTTGTAGAGCAACTGCATTGAGTATGCATGCTTTTGAAATATTTCTGAGGGTATACAGGACCATTCCTCAATAAATAGCCTCTAATTCTTTCAATGTAATTCCTTTATTTAACCAGGTAAAAAGAAAAAAAAAAACATGGAGAAGAAGTTGTTATTTACCATGGTGACCTGGCCAAGAAGGCTCAAACTGCAGCAAAGACAACATATAATTAACATCCATCATACAAAATAATTAAAAACAATACTGATGTAACCGAATAAAACAATACATACATTAAATCACAACACATCACTAAAATAAGTAAAATAAAACAATACAATCCAGCCCTTTCGATGCAGATTTAACAATTGCAAGGATCAGTTTATGACTAAAAAGGTCGGTCAATTTCAAATCCCTCTGTAAAACATTCCAACTATCTGCTGCTGAAAATTCAAACAAGTGCTACCAAAAGTAAAAACCAAAAGTGCTGATAGTTTGAAGTAGAAAAGGTAAGTACATTCCAGAGATAGGCTAGCACTTTACCAGTTATTGTAATATAAACAAACATTTAACAGGCTTTAAGAAGCCAAGTAGTTAAAGAATGCCAATGTAGCAGTTCATACACATCACAGTGATGGGTTTGGTAGGGCGCTCAGGTTACAAATCTAATGAGTAAAATTAATTGTATTATGATACAAGAAACCCAATTTAGCCTTGATTTTTTGTTTAACAGAAGTAATATGTGTTCTGAAAGTAAAAGCAGTTTCCAACCATATGCCCGGGTATTTGTACTCTATTACATGTTCCAGTGCCGCTTGCTTTAAGCTGTTGTATTAAATAAGCTTGAGTGAACTGCAGAATAGCAACGAAGCTCTGTTCAGTTCCTTGATGACCAAAGATATACAAGAACCTGCAGAGTACAACATTGTATCATCTGCATGAAGGTGAGGAGTTACCAGGCCTAGAGTCAGACTGGAGCTCAGACAGCATCTTTCAACAACAACAAACCGAAACACAGAAAAATGATGACGAAAATGATGACGAAAATCAATTGATTAATAGAAAATGAATTGGCTTTCGTGACTGCTTATCTGCTTTTAAGATATGTTTTTAATTTGATAAATGATTGTGAAATAAATAATCAATAATGGTATTATGTTCTAACACGTTATCAGTATGTAAAATGACATCATAACTAAGGCTACTTTTTTAATGTTGTTTATGTATTAGAGTACAATCTAAAATATATAAAAGGGATCGGTTGGGACGGGTGTATTTGAAATGATTGTACATTCAGTAAATTAAAGCCAAAAATGGTGAGGACATGACTGACCTTTTTCATTTAGTTATTTAAACAAATGTTTTATTGTTCCTTCCAATAGTAAATGAAAAATAATAAGAAATAAAAAGTGGTTTATGTTATTGTGGCAGGCCTGTGGCCCTGCACAGGTACATCATGTGTTTCGTTGGGTTTGTAAATAACAATAAAGTTTTTGTTGGATATGGCAGGGCTGCCTGGCATTTTTTGGCCGTATTTGACTCTTCCTATAAGAATTCACAATTTATTTATTTATTTATCTATTTATTTAATTTTTTTTACATTAGCATCTTGGAATTGGTGTCCTTTTTTCAGAACATTCTGGGGAGCATTATAAATATGGTTGCCACCTGTCCGGGAATTGGCATCTGTGTCCGGGTGGCTGGAATTAACAAACCCGGACGCACTAATGTCCGGTTTTAAGTGAAACGCATAAGAAACACCAACCATCCTTCCTTTAATATATATTTTTTTTATCATGCCATATAACGGGACATTTTGGAGTGGAATTTATTTTGGTTTTATTGGCGGTTTGGATTGGATCACCAATAATACTTCCACCAATCAGAGTGTGGCATACAGTGTGCAATTCCACCCTCTGACAGACTGGTGGTATGGAGCACAGGTTAAAGGGAAATAATGTGTCGGATGTCAAAATGAGAATGGCAGCAAGTGATTAAGCCAATTTGCTTAAAAAATTAAAAGCAGACCGGACATTTCCATCAATGGATTTAGGAAATCTGGAATTTACAATGTGATCAGAAAATCTGAGGCAGTGTAAACTAAGGGGTTAATTAAGTTGCAGCCAAAAATTGTTTATGCCAGACTTGTTAGAAAATCTTTAACAATGGTGCAGATTTTCTTTGGATTGTTATTGTCGATACGTGTAGATACTACTATCCACCGTGCAGGTATTCCAAAGTCCCTAAACAATATGTTAAAATAAATTAGTTCTGCACTGTATAAAAAAAGCTGATTTTGCCAGTGCAACACTGATAGCCGAGCTAAGTGTGTGTTTGGTGGGTGAGCGTAGAGTTAAGCCCCGACATGCCCCCGCACCGCTCGCGGGAGAGAGGGAGAGCAGAGTGGGAGTAACATAATGCCAATAGCGAGCAGGCAGACAGTGAAGGCAGGCCGCTATGATGGGAAATCCCTGTGGGAGGCTTACCACGCTAAGTTCAGAATGGTAACCGAGAAGGCTGGACAGCTGGCAGCTGCACTGGAGGGGAAAGCGCTGCAGGTTCTGCCGGACCTGGGTCCAAGAGAGATGGTCCAGTATGAGGTGTCAGCCACAGCCCTAGAGTGTCGCTTCGGGGGAGTGGAGCATGCAGTCGGCCTGCGCCTACGCCTGGCTAACTGAATCCGAGGCCCAGGAGAGAAAATGGGAATACTGGCGGCTGACGTCAGATACGTGGCCCGAAGAGGGTACCCCAATTATCCGCAAGCCACGCAAGAGGATCTGGCCATGGAGGCCTTTGTCCGTGGACTAACCCTGACTGCCCTGAGTCAGTAGGTCCGGCCTGCTGGCCCAACCTCCCTAGAGATCACCATGGCTCATGCAGAATGAGTCGAGGCTGTGCTCGAGGAGGTAGGGTGTGACTGTGCCTCTGAGGGGTCCAACCACACACCATCCAAAGCCTGCCCGGGCCAATTCAGCAAAGAGAAGCACCGGACGGTACCAAACACCCCCCCGCCCCCCCCCCCCCCCCACACAGCAGCTGCAGGGCAAGCGCCAAGGGGTCTGCATAGAGGGACAGCACAGGCCCGGCCATAGTGGTTGGGAGGACCACTGCAGGGGACTTCTGCCACGTCCCCATTCAAGTCAAGGAGGTTCCATGTACTGCTCTAGTGGACACCGGTTCAACAGTGACTCTGGTCAGTCCTGATGTGTTCCCCGCCGGAGTCCGGCTGGAGCCCACTACCGTGCAGCTACACACTGGGACAGGAGAGCTACACAACAGCGCAATTCAATCACCAAAACTGTCTGTCTATTTCCTGGCCTGATGTCACCACACAAGCCATCGTGTCAGAGGGTTATATCGTGCAAAAATATTTACACATTAAGTACACTGTTACTGTGCATAATAATATTGAAATTATGTAATAGGACACATATATTTATGAAGTAACTACTATGTAAATACACAGTCATTAGATGCACTTAATGTAAAGTGTTATCTGATCCTGAGGAAAACTTGAGAAATGTAACCTAGGAGAATGTTTGTAAACATTCTGGCATATCAAATATTTAGAAAAAACATTCCTTTAAACAGTCCTGAAAGTTTTGTGAATAGGGCCCAAGATAGACGAATAAATATAAAAACAAGTGGGATTGGGTTGAAATAATATATACAGACAGCATGGGATACAAAGGAGGTAAAGTAAGGCATATCTTGAATGTGAACTTACTGGAAACATGTATAATAGGTACAAAGTTAGCTAATGATATCCCCAGCCAGTCAGCCGAGTGCTCAGGGCCTTTGGACACAAACTGCTTTGATCCCTGTTGACTCCTGGATATTTTAAACATGGAAACTGAACACAGCACCTCCCAGAGTGAAGGATATAAAGCCGCACAATGCTCTATTTGACAACACACTGCATCTGTATTATCTGTTGCAGAGTGCTCGGACTAAGGCTGTTGGAAGACAGGTAAATTATATTTTACATTTTTTTTAAATGATTTCAAACATTAAGCAGGTGGTTACAAAGACCACAGACAATACAATATAACCACAGACAGAGGTGTTATTGTGGTCGTATGTTTCGGTAGCAAGTTAATTGCTAGATTTTTATATTTAACCTTTTCATCTACATTATATGTCAATGTTGCAAAAACTCTAACTGCATTTGTGGGCCATAAACATACAGAAAAAACACATCGAAAGCAGCATTAGCATCATGGAAATCACTGTATCTAAACACTGTTCAACACTGCAGAGGCTGCTGCGCACTGGAAAACAATGCCAGTTTAAAACAAAATGCAGTTCCTGGTTGAAACAAAAATCCAGACTGTTGGTTACGGGAGGCCCAGGGTTGAAAACCACTGGCATGCTGTCTAGAAGGTAATTCTGACAACTAATTTGACTGTACTGGCATGTGAAAAATGTCACATTAAAATCTGTAAATGTTTCATTCAAATTATAAAGCTGTTCATATCATAGCATGTTTTTAAGATTTGTCACTCTAGTAGTCATTAAAAATAGTAGTTTACAGTCCATTAATAAAAAGATAACTGTATAAACAAACTGTATAATACAAAGGTTTTTTTGTTTTGTTTTGTTTTTTAATAAAATAACTGTGAGTGTGTGACACTCCCATTACAATTAAGTAATACATGTTATTGCAACATAACAACTATGGCATGTGTTTTCAAAAGTTGGTTAGTGGATGAAATAAATGTTTTAACACAGTGTTATGAGATCAGATTTTTAAAATGTTTTAAAGGGTTGCCTGTCTGGAATACATACCAAGGAGTTCTGACTCAATATTTCCACCTGTATTTTAATCAATAGGACTCCTTGGCTGGGACATTCTGAACACATGAAACGGAAATGGAAAACATGTCTTACACTGAAACTTTCACACTCACTGGATTTGGGGACATGGGTAATACAAAATATGTATATTTTGTCTTTGCTCTTATAGGGTACCTCTTGATAGTCTTTGTAAACATAGTTCTTGTTTTAGTAATATTTCTGGAAAGAAGCCTTCATGAGCCTATGTATATCTTTCTCTGTAGTTTATCTGTTAACGCCCTTTATGGAACTGCTGGTTTCTATCCTAAACTTCTGGCTGATCTTCTATCAGAGACCCAAGTGATTCCTCATGCTGGATGTTTCATTCAAATATTTGTTATCTATGGTTATGCAATTGCTGAATTTACCATTTTAACAGTGATGGCATATGACAGATATGTGGCCATTTGTAAACCTTTACACTATACAAATATCATGACAGATAGAGTTGTTTGTAAATTACTATTTGGTGCCTGGCTATCTCCATTCTGTAGCATGGCCCTTGTTCTTTTGTTTTCTTCAAGACTGCCTTTGTGTGGAAACCACATTGAAAGACTGTATTGTTCCAACTGGTCAGTTGTTAAACTATCTTGTGTACCAACTACTCTAAACAATATTGTTGGTTTTATAATTACTATTTGTGCAATTTTTCCACCTCTGTTTTTTATATTGTTTTCCTATGTACAAATTCTTATTGTTTGTCAGAAAAGCTCCAAGGAATTCAGAAGGAAAGCTCTCCAAACATGTCTCCCACATTTAACTACACTGATCAGCTATTCTATCACCATGCTTTGTGAAATAGTTCTTAGCCGTTTAGACTCTAAGGCTTTACCCCAAATTGTTGTTATCACCTTGTCATTAGAGTTTCTAATAATTCCTCCGCTTTTGAACCCACTCATGTACGGTCTTAACCTGCCAGAGGTACGCAAAAGGGTTGTAAATATGCGCCAAAGAAAGCAAATTAGAGCACTATGTAACATTCCACACACTGTCAAAACCTAGTTTGTTAATATTTAGTACATTTGTTTTATTTTAACTATGCATGATTCTTGAGTCAGGACAACTGACCTGTGTAAGGAAGCTGGGCCTTGAGCTCAGTTTAAATTGACCCAGAAATCAAGACTCAATTAATTTCATTCTCATATCAAACTGCGGCTGCTACTTCGTTCCATCTGCAGTCTACAATCCAATATGCAACTGGAAGTTACAGGTAATCATAACAAATAGGTGAATAGATTGAAATGCCTTATTATTCACTTTCAGTGCATAATGATGACAGGTATGTTATAATTACAAAACATGGTACCCTATCAGAAAACTGTAACGTATATGGCAACAGTTCGGATTTTATTCTGAAACATGTTGTGTTTGAAAAAAGTCGTGGCTGAGACAGAAAATAGATAGAAACAGATGTGCAGTGTATGTAACATTCACTATGTGCCACAGGGATTTCCAACTGCTATCACAGAATGAGAGAAATAAAAAATGACTGTATATTTTAAGTTATTATTATTTGTTTATTTAGTAGACGCCTTTATCCAAGACGACTTACAGAGACTAGGGTGTGTGAACTATGCATCAGCTGCAGAGTTACTTACAATTACGTCTCACCCGAAAGATGGAGCACAAGGAGGTTAAGTGACTTGCTCAGGGTCACACAATTTCAGTGGCTGAGGTGGGATTTGAACCGGGGAACTCCTGGTTACAAGCCCTTTTCTTTAACCACTGGACCACACAGCCTCCTAGTTGTTTTCCTTGGAACATACCTTCTTTATTTAAGGGGCTAGTGTAAAAAAATGAATCTGTTCATTAAAGCTTTATTTCTACAAAATATGTGTGTTTTTTTCATGAACAAAAAAGTATATTTGTCAACTGGTTGTAGAGCAACTGCATTGAGTCTGCATGCTTTTGAAATATTTCTGAGGGTATACAAGACCATTCCTCAATTAATAGCCTGTAATTCTTTCAATGTAATTCCTTTATTTAACCAGGTAAAAAAAAACAAAAAAAAACAGTGGAGAACAAGTTGTTATTTACCATGGTGACCTGGTCAAGAAGGCTCAAACTGCAGCAAAGACAACATATAATTAACATCCATCATACAAAATAATTAAAAACAATACTGATGTAACAGAATAAAACAATACATACATTAAATCACAACACATCACTAAAATAAGTAAAATAAAACAATACAATCCAGCCCTTTCGATGCAGATTTAACAATTGCAAGGATCAGTTTATGACTAAAAAGGTCGGTCAATTTCAAATCCCTCTGTAAAACATTCCAACTATCTGCTGCTGAAAATTCAAACAAGTGCTACCAAAAGTAAAAACCAAAAGTGCTGATAGTTTGAAGTAGAAAAGGTAAGTACATTCCAGAGATAGGCTAGCACTTTACCAGTTATTGTAATATAAACAAACATTTAACAGGCTTTAAGAAGCCAAGTAGTTAAAGAATGCCAATGTAGCAGTTCATACACATCACAGTGATGGGTTTGGTAGGGCGCTCAGGTTACAAATCTAATGAGTAAAATGAATTGTATTATGATACAAGAAACCCAATTTAGCCTTGATTTTTTGTTTAACAGAAGTAATATGTGTTCTGAAAGTAAAAGCATTTTCCAACCATATGCCCGGGTATTTGTACTCTATTACATGTTCCAGTGCCGCTTGCTTGAAGCTGTTGTATTAAATAAGCTTGAGTGAACTGTGGAATAGCAACGAAGCTCTGTTCAGTTCCTTGATGACCAAAGATATACAAGAACCTGCATTGTATCATCTGCATGAAGGTGAGGAGTTACCAGGCCTAGAGTCAGACTGGAGCTCAGACAGCATCTTTCAACAACAACAAACCGAAACACAGAAAAATGATGACGAAAATGATGACGAAAATCAATTGATTAATAGAAAATGAATTGGCTTTCGTGACTGCTTATCTGCTTTTAAGATATGTTTTTAATTTGATAAATGATTGTGAAATAAATAATCAATAATGGTATTATGTTCTAACACGTTATCAGTATGTAAAATGACATCATAACAAAGGCTACTTTTTTAATGTCGTTTATGTATTAGAGTACAATCTAAAATATATAAAAGGGATCGGTTGGGATGAGTATATTTGAAATTATTGTACGTTCATATTGTTCATTCCAATAGTAAATAAAAAATAATGAGCAATAAAAAAGTGGTTTATGTTATTGTGGCAGGCCAGCGGCCCTGCACAGGTACATAATGTGTTTTGTTGGGTTTGTAAATAACATTTGTATAATTTGGAAATAAAGTTTTTGTTGGATATGGCAGGGCTGCCACGCATTTTTTTGGCTGTATTTGACTCTTCCTATAATAATTCACAATTTATGTTTTTATTTTTTATATTAGCATCTTGGAATTGGTGTCAGTTTTCCAGAACACTCTGGGGAACATTATAAAGTACTTCAGAAACCATACAAAATTTTTCTTTTTCAACACTATATTTAGTTGTTTTTTATTTTACTTATTCTGTATTTCCCTTAGTGTTTTCAAAGAGATACATGTATAAAATCGTGTTATTCTATGACCTGAGGGACCTTAGAACACTTCCTGGAAGTTTTGCTGAAAAATATTAATGTTTGGGCAAACTACAATACATTGTTTCACCTGAGTGATTTTATGATTTTTTTTTTTTTTTTTACACATTTTTAGCTGACTTTGCCTTTCTATCTTTGAAATTCATCAAAACATCTATTTTTAGTAGTAGAATTGAAAATTGTATTGCATGCCCTGTACCTCACACAAAAAAATAAAATCTAAACAATAATATTATAATTAGTATTATATATATATATATATATATATATATATATATATATATATATATATATATATATATATATATATATATATATACATACATACACTACCGGTCAAAAGTTTTAGAACACCCCCATTTTTCCAGTTTTTATTGAAATTTAAGCAGTTCAAGTCCAGTGAATAACATGAAATAATACAAAGGTAAGCGGTAAACTGCCAGAGGTTAAAAAAAAAAGTTTAGGTTACCAAAAACTGAAAAATAATGTACATTTCAGAGTTATACAAAAAGGCCTTTTTTCAGGGAACAAGTAATGGGTTAACAACTTACAGCTGTTCTGCAGCAATGGAAGTAAATTAAGCCTTGAAAGTTGATGCTAACAATTCCTACAAGTGTCCCAACTTTTGTCGATTACTTACAAATCCTCTGTCTGTATAAAAGCAGTGTTGGAACAGACTGTGTTACTACACCCTCTTAAGCATTATTTGGACAGTATTGTACTGCAGGAAGTAGTATATTGCTCTCATAATGGCGAGAAAAAGGCAATTAACAAAGGAAGACAGACATACCATTATAACCCTTAAAAGTGTAGGTCTTTCCTTTAGAGAAATTGAAAAGAAAGCCAAGGTGTCAGTGAGTACAGTTTCCTACACCATCAAAAGGCACTTGGAAACTGGAGGAAACTCTGACAGGAAGAGGTCTGGCAGACCCAAAGCCACAACAGAATCAGAAGACAAGTTTCTGAGAGTCAACAGCTTGCGTGATAGGCGGCTCACAGGACAACAGCTTCAAGCACAGCTTAACACTGGTCGAAGTAAGCAAGTCTCAGTTTCAACTGTGAAGAGAAGACTTCGAGCTGCAGGTTTGACAGGTCGAGTGGCAGTAAGAAAGCCATTGCTAAGATGGCAAAATAAGAAAAAGAGGCTTGCCTGGGCCATGAAGCACCGCCAGTGGACTACTGAAGACTGGAAGAAGGTCTTATGGACCGATGAATCAAAATTTGAAATCTTCGGTTCATCACGCAGGGTTTTTGTACACTGTCAAGTAGGTGAAAGGATGGTTCCTCAGTGTGTGACACCAACTGTCAAACATGGAGGAGGAAGCGTGATGGTCTGGGGCTCTTTTGCTGGATCCAGAGTCGGCGACTTGCACAGAGTGAGTGGCACCCTGAACCAAAACTGCTACCACAGCATTTTGCAGCGCCATGCAATACCCTCTGGTATATGCCTAGTTGGTCAGGGGTTCATCCTACAGCAAGATAATGACCCAAAACATACCTCCAGGCTATGTCAGAACTACCTTAGAAGAAAAGAACAAGACGGTAGGCTTCAAATCATGGAATGGCCAGCATAGTCTCCAGACTTAAACCCCATCGAGCTGGTTTGGGATGAACTGGACAGAAGGGTGAAAGCAAAGCAACCTACAAGTGCAACGCATTTGTGGGAACTTCTGCAACAGTGTTGGGAAGAACTTTCCGAACAATATTTGATTTCCATTGTAGAAAGAATGCCACGAGTGTGTTCGGCTGTTATATCTGCAAAAGGTGGCTACTTTGATGAGTCAAAAATTTAGATTAAATTTTGTTAAACAGAACGATTCCATGATTTTCTTTTTATCTCCAATTGTTTATTTGTTCTATGCTTTAATTTCAGAGTACATTGAGACATTAAACTGCGTAAATTTCAATAAAAACTGGAAAAATTGAGGTGTTCTAAAACTTTTGACCGGTAGTGTATATTTGCATGTAAGAAGAATCATATCGGGTGTGTCCAGTATGTCACTGCATGCAACGCCCCGAGTTGCATCTCGTTGCCCGGGCAACGCGACGCTGTGCGACAGATCTCCAGTCTAAAACTTAGCTAAGGCATGCAGCTGAAGAAATGAATAGTCCTGACGGAACAGAGCGAGCAGGCCAACTCACAGCTGCCACCTTGTGGGGCTTAGATCATGAGCGGAAACGGAAGGCAGAAAAACATGGTTATTTTTTGCATAACAAGAGAATACGATTTGAGTGAATTGCGTAAGCAGCTTCAATAAATGTGTTTAATTGATTAATTGCAGTGGTGATTCTATTGGGAGAGCATTACAGCATGTATTAATTGTATTGCATGAAATTCTATATGGTAAACAATAGCTATCAAAAGAATTATGCACTCACCCACACTCTTTCTCGTTTAACCTTGTGGTTAAGTTTCTATTTATCTAATATTTCTTCATGCTTCGCACAATCCTGCGCCAATCAGACAAATACAGCAAATTAGCAAGCTAATTGATGGAAACGATCCTCCCACCCCTGGACAGGTGTGTGCTTTTAGTAACTACAGGACAACATCGCCTATCGACCCCCTGTGGACTGGGGTATAGGCGGATAAGTCAAAGTCGGATTTGCGAACATCTATAGAAAAAGCAGTTGCACATCCATAAATAGGTTAGTGAACAAAAACAACACGCAAACTGCTTTAAACATTTTTTGCTTTAAAAGTAAGCAAACATAAACAAGATTAATTAGGCTACAAATACACAGTGTTGCTATGCGGTTTGCTATAAGCCATCTCCACGCAAAGCTTTAAAAAAAAAATAATAATACAAAACAAACGGTAAATGTACAGTAACCTGCAACTGATGGCTTCTTTCTTAACTCTAGAAATCCCTGCCTCCCTGGTTCTGCTTTCTTAATATCTCTGTCACGGTACTTTGCCAACAGCCGATAAGCAGCTCGGTTTGAATATTGCTTTGGCTATCTTAAACAAACGTCATACAAACATACTGCACAAAAAAAGCTTTCTCAACTGGTGTACTGAAACATCACTGCTACACGCAGCTGACTGACACACGCACACAGCTCACCTCTCTTAAAGGGGAACGCACCAAAAGGCTAATTGTTATGAGGCTTTCTTTCTGTTTCCATCGCGGAAGCTGCATTTGCTGCCAATGCCATTACTCTCGTAGCCTACTTTTAATATTTATTTATTTATTTATTTAGCGAGGCAGTTAATTGATCAAGGCTGTTATGTGACGATCGGATATGCGACGTTCCACTGTAGTTAGCAAAACAATTAAATTCCTTTAGCGACAGTTCACGCAATTCACACTCACGTTACATGATCAATAAAGTCTGCCCGTAACCATGGTAACCCTGACAGTCCCAATCCCCACTGCGCCATGTGGTGACCTGAGGCATCGCCTGCAGGCTTCCGCGACAGCCAATACCTGGGGCCACCCGCAGAGACGGGGAAACTATTTTACAGTTCCTACAAGATCTGCTGGAAGTGGACAGGTCCCCCTCTATACTGAACGTGTATCTAGCAGCTATATCTGCATGCCATTTCCCCAGGCACTCATTTTCTGGCTACCCGTTTTCTAAAGGGTGCTTGGCGGCTTCGTCCTCCTAGGAAGGACATCCTCCATGAATGAAGTCTAGAAGTGGTATTGGAGGCTTTCACTAAGGTCCCTAAGGTGGTTATGGCTTTCCACTTGAATCAATCAGTGGAACTAGAGGCTTTCCACCCCCCTCCTTTTTCTTCGGAAGAGGATTGGAGATTGAATTCCCTCTGCCCGGTTCAGGCATTGAGATGTTATGTGGATAGAATGGATAGGATGACAGTGCTGCGTCAGTCTGACCAGCTGTTTGTCTGTCATGGTGAAAGGACCCTGGGTCAAGCCCTCTCTAAGCAGCAACTGTCCCACTGGATTGTGGACACAGTTTCGACTGCATATACTGATGCTGGCCAACCCCCACCTGGGAAGGTGGCCACGCACTCTACCAGAGGAGTGGCTACGTCATGGGCCCTCTTTAGAGGTGCCACATTGACTGATATCTGTACTGCAGCTAGCTGGGCTACTCCGCATACATTCACCAGGTTCTACCGACTCAATGTGGTAGATCCCTCCATGCCTTCATTAGGCACAAGGGTCCTTGAGGTTGCACGCTCACACCACAAAGATTAGTTTGGTGGTAATGAGACGTCCCTCATCTGCTGTCCACTCACACGACGGCTTTGACATACTTTCCCAAAAGTATTGGTGGCTTTGAAGGCGATGCTTGGTGTTGCATCAAAGGGTGCTGTAATACATATTCATTTAAAAACACACCCGTAATAAAAAAAAGCAAACAAAGGGGAAAAATGCAGACTACATACTTATCTTATAATTATATATTATGTGGTTAAAGATATTTGTTGTGTTGCATAGTAATATTAGTAGCAAAACATGTGATTGTATAGAAATTGGTTTTTGCAAGAATTGCGAAACCGAATTTTTTGAGTAATTTGTAGACCACCTGGAGTTTACCCATGGACCACAGGTTGGAAACCACTGTTCTTGACGGATACTCCATTGACGTTTCACACTGAAGACATGTAATTTTCCCCACATCCTTATATACACAGCCCACACACAGGGCCGCCGAGAGCCGTCATGGGCCCCGGAGAAGGATTGGTATGTCCCACTGCCCCCCATGGTACTACATTCATCCGACTTTGTAGTATACTGTAGTCTAAACCAAGCTTCTAAACCAAGCAATGATACTTGCAATCTTAGCAGTGTCTGAGGAAGATCATTTCAACCGATACAGTATTTTGATAATGGGTTTGAAGGAAACCGTCAACGATGCCTAGAAGTACACGGTCATTACACAAAAGAAGCACATCGGCTCGGTGTGCAGTACGGGAGTTTTTCTTTTTAATGTGGCGGTGGGAACGCAAAGGCTTGTTTGTTGTGCAGGGCTAGTTGTTTTAAAATATTTTATATATATTAAAAAAAAAAAAAAAAAAAAAAAAGTCCCCCTTCATCAGGGCCCCCCTTCGGGCCTTGGGCCCCCTTAGAGGCGTTGGGCTCCGGGGAAATTTCCCCGTCCTCCCCGCCCTCTCGGTGGGCCTGCCCACACACACACGTTTAAAAAATAAATAAATAAAAAAAGCTGACAGGATACAAAATGGCAATGGAAATCAGACCAAAGTAACCGGAAGCACTGTGAAGATTTTTCATCATTTACAAATGATGAAATTCCTGATGACCCAGGCTGTCCTGTGGCTCTGTTGCACTGTTTAATGACCCAGGCTGTCCGGTGGCTCTCTTGCACTGTTTAATGACTCAGGCTGTCCTGTGGCTCTGTTGCACTGTTTAATGACCCAGGCTGTCCTGTGGCTCTGCTGCTCTGTTTAATGATCCAGGCTGTCTTGTGGCTCTGTTGCAATGTTTAATGTATTTATTTTTTAATGTATCTCATTTGTATAAACCTGATAACATTTTACTAGAAACACATCTGAGCACTACATCTTTAAAGTCAGGATACTGTGATATTAAAGTCCAAAATATATAGTGAAACATGATGCATGGAACCAGAAGAGGGAGACAAACACACACACACACAACAGAACTGACACAGGCAGCCCCTCTGAGAGATGAGAGATGAAAGAGAAAAAAAAAACAGACAAGCCTTTCTGGTGCCCATGCTGATTAGTAACAAGTAGGTAGCTTTTGATTCATACTGGGTATCTTGAGGATTTTGGAAATACAACATTTTTATAAACTAAAACATAACATTTATTTAAATATCTGTTATATGTTTCCTCCACCAGCAATTAAGTGAAGCCTTCCTAAATAATGTCTGTCCTACCCCTTATTTACCTCTGCCCTAAAGCTGTAACAGGGGATTTGAACAGTCGAGAGAGTGAAAGGAATTTCCATAGCGACCCCAGAAAACAGGTGACCAATTTTCAGCTCTTTGAAACAGACAAGAGGCAGTGATTTTGTGGAGTAGTGGTTAGGGCTCTGGACTCTTGACTGGAGAGTCGTGGGTTCAATCCCAGGTGGGGGACACTGCTGCTGTACCCTTGAGCAAGGTACTTTACCTAGATTGCTCCAGTAAAAACCCAACTGTATAAATGGGGAATTGTATATAAAAATAATGTGTAAAAAAAAATAACGGAATTGTATGTAAAAAATAATAATAATAATAATAATAATGTGATATCTTGTAACAATTGTAAGTCGCCCTGGATAAGGGTGTCTGCTAAGAAATAAATAATAATAAAATACAAAATGATGACTATCAGTAACATTTAGATTACCATGATCTAAATAAGCTATATGCATTTAAAATTGACAGACAGGCAGATGCCTAAGATACACTATATTAACTTGATACCCTCGTCACCTTCTGCTAAAGATTGCCAAACCGTGTTTAATGACAATTGAATAATAATATGTAAAAAATAAATTGAGACATACTGTATTGACATACAGACAGGGAGACCACTATATAAACCCCTCCATCACCTGCCCCCCCGCCCATCCGATCTTGATACTCTGGGACAGTAAGTAAACGACTATTTTGGGTGCATGATATTATCAAGTTATATAAAGTTAGAGGCAAAATATTAGATGTAATTATGCTGAATTCAACAAGCCAGGCACTTCTTCATAATGTAATATGGAACACTGATAAGGCTGTACATCATTAGAAGAGTGTATGTATTACACACAATAGAGTTAGGTACAGTAGCTGCTGGATTTGACTGTCAGTGCATTTCAAACTTATGATACCAGCTTTTTAATATAGCAATTATTCTAAGTAGACACTGTAGTCAGTAAGTGGTAAGAGTGATGTAGTCTTGCATAATGGTTGTCCTGCACTAATTAGCTATCCTAACACACCCCCTTGCAGTTCAATTCCCTGCATTGTTCTTCTCAGATGTTGCCAGTTGCTAAGTGACAGAGGGAAACACACCTGGGCAGACAGAGTGGCCTTGGCAAGCATGCTTTCCCTGTCAATAGAGCCTCTGGGTCACTTGACCACAGACTTTTTAAAAATATTAAACAAACGAGTGTGAACCCTAGTAATATTTTCTGTGATGCAAAGACATTTTGGATACAATTCTAAGAAAGACAAAAAGGTGGAACATGGTAAAAGCATGGCTATGGGCATAGGCGACATGTTTATATTTAGACAAATACATTAAGAAGTCTTTTCTTCACAGCATGTGTTTCAGTGCTATCTCAGTTTTGTTTCTGTGTACACAATAGATCAACCTGATTGAATTGATACAAATCTTTTCTTTTTATTTTTAATATTAAGTTAAAACTGTGAAAAAGGCCCGGTGTCAAATGCAATTAATCATTTAAAATAATTATTTATTTTTATGTTATATTTATTTTGGGTATTCTCAACAGATTCAGTGCAAATCTTGGTCTCCAATGGATTTGTTTTTTTAAACAATTCAAACCATTGCATCCATTCTTTTATGTGTATTTTTACACAGTCTGAGAGAGATTAGAGACTAGCAGAAAGCATACAAGCAGCATCTTATTTACCTCTGCCCTAAAGCTGTAACAGGGGATTTGAACAGTCGAGAGAGTGAACAGAATTTCCATAGCGACCCCAGAAAACAGGTGACCATTTTCAGCTCTTTGAAACAGACAAGAGGCAGTGATTTTGTGGAGTTGTGGTTAGGGCTCTGGACTCTTGACTGGAGAGTCGTGGGTTCAATCCCAGGTGGGGGACACTGCTGCTGTACCCTTGAGCAAGGTACTTTACCTGGATTGCTCCAGTAAAAACCCAACTGTATACATGGGTAATTGTATGTAAAAATAATGTGTAAAAAAAAAAATAATGGAATTGTATGTAAAAAATAATAATAATAATAATGTGATATCTTGTAACAATTGTAAGTCGCCCTGGATAAGGGTGTCTACTAAGAAATAAATAATAATAAAATACAAAATGATGACTATCAGTAACATTTAGATTACCATGATCTAAATAAGCTATATGCATTTAAAATTGACAGACAGACAGATGCCTCAGATACACTATATTAACTTGATACTCTCGTCACCTTGTGCTAAAGATTGCCAAACCGTGTTTAATGACAATTGAATAATAATATGTAAAAAATAAATTGAGACATACTGTATTGACATACAGACAGGGAGACCACTATATAAACCCCCCCATCACCTGCCCCCCCGCCCATCCGATCTTGATACTCTGAATAAGATTTAGTAAAGAATGTCTTTTTTAACTTTAATAACTTGATAAGCAGTTATCTGGATAAATGATACAACTGTTGCATGTTACATTCAGTAACTTGTGCTAAAGAAGGTGTTTAGAAAGTTTCATCAGAATTGGACAGCATGACGTAAATATGTGCTTACCTACCTATGATCCCATGATATCCCCATAGCAGGGGATTGCACCCCCTGCTGGGACAGTAAGTACACGACTATTTTGGGTGCATGATATTATCAAGTTATATAAAGTTAGAGGCAAAATATTGGATGTAATTATGCTGAATTCAACAAGCCAGGCACTTCTTCATAATTTAATATGGAACACTGGTAAGGCTGTACATCATTAGAAGAGTGTATGTATTACACACAATAGAGTTAGGTACAGTAGCTGCTGGATTTGACTGTCAGTACATTTCAAACTTATGATACCAGCTTTTTAATATAGCAATTATTCTAAGTAGACACTGTAGTCAGTAAGTGGTAAGAGTGATGTAGTCTTGCGTAATGGTTGTCCTGCACTAATTAGCTATCCTAACACACCCCCTTGCAGTTCAATTCCCTGCATTGTTCTTCTCAGATGTTGCCAGTTGCTAAGTGACAGAGGGAAACACACCTGGGCAGACAGAGTGGCCTTGGCAAGCATGCTTTCCCTGTCAATAGAGCCTCTGGGTCACTTGACCACAGACTTTTTAAAAATATTAAACAAACAAGTGTGAACCCTAGTAATATTTTCTGTGATGCAAAGACATTTTGGATACAATTCTAAGAAAGACAAAAAGGTGGAACATGGTAAAAGCATGGCTATGGGCATAGGCGACATGTTTATATTTAGACAAATACATTAAGAAGTCTTTTCTTCACAGCATGTGTTTTAGTGCTATCTCAGTTTTGTTTCTGTGTACATAATAGATCAACCTGATTGAATTGATACAAATCTTTTCTTTTTATTTTTAATATTAAGTTAAAACTGTGAAAAAGGCCCGGTGTCAAATGCAATTAATCATTTAAAATAATTATTTATTTTTATGTTATATTTATTTTGGGTATTCTCAACAGATTCAGTGCAAATCTTGGTCTCCAATGGATTTGTTTTTTTTAAACAATTCAAACCATTGCATCCATTCTTTTATGTGTATTTTTACACAATCTGAGAGAGATTAGACACTAGCAGAAAGCATACAAGCAGCATCTTATTTACCTCTGCCCTAAAGCTGTAACAGGGGATTTGAACAGTCGAGAGAGTGAACGGAATTTCCATAGCGACCCCAGAAAACAGGTGACCATTTTTCAGCTCTTTGAAACAGACAAGAGGCAGTGATTTTGTGGAGTAGTGGTTAGGGCTCTGGACTCTTGACCGGAGGGTCGTGGGTTCAACCCCAGGTGGGGGACACTGCTGCTGTACCCTTGAGCAAGGTACTTTACCTAGATTGCTCTAGTAAAAAAAAAAAACTGTATAAATGGATAATTGTATGGAAAAAAAATAATGTGATATCTGTATAATGTGAAATAATGTATAATGTGATATCTTTTAACAATTGTAAGTCACCCTGGATAAGTGTGTCTACTAAGAAATTAATAATAATAATAATAATAATAATAATAATAATAATAATAATAATAATAAATACAATGTAATCCATTTAATGGCAGGATAGTTTACGCTGGACTACATCGATATATTAAGCATACAGTATAAATAACTGCCTGTTTGTTTATCTACTGCATGGCATACAATAATATCTGGTTTGGCAAAGCAGTTTGGCCCCACTACACCATAACTATGTATTATAGGGATATACTATCTGTGACAGTAGAAAACTGAAATTGCAGACTGCCACGATAACATTCGATTTAACACTAAAATACATTGATGCCCATTTACGACTGCCTTCTGTAGTTCAAAGCAAACCATGTTTATATTCCAGTTTGTTTACTTTCCCTAAAGGCAGTTATGAACCGGATACTATTTGCATGAACCTGATAACATTTTACTAGAAACACATAAGAGCACTACATCGATAATGTCAAGAAACTGTGACATTAAAGCCAAAAATATATATTGAAACGATGAGCCATGAAACCAGAAGAACACACACACAAACACACACACACACACACACACAAACACACACACACACACCAGAACTGTCACAGGCAGCCCCTCTGAGAGATGAGAGATGTAAAGCTGGTACATTCGTATCTCAGAGAAAATGGAGAGGAACGGGAAATTAAAACAAGGTAAAGGCAACTGTACTACTAAACCTTGTCTTCTTTAATGTTAGCATTACAAGGGTATCCATGTATTATAAAAAATAATAGAGAGGGGTCTCCAGTGAGTTACAGGAAAACAATTCAATTTCGGGTTTCTGTGACAGTTTATAAATTACTCGACCTTTGGCCTCATAATTCATGATGTCACAGAAACCATATATATTATTTTATTTATTTATTCTGTTTAAACAGTAAGAAATCAGACCAAAATAACCTGAAGCACTGTGAAGTTTTTTCATAATTTACAAATACTTTGAGACCCAGAATTCCTGATGACCCAGGCTGTCCTGTGGCTCTGTTGCACTGTTTAATGTATTTATTTTTTAATGCATCTCATTTGTATGAACCTGATAACATTTTACTAGAAACACATATGAGCACTACATCTTCAAAGTCAAGAAACTGTGATATTAAAGCCCCAAATATATAGTGAAACCATGATGCATGGAACCAGAAGAGGGAGACACACACACACCCCAGAACTGACACAGACAGCCCCTCTGAGAGATGAGAGATCAAAGAAAGAAAAAAAAAACAGACAAGCCTGTCTGCTGATTAGTTGGTAGCTTTTACATCATTCTAGGTATCTTATGGATTTTGGAGATACACATTTTTATAAACTAAAACTTCACATTTATTTCAATATTTGTTTCCTCCGCCAATAATCAACTGAAGCCTTCCTAAATAATGTCTGCTCCTTGTGTTGTCTCAGTAGAGAATGATAAAGGGGTGCTAATGAAGGGTTTACATCTTTTAATAATATAGCACATCTTTATAATATAGCACCGTCTTTTGGTCCTTTGCTTGCCAAACCATGTTAAATGACAATTGAATAATAATATGTAAAAACTAAATTGAAGCCTACTGTTCTGACATACAGACAGAAAGATAACTTTTCATGTCGTTTTAACAACACAAGCTGACATTATACAAAATGGCAATGGAAATCACTGAGGTAAAACAGTGGATTTGAAAAAAAAGCAGATTTGAAAAAAAAAAATCATAAATCATGTTTAGGGCAATTTTGTTTTAGTTTTTTTTTTATTAAATATCCTTACGCTAATAAAGTAGTCCCTTGTATAACTTTGAACTACACACTAAGTTAAGCTGAGTAAATTAATTTAGGGAGGTGGTGTGGTCCAGTGGTTAAAGAAAAGGGCTTGTGAACAGGAGATTCCCAGCTCAACCACTGACTCATTGTGTGACCCTGAGCAAATCACTTAACCTCCTTGTGCTCCATCTTTCGGTTGAGATGTTGTTGTAAGTGACCCTGCAGCTGATGTATATTTCACACACCCTAGTCTCTAAGTCGCCTTGGATAAAGGCGTCTGCTAAATAAACAAATAATAATAATTAAAACATGTAAAATAAAGTACATCTGTATTTTTGATATTGTGCACATTATTTATTTATTCCTGTCACTGACAGTGGAGACACACTATTTGAGCAGAACAGACGGGAGGAATAAAAATAAATTCAACAATGTCTCGGATTTCAGTGATTTTTCAAGGTCTGTGTCAGAGAGGGGTGGATAATGCTTTTTGTGTTTTTCTGTAGCGTTTACAAACTGCTAAAAATACATTATTTGAAGTGAGTATGAAGACAGCAATATTTATTTATTTATTTATTTTTTTCTGTTTTGCTTCCAGTTAATTTAATTGTGCTTCATCCAAATCGGCATGTCTACTTACTACTTTGGGATTTTTTGCAGGTAATTTGTCACACGGTTTCATAGTTACTGCTGTTCATCTGTAACTGTAAGCAAGATGGCTACCGATACTTTAAATTCTGTGAGGCAGCGCAGTGATTTAGAATATGTGGCAAGGCTCCAACTGTCCGTATCCATCCAATATATGGACAGCTGGAACCTTGATCGACCAATAACAGTGCTTGTTTCATGTTCCATTGCCAGCCCTGGATTATATTATATATATATATATATATATATATATATATATATATATATACATACACAGTGCCTTGCGAAAGTATTTGGCCCCCTTGAACTTTGCGACCTTTTGCCACATTTCAGGCTTCAAACATAAAGATATGAAACTGTCATTTTTTGTGAAGAATCAACAACAAGTGGGACACAATCATGAAGTGGAACGAAATTTATTGGATATTTCAAACTTTTTTAACAAATAAAAAACTGAAAAATTGGGCGTGCAAAATTATTCAGCCCCTTTACTTTCAGTGCAGCAAACTCTCTCCAGAAGTTCAGTGAGGATCTCTGAATGATCCAATGTTGACCTAAATGAATAATGATGAAAAATAGAATCCACCTGTGTGTAATCAAGTCTCCGTAGAAATGCACCTGCACTGTGATAGTCTCAGAGGTCCGTTTAAAGCGCAGAGAGCATCATGAAGAACAAGGAACACACCAGGCAGGTCCGAGATACTGTTGTGGAGAAGTTTAAAGCCGGATTTGGATACAAAAAGATTTCCCAAGCTTTAAACATCCCAAGGAGCACTGTGCAAGCGATAATATTGAAATGGAAGGAGTATCAGACCACTGCAAATCTACCAAGACCTGGCCGTCCCTCTAAACTTTCAGCTCATACAAGGAGAAGACTGATCAGAGATGCAGCCAAGAGGCCCATGATCACTCTGGATGAACTGCAGAGATCTACAGCTGAGGTGGGAGACTCTGTCCATAGGACAACAGTCAGTCGTATACTGCACAAATCTGGCCTTTATGGAAGAGTGGCAAGAAGAAAGCCATTTCTTAAAGATATCCATAAAAAGTGTCGTTTACAGTTTGCCACAAGCCACCTGGGAGACACACCAAACATGTGGAAGAAGGTGCTCTGGTCAGATGAAACCAAAATCGAACTTTTTGGCAACAATGCAAAACGTTATGTTTGGCGTAAAAGCAACACAGCTCATCACCCTGAACACACCATCCCCACTGTCAAACATGGTGGTGGCAGCATCATGGTTTGGGCCTGCTTTTCTTCAGCAGGGACAGGGAAGATGGTTAAAATTGATGGGAAGATGGATGGAGCCAAATACAGGACCATTCTGGAAGAAAACCTGATGGAGTCTGCAAAAGACCTGAGACTGGGACGGAGATTTGTCTTCCAACAAGACAATGATCCAAAACATAAAGCAAAATCTACAATGGAATGGTTCACAAATAAACATATCCAGGTGTTAGAATGGCCAAGTCAAAGTCCAGACCTGAATCCAATTGAGAATCTGTGGAAAGAACTGAAAACTGCTGTTCACAAATGCTCTCCATCCAACCTCACTGAGCTCGAGCTGTTTTGCAAGGAGGAATGGGCAAAAATTTCAGTCTCTCGATGTGCAAAACTGATAGAGACATACCCCAAGCGACTTACAGCTGTAATCGCAGCAAAAGGTGGCGCTACAAAGTAATAACTTAAGGGGGCTGAATAATTTTGCACGCCCAATTTTTCAGTTTTTTATTTGTTAAAAAAGTTTGAAATATCCAATAAATTTCGTTCCACTTCATGATTGTGTCCCACTTGTTGTTGATTCTTCACAAAAAATTACAGTTTCATATCTTTATGTTTGAAGCCTGAAATGTGGCAAAAGGTCGCAAAGTTCAAGGGGGCCGAATACTTTCGCAAGGCACTGCATATATATATTTATAATAGATGGGCTTCAGTGAGTTACAGGGTTTCTGTGACATCATAAATTACGAGACCAAAGATCGAGTAATTTATAAACTGTCACAGAAACCTGAGATGGAATTGTTTTCCTGTAACTCACTGAAGAGGCCCATCTGTTTTTTTTTTTATAATACATGGATACCCTTGTGATGCTAATATTAAAGAAGACGAGGTTCAGCAGTACAGTTTGGTTTTTTTAAACATAGTGTTTCAGTGCTGTACAGACGTTCTATGTTTTTATCCGTTAGTGCTTCAGCTTTATTTGGATGATTGCCTTTACCTTGTTTTAATTTTCCGTTCCTCTCAAGTTTCTTTGAGATACGAATGTACCAGCTTTATATAATGTTTTTTTTTTTTTTTTTTTTTTTTAACATATTCTCAGTTTGTTGATCATTAATGAACATTTCTGTACTGTGGGTGTTGTCGAGTGATTGAAAACGAGACATTTTGTGTTTCAATTGAAAGTGATGGTCTTGAGGAGTCGAATGGGTCAAAGTTCAAGTATATTTTCCTGTAGAGGAATTATTTTATATATATATATATATATATATATATATAGTAAAAGATTGGTAGTGTGGTGTTGCTGGGCACCGGTATTTTTCTCTACAGACTGGAGTGAACACTTCAGTAATTCAGGTGAATACTTTTATTTACAATATTTACAACAAGACATGTATTCTCTTGCATTCATTTGCCCTGTACGGGCCACTAACTATCTCACTTCTTCTCCCCTCTCTATGCTATGGCGAGCGTAAGTTGGACTCCCTCTGGTGGGGTGAGCCAGGACCACAGGTAAGTATCGATTGGACTCCCTCTGGTGGAGTGAGCCAGAAACGCAGGTGTGTATCGGTTGGGCTCCCTCTGGTGGAGTGAGCCTGGAACACAGGTGAGTATAGGTTGGGCTCCCCCTGGTGGAGTGAGTATCGGTTGGGCTCCCTCTGGTGGAGCAAGCCTGGAACACAGGTGAGTATCGGTTGGGCTCTCTCTGGTGGAGTGAGCCTGGAACACAGGTGAGTATCGGTTGGGCTCTCTCTGGTGGAGTGAGCCTGGAACACAGGTGAGTATAGGTTGGGCTCCCCCTGGTGGAGTGAGTATCGGTTGGGCTCCCTCTGGTGGAGCAAGCCTGGAACACAGGTGAGTATCGGTTGGGCTCTCTCTGGTGGAGTGAGCCTGGAACACAGGTGAGTATCGGTTGGGCTCTCTCTGGTGGAGTGAGCCTGGAACACAGGTGAGTATAGGTTGGGCTCCCTTTGGTGGTTATCTCCTGTAACATAAGAACAGCACATCCTCTATCCTAGGCTGCCTGGAAGACAGCAAGGAGCAGGCCAGAAGGAACCAGCAATAATAAAGATTGTTCTCAAACCCAGATTCTGTGCTTGGTGGTTTTCTTCCAAATGTCTACCCCTCCTTCTTAGGGCTGTACCGTTACTCCGGCAGCCTGTAATCCACCCTGTATGAGCCGGACCTGGTTCTGTAAATTGTTCCTTGATGTGCACTCGCTGCACCAGCAGCTGTAAACCGTGCAGTATTTTTTTTAAAACGTCCCGCAACAAACTTGGTCAAAGTAATTGCTGCTCCTGCAGCTGGAGAACACGTAATATTTGTAGCGAGTCCTGTTCATATAAACAATACACTCAGTCAAAGTAATGCTGCTCCTGCAGCTGGAGAACACATAATGTTTTAACAAGTCCCGCTCTTATAAACAACACACTTGGTCAATGTATCGCTGCTCCTGCAGCTGGAAACCAAACAGTGTGAACACCGTACTATATTTTAATCCAAAAATTATCTAACAAAACCAAACAGTTCAAAAACAAAAGTCTGCCTCACCAAGAGGAAAAACGCTCTATGCTAGACTTTTCCAAAATCGCTATAATTCAAACGTAACGCACTTACTAAATTTCCGTCAGCACCAGAATACTCTTTGGAAGTTTGAACATGCAGGCCAACCGGGTAGAGTTCCCCACCAACGCTCTACTATTGTTCTGCCCCGCTTCCTTTTAAATCCTCTAACCCCGCCTTCTTAATCAACACTGGGGACTGTGGGTTGTGTTGTTTTTTATTAAGAAGTAATACATTTTTTTCTCAAAAAGATAGGTGTCTGAATTATTGGCACCCCTAAAGATTCTTATAAATAAAATCAAACAAAATTAACTCTGCATTAACATTCTACTTCTTAAAGTTCATCTCAGTCTTAAGGAACTGTATTGTGGCCTTCCATGGCTTCCTGTTTCACTGGGGTATAAAAATGAGGTAACACGCATATGAAATCCATTTGTCATCCATCACCATGGGGAAAGACAAAGAACTCACAAATGAAAAGAGACAAATGGTTGTTGACCATCATAAATCAGGCAATGGGTACAAAACAATAGCTAAAAAACTAAATATACCACTTACCACTATTAGGGCAATAATTAAAAAGTTCAAAACCACTGGAACACTGGTAAACTTGCCTGGTAGAGGATGCAAGTGTATCTTACCCCCACGCACAGTGAGGCAGACGGTTTGGGAGGCAAAGGGAAATCCAAGGGCCACAGTTGTAGAATTACAGAACTTGGTTGCATCTTGGGGTCACCAAGTCTCCAAATCTATAATTAGACGCCACCTCCAATAGGCTATTTGGAAGGGTTGCACACAGTGCTCGATGCGCATGGTACTCGGTGCATTCGGTGCACTTGGTGCCTCGGTGCTCACGCTGCTTTGGTGCCTCGGTGCACGTGGTGCACTCGGTGCTTGTTGCACTCAGTGTGCACGGTACCAGGTGCACTCGGTATGCATGTTGCTGCGGTGTCTTGGTGCGCATAGTGCTTTTGTGCTTGGTGCACACGGCATTCGGTGCGCTCGTTGCACATGGTACTCGGTGCACTCAGCGCACAGAGATTGATATGTGCGCCGCCCTCTGTGCTTTGGTACCTCAGTGCACACAGTGCTTAGGTGCTCAGTGCAAGACAGTGTGCAGTGCCCAGATTATACAGCTAGCATGTCTTGGTTCCATGTTTACACGTCCTGGAGGGTGAACATGCCCCAGGAGGACGGGCATACATTGTGTACGCGGTGCTTGGGTGTCCAGCACGCCACTTCAGCCCTAGGGTACGAGACATTCTGCGACATCTGTGCAGCTTTTCTGCCCCGGGTGCTTCGCAAAAGGCTGGACAGGGCCATGGGGACAGAATGTTTGTCCCCTGTGACCGAGCTGTCTGAGGCCTTAGGAGCCCCGGTTCCACCCCTCCTCTAACTCTCTCAGAGCCCCTCGCAGGGTATCCCATGCGCACAGGCTCAGCAGGCACCCTCTCGCAGCCGCTCCCCATCTCCACAGACGGCGAAGCGGGTGAAGCGCTCGAGGCAGGCGAGGGACATCATGGACCTGAAGGCTGCCGCCGCTCCAACCGCGGCTCCGCCAGCGTCCATCCCAGTACCAGCCCGTCTCCCTCAGAGCACCCCCATTTTCGAGCTCCATGTCGGCCCTGATGGGACATGCTGCAAACTTTTTGCAGGTCCCTTGGGCAACAGCAGCTGAACCATCCGTGTTCAGGACGCAGGCTGTGGCTCCCCGCCCTCAGCCCTTCCCAGTGTTCCGGGATTTCATGGAGGAGGTACGCTCCTCCTGGGATCGTCTGGCCTCAGCGCCCAGTGTGCTGAAACAAGCGGCCCCGCTCGCTTCCTTAGAGGGCGCGGACAAGCTGGGCCTGGCCGGTTTTCTCCCAGTGGACTCCAACATTACGGTGTTGGTCAAGGCTCTGCTAGTGGGGGGCTTGCCCAAGGACCCTGCGTGTCTGAACCCACAATGCAGGGTCACGGAGACGCACTTGAAGTTGGCTTACGCAGCGGAAGCACATGTATCTCGCCTAGCGAATATGTCGAGTATTCTGACCGCCTATATGGATGACATACTATAGGAAGCCCCGCTCCCTGAGCCAGTGGCTTCCGAGTTACACCTCCTTTCAGACATGCTGCTCCAGATCTCCGACCTTCAAGGGCAAGCCCTAGGCCGGAGTCTGGCAAGCCTGATGGTGGCTCACATGAGCTATGGCTGTCACAGACGAGGGTCTCCGATGTGGATAAGACGGCGTTGTTGGATGCGCCGATATCCCCAGGGCATACCTTTGGGCCAGTAGTAGAGGAGATCCTGCAGCGCTCCCACTGAGAACGCGAGTCTGCGCAAGTGGCCGCGCTTGCTACTCCCTCCCCGGGCTCCGACGCAGGGCAGGTCAAGCCGCTGGCAATCTCCCCAGGCACGCACGATAACCTGGATGTTCTCAGGCCCCACAGCTCCTCTGGGTGACCTGAGGCTTTGCTGCAAATAACATCTTACCAGAATCCCCCAACAGACTGCTTCCTTAAATAATGCAATAATGTATTCCAGATGATTTGTTTTTAAGAGAATATTTTCTTCTTGTATGAGGTTTAAAACATAGGCAAATTCCGAAATTACCCATGCAGCAAATAATTTCGTGCATATTCAAATGTAAAATACTTCACATGTGCATGCATTTTTTTCTTCATGTAAATCTGTATTGTTCAAAGTTGTTCTAAAGTTAATGAAGGTACAGTCCACATCAGAGTTCGTACAGCGGTATTATGTATTGCTTATTTTAAAATATAAGAAATATATATAACATGGAACAGTTTGAAAAATGCGTTCTCTCTCTCTCGCTCGCTCCTTCTCTGTCATTGGTTGCAGTTGACTCTTCTTAAAGGTATCAGCTGTGACTGTGTTTCAAATAAACCTTCCTACACTTGGTTAATTTGAGACGCAGGTGCCCCTATAGAGACGTGTGCTGTCTATAGAGACTTAATTAAGTCGCTTTGAGACTGTGTTACATTCCCATTGTTGTTCTCTGTCCTGGGATTTTGATCATTAGGGGAAGTATCAAGAGGCTGAAACATCTCTTCAGACTGTAATCCAGCATCTAAGGCCCTGTCCACACTATGCCTTTAAACCATATTAGTTGCATTTAATCCGGCTTAAAAGTGCTAAATACGGTTAGCGTCCACACTACGCAGCATTTAATACCGTACTCGAGACCACCTCAGGAGGTAGTCTTGAGTCCGGTTCTAATTAGATCACATCAGGTAGTGCGGTTTATCAGAAGTGTGGACGCTGTAATACCAAACTATATTTCTGTTGTGTATCCTCCAATATCCCAAAATTCCTGATACCCGTAGGTAGGTCATTCCACCACTGAGGGGCAAGGCTGGAGAAGGAGCGGGCCATAATCACAATTTGCTGAAGCTCCGGTATTGTACATCGGGTTCATTACAAATCTAAATATAATAATTTATGATAGATGTTGCACTTCGTTACAGTTTTCAGCAGTTTTCTGCAATTCATTTTGCGATTCTGCCAATAAGGGAGATATAGTCTAGATTTCACTTTAATGTAATGCAGTACTTTTAAGTACAATGAAGTAATGCTGCGAACTATGAGAACTATGTTCTCTAGAATGTGAGCAGCTTAACTTAAAAAAACAAACATAAAACAGATAAAATGATTTGCTTAAAAATCAATTCTAGACAAATGACTCCCTTTGTATGAAGTTCTTTCAGTTTTTAACAGTATGGTATTCGGTGCTACCTTCTAAGGTACATTGTTTTTGTTTTAGAGGAATAGTGTAAAAACAATACCTTTTTAAAAGGTGCAAAAGAGCTATTTGTATGAATGTATGAACGAATGAATGAATGCATGCAGAGAGTGTTGCATCTGATTATGTTTTGATAAAGACATTTTACTTGAACCACCTAAAAAGTGGACACATGTACACATGGTGACATATGTTTCTTGAAAATGTAGTTGCATTTGCATTTTCTATAGTTTGTTAAAATGTAAAACATTAGAATAGTCCAGTACTTAGAATGAACTCTTCAGAGGTGTTCAATATTGCTCCCCTATAGGGGCATGAAGAAGCTGTTGCTAGGCACTGATGGTTTCTAGGGTTACCTTTTGACCGCAAAGCTTAAAACTCCTTAAACTCAGCGCCATTCATTTTGATGTGCTGGCGCACCGAACTTTAAGTGCATATTACTTAGGCAATGTAAAAGCCACCTACGTGGTTGTTTAAAAGTACAGTCCCGGCGCTTTCCAATGACGTATTCAATGTTGGTGTGCGGTATTCCTAGCCGGGGCTACGGTCGCCTGAAAGTAAGCCGCTTATAACCGATAGGGGTCACCTGCATAGGTTTCGTTATGAGTTGATTACGCCATCATTTTAGCAGCCAGATGGAAGGGATATAAAATATATATATATATATATATATATATATATATATATATATATATATATATACACATACCGGTCAAAAGTTTTAGAACACCTCCATTTTTCCAGTTTTTATTGAAATTTACACAGTTTAATGTCTCAATGTACTCTGAAATTAAAGCATAGAACAAATAAAAACAATTGGAGATAAAAAAAGAAATCATGGAATCGTTTTGTTTAACAAAATTTAATCTAAATTCTTGACTCAAAGTAGCCACCTTTTGCAGATATAACAGCCGAACACACTCGTGGCATTCTTTCTGCAAAGGAAATCAAATATTGTTCGGAAAGTTCTTCCCAACACTGTTGCAGAAGTTCCCACAAATGTGTTGCACTTGTAGGTTGCTTTGCTTTCACCCTTCTGTCCAGTTCATCCCAAACCAGCTCGATGGGGTTTAAGTCTGGAGACTGTGCTGGTCATTCCATGATTTGAAGCCTACCGTCTTGTTCTTTTCTTCTAAGGTAGTTCTGACATAGCCTGGAGGTATGTTTTGGGTCATTATCTTGCTGTAGGATGAACCAACTAGGCATATACCAGAGGGTATTGCATGGCGCTGCAAAATGCTGTGGTAGCAGTTTTGGTTCAGGGTGCCACTCTGTGCAAGTCGTCGACTCTGGATCCAGCAAAAGAGCCCCAGACCATCACGCTTCCTCCTCCATGTTTGACAGTTGGTGTCACACACCGAGGAACCATCCTTTCGCCTACTCGACGGCATACAAAAACCCTGCGTGATGAACCGAAGATTTCAAATTTTGATTCATCGGTCCATAAGACCTTCTTCCAGTCTTCAGTAGTCCACTGGCGGTGCTTCATGGCCCAGGCAAGCCTCTTTTTCTTATTTTGCCATCTTAGCAATGGCTTTCTTACTGCCACTCGACCTGTCAAACCTGCAGCTCGAAGTCTTCTCTTCACAGTTGAAACTGAGACTTGCTTACTTCGACCAGTGTTAAGCTGTGCTTGAAGCTGTTGTCCTGTGAGCCGCCTATCACGCAAGCTGTTGACTCTCAGAAACTTGTCTTCTGATTCTGTTGTGGCTTTGGGTCTGCCAGACCTCTTCCTGTCAGAGTTTCCTCCAGTTTCCAAGTGCCTTTTGATGGTGTAGGAAACTGTACTCACTGACACCTTGGCTTTCTTTTCAATTTCTCTAAAGGAAAGACCTACACTTTTAAGGGTTATAATGGTCTGTCTGTCTTCCTTTGTTAATTGCCTTTTTCTCGCCATTATGAGAGCAATATACTACTTCCTGCAGTACAATACTGTCCAAATAATGCTTAAGAGGGTGTAGTAACACAGTCTGTTCCAACACTGCTTTTATACAGACAGAGGGTTTGTAAGTAATCAACAAAAGTTGGGACACCTGTAGGCATTGTTAGCATCAACTTTCGAGGCTTAATTTACTTCCATTGCTACAGAACAGCTGTAAGATGTTAACCCATTACTTGTTCCCTGAAAAAGGCCTTTTTATATAACTCTGAAATGTACATTATTTTTCAGTTTTTTGTAACCTAAACTTTTTTTTTTAACCTCTGGCAGTTTACCGCTTACCTTTGTACCATTTCAGGTTATTCACTGGACTTGAACTGCTTAAATTTCAATAAAAACTGGAAAAATGGGGGTGTTCTAAAACTTTTGACCGGTAGTGTATGTATGTATGTATATATATATTATATATATATATATATATATATATATATATATATATATATATATATATATATATATGATTACTCCTCCACAGGACATCCTGGATTGGGGACCGATACAAGGACAGATTTTTTTTAAATGTATATTTTGTACAGATTTGTTTTTTAAATAAAGGGTTTAACTTTATATTGTTGTCCTTGCTTCTTTGCCCTGTCATATCCCTACTGAACCCACTATTTTCTTTCTAGCATGATGCTTTTATCCAGAGCGAGCTCGCTTTTGTTGTTTGAAATTAAAATGTAGTCAGATAATTCCCCTTTATGTACTTCCTTGGCATGTAGTTTTTATTATTATTATTATTATTATTATTATTATTATTATTATTGGTATTATACATTTTTTTCTATTACTACTGCTAATCAGGGTCTGTACACTATTTCTAATAAAAGGGTCTATTAAAAGACCCTTACAAATACATCACAGAGATATTTACATCCGCTAATATCCACAGTTGTTTATCAAAAGTATCCCAATGTACTGTACGTTTCAGTTACACACATTAAACTGCGATTTCTTGTTTCTTTGAAAAGATATTTATTCAGGGCTACAAGAGCCCAACACAGACAGAGCAGTACTTAACTGTAACAAGCTGAACTGACGGTTTTGTTTTGGAACTTTTTTTATTTTTTTCATATTAGAAAACAGAAGAATAAGGGGATTTTAGGACTGTACCATTTACATATATTTACCATAAATAAATAGGGGTGTTTATAGGAATGTACTATATACATGTATTCAACATTCATTTTAGGGTGTTACACTTCCATAAATTAGGGTTTGTGGACAACCACTGTATACGCACACACACACAGTATAAATCTATTCTCCGGCAACTTTAGGTGCCCTGCCAAACGGGCAAACAAACATTTATACATATTGTGGCAGCGGCGGACAAAAGAAACACAAAGGCAGTTTTGGGGCCAAAACAGCGGAAACAACAACCACTGTTTATTTCTTCCTTGAGAAATGGACGCTCTGAGAAATTGGATGGTGTGCTGGTAGTAAACAAAGAGAAAACATATGCACATCCAAAGTCTTTCAAGGTGCAGGGTAGAAAGATTTTAAAATTAAACAAGCATATTACCCGCACACTTATATATTATGCTCCAAGGTGTTTATATTTTTTATTATACGTTTCGATCTGCAAGAGATCTTCATCAAACCCCCTATGCAACTGCTTGCAATTGTGCAATACGAATCTTACTGACACTGCTAGGTCATATTAAAACCTGCATACTGAGGGGGCAGGGGGAGTTCCTGGTAAGTGACACGTTTGTGAACAATGCAGAGTCTTCTGGGAATTGAATGTAGCTCAGCACAGTGATGTTGTGGCGCTGTTATTGGCAGAGACTACCTGCTGCACCCACCTCCATCGCCAGAGGGAGACTACCCCACGCGCCCACCTCCACCAACAGAGGGAGACCACCTGTTGCTCCCACCTCCACCACCAGAGGGAGACCACCTGTTGCTTCAGAACCCTGCTACTTACTCTAGGGTCTGTGGTTAAACAAAATAGATTCAGACTGCCGTTTTTTTGACGGAAAGAGTATTTTTATGTTCAGAATAAACAAAATACTATGGGGTAGATGTACTAAGATGGGCCAGTCGCACCGCAAACATACCGCAATTTGCATTTCGTATGTACTAAAAAAAAATATGTTAATGAAGAGAGCCGCAATATACTTATACTCATTTAAATATTATTTGTGTCATCTTAGCGAGATCTCTAACAAGAGTTGTGCAACATTTTTTCAAATAAAATAGCAGCAGAAGGATAACGTCTATATATGCAAGGGTGCAAGAATCAAAATAAATGTAAACGTCATTTGTGCAATGCATTCTGTCCGTCTTCATTTTACATATTTTAATACTGATATATATATATAATATATATATATATATATATATATATATATATATATATATATATATTACAGTTTTAATGCTCTGTGCATCGGTGTCTTCAGTGCCCTTGGGGACCTCAACCTCCAGTGCCCCAGAGCCTCGGTGCTTCGACACCCTCGGTGCCCCAGGGCCTCAATGCCTCTGTGCTTCGACGCCCTCTGTGCTTAAATGCTCTCTGCATCGGTGCCCCGGTGCCATGTAGGCTCGACGCCTTGATGCTCCGGCTCCATCAACGCTCCAGAGCTTCGACGCCTCGGTGCTTCGGCGCCTGCGGTGCTCACACACTCTGTGCATCAGTGGCGTCAAGCCCCTCGGTGCATTTATACCTCGGTGCCCCAGTGCATCAGTGCATTAGCACCTCCCAGTGCTCCAGAGCCGTAGTGCCTCGGTGCTTCGACACCTTGTAATGTCGGGCTTTCACCCTTGCATGTCCTGCAGGGCGAACCTTCCCCCACAGGACAAGCACATATTGCTGTGCGTAGGCATGCAGCACACCTCTTTTGCCTTAGAAGACAGGACATTCTGCCCCGCCTGCGCCAACTCCAGGGAAATAAGGCTAGTATTACTATTAATTTTTTCAAATCTTATTCCCAATAAATCTTTTTCGAGACATGATAGAACTTTCTTTTTCCTCCCTTTACCTGCAATATTCTTAAATTGATCTCGTATCTCTTAATTTCTTATCTGCCATTATTTTTTAACAATATTCTTGCCAGTACTGCCTTTTTCTACTTCTGATTTCTCTTTGTGCCATTGTTTTAGATTTTTTTTTTGTATCAATGTTTCCTTATTCATTTTTTTTACTTTCTTTAATGCTTTTTTCTTTGTTTTATAACTTCATCACATTTATTATTCCACCATGGAACTGCTATTTTTTTCTTTTATTTTTTTCTTTATTAGAATAGATTATTATTGCTGCCATATTAAGTCCCTTTATTATGTTCTCGTTAAATTCATCAATATCTTCTGATATTATTTCAGTACTTCGTCAGGGGCCCAAAATCACCTCTTGAACCCCCCACGGAAAACACTAGTTGCGCCCCTGACAATCATATAGGGGCCCGGAAAATTCACGCTATTTTTAAAAGTAATTCACTAATGACAATACCAACATTTTATATATAATTTTTTTTTAAAAAAAATCTGTTTACATTATATTCTATATGTAAGTTGCCTAAAATGTGTTGTCATTGATAGTTCATCAAGAACATCACCCAAAAACCAAGGCTAGCTACTGAGTCAACTCTTTAAAAATGTACATTGTAACTCGATTCCCTATTGAAACCATCTTTAAAATGTAACAAACTTCTGCTGGAAACAAGAGTCATTTAAAATGGTCTCTGTTAGCTGCAAAAAAAAGTAACAAGCAGACAAAACAGATTTTTTAAAAACAACCTTAAATGACAAATTCAGCAACATTTTCGAGTTTTGTAAACCTTTCAAACTTATGTTGACACATCCATTAAAATGACCGTGTAATTCCCATAGCTCATTTTGCTGCCTCTAATCCCAAAATATTAAACATGGAAGAAATGTAAACCTGAAATGACAAAACTGAAGCTTTTGTTTTTCTCTTTATACACACTGTACATTAGTAGTATGTAGAAATGCCATTATACAGTATGAGGAAAATCACCAATCATGAAGCCGGTACTTGTTTGACCCCATTGCTGTAGTAACCAAATGCAAGGCATTGACGCTGCACTGTGCACAGCTACTGTAGCCTGCTTCTACTTGATAAAAGTATTAAACGAACAGATTTTAAACAGTTGCAATTGTTGCTGGCATTTCCCAGTCTGCTTGTTCTCGTGTGTTGCCAGTTGTGCTCAATGTATTTTTGAGGCTAACAACCAAATACCTATTTTTTCCCTAACAGCAGGATGTACTTACAAGCCTTGAAATGACATTTCTGGTTTCTCCAACGTGTTGGGAGCAATAGACTGCACACATGTGCTGCTAACCCGTCCAGCTCATTCTGAGCATCTGTACAGGAATAGGAAACACACTTATTCTATTAACGTGCAGGTGGTTTGTAATTGTGCACAATTTAACACTGCAACACTGACTAACTGAAATAAAAAAAACTGACAGTATACATTTGGCTTATAGGCTACTCATGATAATATGAATTAGTGGTATAATATAAAATGAGTTTGCGCAGATTCTGTGATCAGTTTTGCTCAGTTTTGGTTTGACGTCACAGTTCAGTTTTTCCCGACTGGGTGTCGCACACTAAGACTGAATTACTGACCACAACTAGATACCAGTGATTTCTATGTATGCAAATGTAATTAATACTGCCCTGTACACATTTTTGTATTAACTTAGCCCATCATAGTGACCCTCATATTATGCATGGCATCGTATGCTGATTAGACGGTAGAGACAGTGCCGCGAGGCAACCAAGAAGCGCTTAGCCAATTAATTTAGCTATTGACCATTTACACCGTGGAAACGTTTCAGGCAGTGTTTGCCTTTTTGTATAGTTTGTCTACTACACTTTAGCCTGTGGTAAATAAAATCCAACCTGTTGATTTTTATTTGACTGTGGCGTTTTTTTCTCAGCGTGCGGATCTAGGGGCTTTTTGATTTGTGACCTATTGGAGATCGACACACCGGTTACTTCTGTTTTAGTGCAGTAAGAAATTATAGGCTGTCAGTAGTTGATTGATAATAAAAAGGTAAATTGATCATTTACCTTTGATTAGTAAACGCCTAAAAAAAACTATTCAAATGTGCACATTATCTGGTATTTTTGAATTTGGGACACTCAGAGCAATTCAAGACTAATGTATTTTTACCTGTGGAACTAAAGCTGTCGATATTCCGCCATCTTGTATGACAAGTTACATGACAAGCTACGTCACGTAAACCTGCTTCACTATTGGTTGACACCCTTATGACTAATCAGTCTCAGTCAGTCTTGGTCGGCAACCACCGCACACAGACAGACTGATCACATCTGAATGAAACTGCGTCAGAAAAAGATTCAACATGTTCAGTCTTCAAATCTGAAGACATCCCGACTGAAATCTGCATAATCTTGGTTTTAAGGGCAAGCACACTGCTATAATTCATCCAGACTCTGTAAGGCCAGTTGAGATGAGATGAGTTGTGACGCCTTGAGTCGGGCTGTGTGCAGTGGGCTTTACTCAGTAGGACTGAGTTAGTACCACACAAATCACTGTTGTTTTTTAAAATGGTAGACTGATGAAATGCACTCTGTTTTTAGCAACAGTGGAAATTATGTAGTACAATATTTTAGTCCATAATGACACCTTAAAACAAAAAAGTGTCATATTGTTTCCAAATTGTTCTGGATCAGAGGTAGAGACTGGGGCACAAACGTGGTACCTCGCTCTTATTTTAAAATTAGGCTTTAAAATGGTACATCCCCTGTTGTAAACTGTCTAATTTATTCATTACTTTTTTTGTTCCTGTGTGTTCATTGAAATCCATTATATAAAACCTGGAATAACAATGGAAAATAAGCTTTTGTTTTTCTCTTTATACACACTGTACATTAGTAGTATGTAGAAATGCCATTATACAGTATGAGGAAAATGTAAGATTTGTGGACATGGGTAACAATAAATATGTCTATTTACAGGTGGAGACTGGAGCACAGACTCCTGTCCGTTCAGTGTCTATACAAAACAGCCCGGCACGTTTCAGCAGACAGTCTATTTAAACAAGTTTAAAGACCTGGAATAGCCATGGAAAATGCATCCTTTATTGAATTGTTTATACTTGTAGGTTTTGGGCACACGGGTAACAATCAATATGTCTATTTTTGTTGTCTCTTTAATAGGGTATCTTTTGATAATCAATGTTAATTCATGTTTTATTTTATTTATAATTCTAGAGAATATCCTCCATGAGCCTATGTACATCTGTCTCTAATGTATTTATGAATGCACTCTTTGGAACAGCTAGTTTGTTTGCTACATTCTGGGTGGATATTCTCTGACACCTAGGTAATTTCTTATGCATTTTGTTTTGTCCAAATGTATTTTATGAATCTCTATGCTATGGTAGAAATGACAGTTTTATCAGTTATGGCCCATGACAGATATGTAGCCGCGTACATGCCTTTACAATACCACACCATTGTGACAATTCCAAAACAATATATTTGATTGCTGGCTGGATCATCCCTGTGTGTTTGATGATCATTTTAGTGGTACTTGCTGTGATGCTTCCTTTATGTGTAAACATCATTGATAAGCTATATTGTCACCTGGGCAGCAGTCAGACTTTCTTGCACAGGCACGACTGTTAATAATGTATATGCTTTATTTTCAATATATTTATTTTTCATATCTTTTAGTTTTATTTTATACTCTTCGATAAACACACTTAAAGTCTGCAAAAAAAAAGCTCCAAGGTTCATAGGAATAAATGAGATTTGATAAAGGGCTTTCCTGCCTCTAAAGCAAGCAAAATGTCTTTGTAATTAATGTTCTTACGTAATTTAGAACATAAAATGAAGAAAGGATTTGATAATGCCCAGTGGTTATATGTTTTTGTTTTTGTTATTATGTATTTACCTGACCTGTCAAAACCCACTTATAGTAGAGCATTACAGTATTTTTCAATAAGCCTATTAAGGCACAGTCATTTTAGAAAAAAATATGTGCTATGTTTGAAGTAGACTAGAATCCTGAGTGCTTTGAACTTGTGAATTATATAAAATAATAAAGTCTAACAAACTGAGGTACAGCCACTAATTTATAATGGTTCATCACAATAGGGAAGGAGATCAATTCAGTCTGTAGTAGTGTGGTGTGAAACAAACCCACTGACCTCCCTTAATACATCCTACTGTCTCACAAAACACCTCTGTGCTCTGTGTCTGACAATCACCCTGGATCGTCCCAGAATGGCCACTTACAGTAAGTCTGTCTCTGCTGTAGCCAGTGGAATAGGTCCTCAGTGGAGGCTGCTTGATTCCTTGACGTATAGTTTGATCTCAGTTAAAAAGTGGTTAATTTAAGAATGAATGAAAGTGTCAGTGAAGTTCTATCCTCAGTATGTTGGTGCTTTCTGTTTGTATTCCTTGTTTACTTGTCCATGTTGACTTTCAAGAGCATACTACCTGTAACTGTTACAGCTGTGATGCCTTTGCATGAGAATCAATGTCTAACCCTGAAACCACTTCCAAAGACACAAATGTGGACTACAGAAACTTGATTTTTAATAAGAATGAAATTAAAAATATATTGAATATTAACATACTTACGTTTTCTTTACTTATTCAATTATTATTTGTTTATATAGCAGACGCCTTTATCCAAGGCAACTTACAGAGACTAGGGTGTGTGAACTATGCATCAGCTGCAGAGTCACTTACAATTACGTCTCACCCGAAAGACGGAGCACAAGGAGGTTAAGTGACTTGCTCAGGGTCACACAATGAGTCAGTGGCTGAGCTGGGATTCAAACTGGAGACCTCCTGCTTACATGCCCTTTTCTTTAACCACTGGACCACACAACCTTCTATTCACAATGACGTCACAGAACTCAAAGGTATCAAAAAATGTATTATTCATACAAAGTGTTTAAACATTCAACATAATGACTAAAGAGTCTATCCTATATTGTGCCTGTACATGCATGGCATAGACATTACACTAGACTGATTTATCAGTGGTCAGGGGCTCTGTGATGCAAGGCTTGTGCTCAGGTGCCTGTAATCCTTCTTGCCGCTGTTGCCTTGAGCTCTGCAGGGCAGGATATTGAACATCAAACATTCCCTTCTGGGTCTGAAAGGTCATGTAAACAGAGACACTGACTTGCTAATAGATCTTGTTTTCAATGGATTATTCATTAAGCTCCTACATCCCAGTGGATGTTTCAGAGGCAGTACCCCCTCCCCCCTCTAAAGGAAGCATATAAAGCTCAGCACATTTCAACAGACTCAGAAGTACTGTCCACACAGCACTGCATGCTTCTACCAGCAGCGTCCACATAAGCACTGCATGCTTCTACCAGCAGCTTCTCCTGAGGATCTCTCTGAGAGGTAATTTGAAAAATAATATTTTAATGTATGTGTGCCTTTAATCTCATGTTATTGTGCTATTGTAAACATGTTATTGGGTCCTGATTCTATGTATCTTTATTATTTGTTTATTGATTTATTTGGGAGATTCCTTTATCCAAGGCGAGTTACAGGTGTTACAGGGCAGTACAGGCTTACAAGGTCAATATTTAAATACACTATAGTGCAAATTAAATTACTAAAGTACAATATGAAATAAGATGCAAGTTAGGATGACAGCAATTTATATCTACAGTGAGAGAGTCGTAGTGCAATAATAGTGCATCTGCTGTACATGTTGTATTTTTATTTTTTTGTTTTATATATATATATATATATATATATATATATATATATATATATATATATATATATATATATATATATATATAGTTGTAATACTAGTATTTGTATTGATTAAAATCAAGTGTATTCACAAAGCTTAAACTTGTCAGTCATTTAAAGAACGCTAGCTAATCATAGAAATGTTCGAAGCTTCTTTAACAGTCTGAAAAAGTGCATCTTTGCTGCACCCCTAAAACATTGCTGCTCTCTGGCCAATGGAGAAGGGATGTCCAGTTGTTATAATATGTATAATACTGGTAACGTGCTTCAAGCGAGAACTACTTTTTTTGATCTGCTTCCCCAGGAGTTGTGTGTGGTTTTACCCAGATTATATGACTGAGTGCTTAGATTATGGGAGAGCTTGTACAGTTGATGACAGCTCCCAGTGCTGCTTCAGAGAGCAGCAGGAGACTGCCTGTGTAGTTACACAATGACATGAAGGGTTAGGATTTGACAAGATGTGTGTGCCTGCACTTAAATCTACCTTTAGGGAATGTAAACAAGCTTGAGAGCCCACAGGGTCTGGTTTCTGATGAAGTTCATTACACAGCTAGGTAAACTATAGGACACATGTTGTAAATAGTGGACTAACACTTCAGCAAAACTGGACTGATGTTGAGACACAGCTGTTAAAGAGTAATCACTTGCATATTACAATCTCTGTCTTTTTACATGCATTGGTTTAGGGTTGAATGTCTAACCATTTAAAGATGACATCTTTTTTTAAATTATGTTGTTATGCTTCAATGCATTTATTCAATTTTAACTATTATGCTTCATCATGTACACTTCAAAATTTAAAAAGGGCATGAATTGGAAAGAGCACAATATATACAGTGATTTCAATATTTGCAGCACAAAGGTATCCCCTTTTTAAAATAGGAATAGCATATTTAAAGTAATATTAACTGAGATGCTTTAGATGATGTGATAATCAATTGCACAGTTATACCACCTGTATTTTACCCCTTCTATTCTTCATACTAATATGTTTTTTTATGTATTTATTCGCAGGTATTTTCAAGAAACAGCTATGGAGAAAAAGAACTCATCCTACGTTACAGTGTTTACTCTTTCTGGATTAAATGAATCAAGCACAAATAAATATATCTATTTTTCTTTCACTCTCCTGGGTTATCTCTTTATCATTTGTGTTAATTTAACTCTAATTGTAATAATAGCTCTTGAAAAGACACTTCATGAGCCCATGTATTTCTTCATCTGTAATCTGGGTGCTAATGCACTGTATGGAACTGCTGGTTTCTATCCTAAACTACTGTTTGATTTTCTGTCTGATACGCATGTCATCTCATATTCTGGGTGCCTGCTTCAAATATTTGTCATCTACAGTTTTTCTGCGAGCGAGTTAACAAATTTAACAGTGATGGCATATGATAGGTATGTGGCAATATGCAGACCCCTGGAGTACCATGCTGTCATGACTCCTTTGACGACTGGTAAATTAATACTGTTTTCTTGGATTTTTCCACTCTGTTGTTTATGTGTTAGTATTCTTTTGACTTTCAGGTTGCCCTTATGTGGCTCCCACATTGAAAAACTGTATTGTGATAGCATATCAATTGTGAAATTATCTTGTGTAGATGCTATTGCTTACATTGTATGTAGATATGTTATAATATGTATATTCTTTGCACATTTCCTTTTTATTTTATTTTCCTACATGAAAATACTCAGAGTGTGCCGGGCATCTAGTATAGCAATGAGTAAATGTTTGCAGACCTGTTTGCCACATTTGTTGTCGGTGATCAATTACTTCATTGCCATTATTTTTGATGTACTGTATGGTGGACACGGTTCAAATGAAATTCCACAGGTTTTACACAATCTCCTGTCAGTGGAATTTCTAATCGTCCCTCCTGTTTTCAATCCTGTCATTTATGGTTTAAACTTTCAAAATGTCCGGAACAAGGTCACAAGAATGTGCAGCAGAAACAAAGTAATTCACACTTATTAGATTCCAGATGTGGTTGCTACTATCGTCTTACATTTGTAAGAAATCAAAACTTTAAAATGTATTTTGTTTTCAATAATTAATAATAGAATACATTAAATATTTTTCATGAAAGACACACTTGAATGTAATACAAAATGGATAGAAAGTTGAGTAGTTTAGTAAAATATGTGCTTATACATACAGGATTATTTAATTTGTAATTGACTCAAGAAAGTAACAGAATCAGGTAAGTTAAATGGACGCGATGCACTTTTTCAACTTCATTGTAAACCTCTTCCTGACCCTTCTTGGTTTTGTTAATATAAACTGAAATGCTTATTTATTAAGGGTCACCCATTTCTGAGGGTAGCTTAACATTTTATATAGAAAAATGTATCATCAAAGGAACCAAATGTACTGCAGGCATAAGAGCAGCTTCTTATGTAAAAAAAAAATAAAGTAATGTTTCATAATTGTATTTCATGTAATGTAATGTATTTTAAACTGAAATAGTTTATATCCATGTTAAACACAAGTACATTACACGTGTACGAAGCAAATAGATAAATACATTGTTGGTCTCGTGGTTAAAAACAGTAATTCCAGTCAGCGTTTCAAAGCAGATTCATGGACAGGTTAATATGCATGTTTTATCATTTCTGAAACAATAAAGAGATGTATTAAATAAGCCATAATTCATGACATGATTTATATTTGTATATAATGTTAACACTAATGCACAACCTTGAATATTTTGTTTTTATAATGTGGCTTAAATACAATTGAATACATATTTTATGTTATATACTGTACAAATACAATGTAGTATATATATATCGAACATTTATTGTGTACACAATACAAATGCAATTCAGATACTTGAAATCAATATTGCTTCCTTAAACTTAAACTTCCTAGATGCCACAGCCCTCTGACACAGTTCAGTGAAACCTGGTCCATTGAGCATCACCTACTGAGTAGTGCACATAACATTAGCATTAAAGGAGTGCTATCCAATCAGGTAGAACGACACAATAGAATATATTTTTGTTCTTTGTTTGTTTAAAAATGTTATTTAAGATATTTCAAATACACCTCTTCCTGATACCTAATCACATCATGTCCAATTGTCTAGCTATAATCATACTGTACCATCTAACCATGAGCACAGAAACTGAATAGCAACAGTGTTATTGTACCAGTGATCGGCTGTGACTTGGATAACTAGGTTAAGCACTGGCAGGTATTTGCTGTAAACAAGTTAGAAAACAATAGGAAAACAATGGAACTACATTTCAATATGGCTGTAATAATGATAATATAGAAGAAAATTCAAAACTTTGGAAAGTAGGACAAATTTCAACAGGAAAACATTATGGCAACTACAAAAACAAGTCACAAAATATGTTGAGTTTTCAATAGTGTTTTCATTTAATGGTAAGTAGTACTGTATACCATTTTGAAATTGTCACACATGATATAAACTATTATTTCAAGCCCCCCCCCCCCCCCCCCCCCCCCCCCCCAAACTGGCACTGGCCTACCACCCTCCAGGCGTTCCATTGTTAAATAATCAATCCCTCTTCTAAATGAAATGAGATTTGCACCAGCTACTTTTATTTAAAAATACTCTTAAGATCATTTTCGGGTATTATCATTCACTACATGTTTTGTCTTATTATCGCACTGCTGTAAGATATGATACAGAATAGCTATACATGTGCAAAAAAATAAATAAATCTGTTCTCTCTTTCATATCAAATTCTTGTACCACCGGCTCAGTCTGCTACTCTGGATAAGTTGGCAAATGTGATATTGTTTAACAATATGTTTATTAGCGCTGTTATATATTTATTAAAAATACTCCATACCCATTTTCAAGAGATTTTAACATCTCTGAATCTACAATTACATTGAAAATAATATTTCCTTACAAGACAAACTTCCACAGTGGCAGCAGCCATTTTGGTTTTGCTGCAGTTCACTGACTCTCAACCCAAGACATTCCTGCCCTTGAGGTAGGTAATGCTGAGCTCACTATACCAGAGCTGCCGAAGGCCCCTTCCTGGGATGACGCACTCGGTCCCGCCCACCGAGGGTATAAAACCGTCACTCACAGGAAGATCTCCCTCTTTTTCCATCGAACCTGTGAGGACGTGGTTGGTGGTCGTCTTCTCTTTCAGGAAATCAGGGTTATGGTAAGTAACCTAACGTTCCCTTTCAATTCGAAGACAACCACCAACATTATGTATGGGATAATGTATACCAGAGCCGTCGCGAGGGAGAAGGAACGGCAGCATATGAGGGACGCACAAGCACTGCCTAACCCAGAGGTTAGCGGTGTGAACTTACACCCTCAAGGACCCTTGTGCCTACAGAAGGCAAAGTAGGGTCTATCACATTAATACGGCAGAACCTGGATAAAGTATGTGGCGTAGCCCAGCTAGCCGCAGTACAAATATCAGACATCGAGGCACCTTTGAAAAGGCCCTAGATGTAGCCAACCCTTTAGTTGAGTGTGCAGCTACCGTACTAGGTGGGGCAAGCCAGCACCATTATCCATAGTCCAGTGTGACGCTGCTTAGAGAGGGGCTGTCCTAGGGTCCGTGTTCTGTGACAGACAAAGAGCTGGTCAGATTGACACAGAGCTCTTGTCCTAAGCACGTAACATCTCAATGCCCGCACTGGGCAGAGGAAATTCAATCTCTCATCCTCCATTGAAGCAAACTGAGGTGGATGAAAAGACTCCAGTTCCACAGACTAGTTAATGTTGAAAGCTGTAATCACCTTGGGGAGGAAAGCAGGGTTGATGCGCAGCGATACCCTGCTGCCATCCTCCCAAATACGCATGCAGGAGCTGTGCACCAAGCATCAAGCAATTTTTGCAGGAACTGCAATATGACTGGCATAGGGCAAGTGATGGGGTCATGGTTTCTAGCCAGACACCAAGCTTGTAAATACTTCCACTTATAGGTATACAAAGACCTAGTGCAGTCCGCCCTAGCGCTCTGCATTCTACTCACAACCGTGTCCAATAGCCCTAGGGCTAGCCAGCGGCCCCTTACAGGGGCCAGACCCATAGCTGGAACCTGCCTGGTTCCAGGTGCCAAAGAGAGCCTTTCACCTGTGAGGAGATCCAAACGAAGTGGAATCTCCCATGGCTGGCTATGCAACAGCTGGCACTGGGTCGAAAACCACATTCTCCTGGGCGACTTAGGAGCCACTAAGAGAACTGATGCTTTCTCTAACCAGACTTTTTCTAGAAAAGCCGGGAGCAGAAAAGCGTACAAAAACGCTTTGGCCCACTCGTGGGCTGCTTTCAGCTCCCACGCATTTATGTGCAGGGATGTCCAGCGATCCGACCAGGGTCTGGGAACTCCTCTACCGTCCCCCCAACCAGAGTTGGGTGCGTCTGTCATCACCAATTGACAGTTGTGCATCAGTCCTATCCTTGCGCCTCCGCTCAGATGAGAGGCTTGACTCCACCAGCGTAGGGCTTCACAGCATAGGCGAGACATGGTCAGCTGACGGTGTCTGTCGCGCTTGGGGTTCTGCCGAAGGCATTGAGCCATACTTGGATTGGGCGCTTGTGGAGTAACACTGGTTGGGTGGGTGATGAAGACAAGGCCATCAGACCCAATAGTTTTTAACACAACACCAATTGTACTGTGAACCATTGCTGAACAGGGCCAGACAGTTGCAAATGGCAGCTACTATGTCGTCCGACAGGTAGGATTGCACTGTGTGGGCCACTGCTCCTTCCTGCGACTGGGCAGACCAACCAGTCATTCAGGTAATTCATCACCCTGATCACTTGCAGCCACAAGGGAGCTAGGATGGCATCCATGCACTTTGAAACGTGCGGGGGGCTAAGGAGAGGTTGAATCACAGCACAGAAACTCAGGATGCTCCCCTATAAGGCAAAGCGGAGATACTTCCTGTGTGCTGGAAGAATAGGAATGTGAAATCCGCGTTCTTTCTGTCCAGTGTAATAAACCATTCACCCGGCTGGACAGCCTGGCAAGTACGGCAGACGCCAGCGTCTCATTCTCTACCTGCCGAGACGCCTTGCGCTGCAGCAATTCCTCAACTGCTGGTCCAAAGTAATGGTCAGGGGAGGTAGGGGCTGCTTTTGAAGGAAGAAGCCACCTTCTCATTAGGCCGCGACATAATCACATCATGGTCCTCCTCAGCAAAGCTGAAATCTGGTTCCGTAACATCCGGAGCAACCACCAGCAGCGATAACCTGGGTCTGGACCGCGTTCAGTCACACAACATGGCAGCACATAGCGTATGCCAGGGTGGAGCACAGGCTCAAGGAGCTGGGGCATATTATTTCTTTTTAACTGCAAAGGCAGTAATAGGAAAACATACAGGCTTATACACACAGCCATTCAGCTATGGGAGAAACACATTCACCCTGCCAGGCGGGTGACCAAGCGCGCCGAGTAGGCGGGCTGAAACAAGCTGGCGGATTCAACTCAACAGCGGGACACAGCACAGCGAGGCAGATCCGGTGGAGGATCACGCGTCTCTTTTTCTTTTTAAACTGCAATAGCAGAGGAAAAACACAAAACAGCGATCGCTGTAAGGTTTTAAGCGATGTAAGCTGTTACACAGAAAAAGAGTAAACACAGCGTAGTAATTGGACAGGGGTGTCTAGCCTGGACTACGTGCAGTCACACGACCAGAGCAGCGCGTAGCCTACAGCGAAGTGGAGCACCGTCTACAGGCAGAGGGCAACGAGGCACCTCGTGCACCGAGCACCCGAGGGCGCTATGCGCACTGATGTACTAGACACCTGCCTACCGAGCACCATGCGCACAGAGTACTGTAAGCACTACGTGTACCATGCGCTCTTGCACTAGCTTTGTACCAAGCACCGCACGCAGAGGGTACCCTGTGGGATGATGGAGTTGCAGGCCATACAGGGATGGGACGCCTGACTTTGTGCATTAGCACTGAGGCACTGCTCGCACTATGTTGAACGCTGGTAAGTGTACACTCACTAGTGTTACATCAACGTATTAAGCAGTGTGGAGTAGCGGTTAGGGCTCTGGACTCTTGACCGGAGGGTCGTGGGTTCAATCCCCATCGGGGACACTGCTGTTGTACCCTTGAGCAAGGTACTTTACCTAGATTGCTCCAGTAAAAAAAACCCAACTGTATAAATGGGTAACTGTATGTAAAAATAATGTGATATCTTGTAACAATTGTAAGTCGCCCTGGATAAGGGCGTCTGCTAAGAAATAAATAATAATAATAATAATAATAATAATAATAATAATAATAAAAATAATAATAATAATAATAATAATAATACTGCGCACTGTGCGCTGAGTACCGTGGGCACGTAGTGCACCGCGTACGGTGCCGCGTATGAGCACTAGTGTAGAACCAGTTTACCTATGCACCGTGCACTATGTACACCGCGTGCACAGGTTTCACAGGTACCGTGCAGAACCGTGCGCTATGCGGTAGGTTGAGCAGTGCTTACGGAACGAGCGCAACGTGCACCGCGTGCACTGCTTGACCTGTGCGTCCCAAGCGCCATGTGCACTGCGTACCGTACACTACGTGTACTGCGTACCGTGCGGCACCGTACTAGAGTGCTAAAGGTACTAGCACTTACGCACACGTGCACTGTATGTACCGAGCACTGCGCACACCGAGTACTGGGGCACGACGCACACCGCGTACCGTGCAACGCTATTGTGCACTACCACAGAGGCGCTGGTACCGATCACTGCTTGTTAGTGGGTACCGTACACTACGTGAACTGCGTACCGTGTGGCACCTGCACTAGAGCGGTAGAGGTGCAAGCACTTGCGCACCAGTTGATGCACCGGTGAATTTAACAACAGTTCGCTGAGCAACTCCTGGTGAATTTAACGGTTTGGTGAATCCGCTTTACATCGGTGCATGCAGTGAATTTAACAACGCACTCGTATAAATTGCATGTTTTGATTGGACGGTCCCATTATTTTGTTGTGCTTTATACCAGCCATTCAGCACTTTTCATTTTGTATTATGTCCAATCAGAAGTCACAGCCCAGTGAAAGGGGTGGAGTTTGAGCAGACACTGCTTCAGTTTATTGACAAATGTGGTCTGAAATTTTCTAAATGCTTTGGAATTGGCACTGATGGATGCCGTGATGATCGGAAGGCATAATTCAGTGTTCACATGTCTACAGAAAGAAAATCCCAACCTTGTGTTGATAAAATGTGCGTGTGTCATTTTTTACAATTGTGTGCCAAGCTGTTGACACGATGCCTAGGAATATCGAGTTCTTGATTTTGCATACATATGGTTTACCCACAGCAGTCAACGCCAGCGACAATATGCAAAAGTCTAGCAACTAATCAACGATGGTACTGCACCTTTAAAAATACAACAACAAGATGGCTCGCTATCTACAATTGCAGTGCTAGGATATTATCTCAATGGGATGAACTAAAATTGCACTTTCATCGTAGTAAAGATAAACTTAGATGTTATGAAGCTGAGATTCTGTTTCAAATGTACAGCAATCCTGTAAACAAACTGTACTTGCAGTTTGTGACTCTGATTCTAAGTGAATTTTCAATATCAACAATCTTTTCTAGCTTGAAGAAGAGAACCCCTTTCTTATGCTTGACAACCTGAATTCATTCTACCGATCTATTCGTGTAAGATTTTTAAACCCTGCTTACCTACCAGCGTCTGACGCTCACTTTGTAAATGTAGATCTCACTGACAAAAGTAAATTCCTCTCCATTGTCAATGCTGATTTTGGGGTCCAATTTCACCTGACTGCAGAAAGAGCTGCAGTGAAAAGTGACCGGTTGCCTGAAAACATTGCCATGTGGAAGTCATTGACTGTCTTTAGCCCTTCAGTCATTCTAGCCCAAGTCAAGCCCCCTCTTCGACAGTTTACTTTGCTTAGCCTTTACACAGGTGATCTTGGGAAATTAGATTCCCAGTATAGGTCAATAAACTTACTCCAGTGGAAAAATATAGAGGACAGGAAAGCTGTGGATTTGTGGATTGAGGTTCTGAACTACAAAGATGCTGCTGGGGAACAGTTTTTCAACAATTTAGCTGGTTTTGCACTAACACTTCTCTGCATGCCACTGAGTAATGCAGATATGCAGCATGAATTTTCTCTACTGAATGTGGTGAAATCTAAACTCAGAAACCGACTGACCCAAGAAACTCTTGGAAACATCTTGTCTATTTGCTGTGGATTCAGACGACTGTGAATATGCTGTAAAGACTTTATACCTAGTAATGACATGATTCAGCTCTTCAAATCAGACATTTACCAAAATGATGCCATTCAACCTGAGGAGGGCATCCAAGCTGTAAAAGTGAAAGGTAGGATTCAGCAAAACAATCAGTTGAATTGCAGGTTACTACTTTGTTAAATCTCCCTTATTAAAAAAGTAGTATACTGCAAGTATGCCTGGGTCCAAATATTAGGGTTTTACTGTGTGAGGGAGGAGACCTTCACATTGTCTCAGTATGTATCTGAACATTTACTGCAAATGTTTTTAACTGTTTTTGTATTGTGTTGCTGATCCTTGTGTCTAGTAAGGAAAATAATAAAAACAAAACTCACTTACCTGTTGTATCGGGACTGGAGGCCTGTGGTTGGGAGTGTCCTGAAAAACAAAAGAGAGGTTAATCAAGAGTACTGTTTAGATAGTTGGTTTGGAAGGGAGCACACTTCCAGAACAATGTATTGCAGTACTATTGTTAAGATAAATTTTAAAATGAACAACAGTTATTTTAATGTGCTTGTTTTTTTGATATGGATGGTTTAGGTAACCCGAGTTGGGTGTGGTGGTGTGGTCCTCCATCTTGACAGGAAGTGGGGAACCAGCCATGTTAGTGAGGGAAGCTTTTATTGACTTCCCTGGGTACTGATTTCCCATAGCAGGGCAGTACCTATAGAAGATATTGAAAGGGGGATAGATGATTTTAATTAAGTTTCCCTCTGCTTGTTTTAAAGCATAGTTTTAATGCATGTGTTAGATTAATGTTTAGTTATATATATTCATTGATGTGTTTCTTTTTTGAATACTTTTATTTATTATTGATAACTGTTTGCTGGTTTGTTTTTATATAACCACCTGCATAATGGTTTATTCTGGGGGAGGGGTAGGCCTGGAAGGGTATAAAGGCTGTTAGTTGGTTCAGTCAGGATCTTCCTGTTGTGTAGATCAGAGGGCAGTTTTGCAGCTCTAGGGTTAGACTTAGTTATTGGAGTCAGTACCTGTGATTAGTTATTTTTGGTTTCCACCTTTTCTTTCTTCAAATTGTTTGATATTTTGTTCACTTAGCTTTTTGTTTATTATTGTTCTTAAATAAAAATAATTGGTTTTGCACCAAACATCTCTGTGATCTGTGTGCTTCCCTGCAAATCAACACCAGCTGCTGGCTGCACTCTCCAACATACTGTTACTGATATTATGTTGTACTATTTTACTTTCACTATACAATGTTTTTTTTTTTTTTTTTATAAAGGTTGTCACATATTGCCCAGTAGCTTTTTTAAGCCATAGACAAGTTCAGTAATGTGATATAGACAACATAATGTTCATGTGACCGGAAATGATGCAGAGGGGAGGCTGGCCTTCTTTTCAAGTCCAGTTGGCTTTTTTTTTTCACAGATATCTGGCAACCCTGAGCAGCGTGGTAACCCTAGTTTCTTGCAACAGTTTCTGACCAAACATGTGTGAGTAGTACCGTTGTGTAAAAATGTAGCTTCAAATTAACAGTTGCATTCCAGAAATTTAGAATAAGAACAGCAAAAAACTAAAATACACTTAAGCTTTGTGTGTTGGACATGCGACACTAACAAAATGCAGTGAAAATAATTTGAATGAAGTAAGGAAGCAAAAGGCTCAATAATTAAACCAAAAAGGAAGTGAACGGTTACAGTATCAAGCTGAAAAAAGTTTTCTTTGTGAACTCCAATAAACCAACGTTATCTATTCTTTCGCCAGTCAAGTCGTAGAGTGCCTAAATAACTCTTTGAGTCAACACAAACAGATTTGTTTCGTCTGTTGGATCTTCTTAGCAGCCACAACTATCCCAGGTAAAATAGATTTGGTTACTGGTAAGCGTTGTTTAGCGTCAGGAGTTTAAGGATTATTTAATTGCGCAGCACATTCCCTAGTTAGATAATGAACTTATACTATCTCAGCCAAAGAAACATGCACGATAATTTAAGACGTTACCATTAGAAGAAAAAAAGACTCTATGTAGCTGAGTTTTGGACTAGTTTTTTTCTCTTATAGACCATTTTAAAGTGAAAGCAGAACGCATAGAAATAATTGGGACTTTATTTTGGAAGTGTACGGGTGAGAAAAAAAAAACATTTAGGCAATTAAAAATGAAATGCACTGCATTGATTGCAGTAATAAAAAAAACACATTTACTAAATGTAGCTCTGTGATTGTGCTAATGAAAATATCTAAAATGTACTGAAATGTGCTTGCTGTGGTGCATTTAATATAGTAAATAGTAGAACAAACTTGATGCAAACTTGTTTTTACTGAAAATAAACATGTAGTCATAAGGGCTGTCTGTATTACATGCTCTCAGATGAGGACTTCACTAACACTGAGCATGGGATGGGAGCTGCAACATACTGTTTCCCATATTACAAGTGGACACAATTAAAGGTGAGGTCACCAAATCCACGCACGTCTTGTGTTCCAGGGGCCTTGATGCTCAAAGTCCATTTTTCTTGTTGGTCTTGCCTTGCTGTGAGCAGTGCTGAAATAAATCTCCTTCATTGCACTAATGAAGTACTTTGTCAGACACTACATGCAGACCACTACTAGTCTAGCATGTGCTTAAACCATGCACAAATGCAGCAGAATGCACCATTTGAATCCCTTTTTTCAAAAACTTCAGACATGTTTAAAACAAAACAGGTACGTAAAAGGTACCAAAAAAATAAATAAATAACAAGCCCAATGTTTGTGGTCATTGTTATTTTTAGTATTGTTAGTTGGTTTCTGCTGCATCCTATTCTATGCATATTTGCACCTGTGTAGAACAATATTGGCAAATGTAGAACAACTGGACTGTATAACAGAGTGTATTTTGTACTGTGATAAAGAAAGGGTTAATGTATGTTTCAAACAAGTTGTGTGAGCAAGAAGGAGTGGAACAGAAGCAGCTTGGGGTGCACGTTTTGTCTACATTTTTTGGGGGGGGGGGGGAGGGGGCAGCATATAGTTAGTCTCGGCCAGGGTTGGTCAATTCAATTCAAGAATTTGAATTTAAATTTGAATTTGAATTGAAAAAATCTTCAGGATACAGAATTGGAATTTGAATTGGAATGGAAGGAAATAGAATTTAATTCCATGAAATTCCACTCATTTTAAAAAGTAAATGCCACATTTACCAAACGAGCAAGATGGGCTGAATGGCCTCCTCTCGTTTGTAAACTTTCTTATGTTCTTATTTATTTTATACTATATACTTTATACTTGTATATTATATCACTATAAACAATACTGATTGTAGTAGCATTAATATATACTTTCAAATACTGTATCTTAAGCATGACTCAAAGCTTTCAAAACTTTGTTTTTTGCATTTTTGTAATGAGATGTTGAAGAGCTACAGTAGTCCTGAGTGGCATGTAACAACATAGGAGTGAAAAACTAAAGGATTAAAGAACGGATGAATAAAGAAAAACAAATAATTAAGGACTACAGTAGCTCTTAAACATCTCGTTACAAAAACGCAAAAAAATAAGTTTTGAAAGCTTTGAGCCATGCTTAAGATACAGTATTTGAAAGTATATAGTAATGCTATTGCAATCAGTATTGTTTATAGTGATATAATATAAAAGTATAAAGTATATAGTATAAAATAAATGTGGCTTGACTTTTTAAAATGAGTGGAATTCCATGGAATTAAATTCTATTTCCTTTCATTGCAATTCAAATTCCATTTCTGTATCCTGAAGTTTTTTTCAATTCAAATTCAAATTCAAATTCTTGAATTGAATTGGAATTTACCAACAAATTCCAATTCCATTCAGAATTGACCCCAACCCTGATCTCGGCACTACTTGGGAATTCTGATCCAGAGGACAAGACTTCCAGTCCTGCCTTGCAAAAGCATTCCCAGTATACAAGGTAGAAATTGATCAGACTATTTCTGATACCATATTGCTAGTTGACTAATATAATCTGTATAAGAATATATTTGCTATAATTTAATTGCTATGATATCACTATGCAATATTAAATAAACCGTATAATTGGATACGAATAATTGATACTTGTCATTGTCTTTACTATTCACTATATAATCATATAAGGTTTAGGACTAAGGTATACATTAATCAATTCCCCACACCTGTATGTTATGTACTTTGTAGAAGTAAAAGGTATGGTTTAATCCCTAGTTGTGACGTACTTTTGTTTTCTTTTTCTTAAGAAGACATTTACTTTACAGCAGGTAGTTTAGACATTTACAAAAGAAAGCACAGCCTTTCTCAGTAGGATTGAGTTCGTACCACACAAATCACTGTTGTTATTTTAAACTGGTAGACTGATGAAACACACTCTGTTTTTAGCTCCAGTGGAAATTATGCAATACAATATTTTAGTTTACAAAGTCGTCACTCTCTCTACACAGCAGTGTTGCCAACTTTTCAGATCTGAACGTAGCCAGATCGGCCTCATAAAGTCGCTATTTTAAAGCAAAAGTCGCCAAACAATCATAGTACATAGACACACCAACAACTACACATAGTAATGCAGTGGTGTAGTCCTGAATCTAGAAGTACCGGAACGCTGGGGGTTGATAGAAGAGCGAGTGTGCCAATGTCATGCAAAAATGGCCTATGAAAAATGTTCACAAATTATTTATAGCATGGCTCAGCTTCAAATTTAAAGTTGGTCTGAAACGTCTAGGTGATATGGTTGTGAATAGCAAATGAATATCGAACTTCAAACCAACTTTACCACTGGCAACGCCATGTTGCTGGTTTGTTTAGAACCAGGTTTGTGGTTGTTAAGCCTGTTGCTAAGCAAATGACGCATTGACTTTCTTTGAGTATTCAAATGGGGCGGGGCAATATTGGATTTCATTTTAATTATCCCGACAATGATTCTAAAAGGACTGACAATGATTCTAAAAGGATGTTGCTAATACAGGATAATCTAAATGTTTTGTTGATTTTATATCTCTGAAATTCTCCAATGACTATCCTGGAAATCTCAAGATTTGTAGCTAGTTGCTTTTGACAAAAATTGTCACCAAGTCAGCCCTTAAAGTCACTAGATTTAGTGACAGATTGGCTAAGTTGGCAACACTGCTCCACAGTCATTATTTATGTGATGTAGCACCCAAATACCACGCACATTCCAGACGTTATAGGAAGTGCGTGTCTAAAACGTTGTACGACTTCAAAGGAAGGGTAAATCACCTTTTCATGCTGAAAAGCTGTACAATTGACCAAAAACAAATTTTTGTTTTGCATGGAAACATATCCGGAAGTCGCATCGTGTTAGTGTTTTCTTTTTTTTTTTTTTGTTACGGTACACCATATGTTCAATGTTTCAAATTTTTCCCATTTGCATAAAAACTGTTTAATAGATAAGTTGTTTTATAAGCAAGGTTATACAAAATACTGAAGCTACTACAAATAAAATTAAAAAAAATACCTTTTAAAATAAATACATAAATAACAAAGCTGACTTACTTTTTTCCTTCTTTTTTATTTTATTAGAACTTGTTTATTTTATTACAACTTGTAAGGTTTAGTTATAACTATGTTTTATAGTATTTGATGATTTTTTACTGTAAACTGCTCTTTATATTTTCATGTTTTTACTGTTTAATTGTATTTTTTTAATAACCTGTTTATTTGTTTTATACTTACAGAAAACACAACAAGTAATCAGAGTACAGTAGGACAACACTAATCAACAAATAACAAAGCATGACTAGGGATTGTCCTGTTTAAGAGCCCGCACCCTCAATGCGCCAACATAGTTACATAAAGTATAAATGTACAATCTACCAACAATCCAGAGTAACGTAATGCTGAAGACAAGTAGATAGAAAAAAAGAAAAAAGGAGAAAAATAAATAAAAGAAAATAAAAAATACAAAAATTAAAAAAAGGAAAGGAAAGAGAACAAAATTAGAGAGTAATAGAAAAGAAGAAAAAAGGAAAATAACTCCCAGCTCGGCACTCGCTAACAGCAAAGGGAGGAATCAGGGCACAAACCAAATGAATCTTAAGATATTAAAGTTCAAGCTGTTCAGTGTAGGACAGAAAGGGTTGCCATGCAGTGCAGAACTTTTTGGTAGACCCACGTAAAGTAAATTTAATTTTTTCCAATTTGAGAAACTGCATGACATCCCCATTCCAACAGCTGTATGAGGGAGGGGCTGACTGCTTCCAATTGAGCATGACAAGACATCTAGCCAACAATGTGGTAAAGGCCAAAACATCAGATTGGAATCTAGTTAAAGGGATATCCTCGGGAACTACTCCAAAAAGAGCTATTAAAGGTGATGGGTCAATGGGTAAATTCAAAAACATTAGAAATGGTGTCAAAAATACATTTCCAAAAAGGAACAACCTGGAGCATTACCAGAACAAATGAAAAAGTGAAGCAGGTTCTTGTTTGCATCTATTACAAGCTGGGTCTAAATCTGGGTACATTTTTAACATTTACTTCTTCATGAAACTCCTCTATTTGTGCCAAAAATTCTAAAGCATAATTTTCATTACTATTCATTTTTTCAAATCTTATTCCCAATAAATATGCGTTTTCAAGACATGATAGAACTCTCTTTTTCCTCCCTTTACCTGCAATATTCTTAAATTGATCTTGTATCTCTTAATTTCTTATCTGCCATTATTTTTTAACAATATTCTTGCCAGTACTGCCTTTTTCTACTTCTGATTTCTCTTTGTGCCATTGTTTTAGCTTTTTTATATTGTATCAAGTGTTTCCTTATTCATTTTTTTTCTTTCTTTAATGCTTTTTTTCTTTGTTTTATAACTTCATCACATTTCTTATTCCACCATGGAACTGCTATTTTTTTTCTTTATTAGAATAGATTATTTTTGCTGCCATATTTAGTCCCTTTATTATGTTCTCGTTAAATTCATCAGTATCTTCTGATATTATTTCAATACTTCCTCAAATTTCACCCAATTAGCTCAATACCTTCCATCTCGTTTTTAATTAATTTTCTATTAATCGTAATTGGATAATGATCACTACCCATATCATTATCATCCAATATGTTCATCTCACATTTATTAAATCCAACATACTCATTTCCCCTGTTCTTACATTAACACACATTCATTTTTATTATTTAATATACAGAGGTTCAATTACATCTTCTATCATCCTCCCGTTACCATCTGTAAAACTACTTCCTCATATTGTATGATGACCATTAAAGTCTCCACAAACCACCATTTTTTGCTTTTCTCCTTCCATTAATTGTAATACATCTCCTTTAGTATTTTTTACATGGATTATAGAAATGTATTATTTTCACCTCTCCTTTTTCAGCCTTTTACTACATTAACTTCTAATCTCGTCTCTACCTTACCTTCTGTAAATATTACATTTTCTCAAATCCCAATACAGCACCCCCCCCCCCTTTCCCACCATCTCTATGCTTTCTAATTAATACAAATCCTGGAATTTTAAAATGAAGCTTTGGAATCAACCATGTTTCTTGTATATATTAAATATACATTTATTTATCTTTCTCAGTATATTTCTTATATATCTGCCCACTTGCAATGAGACTTCTTGTGTTCCATTCCAATATTGTTATAGCCATTATATAATCCTCTCCACCCACTCCCACGCTCACTTGCATTTACCTATTCTATGGTCATTCCTGTCGTCTCTAGATAGTTTTCTCCTGCTTCATTATTTTTGTTTGTTAACTGTGCAGTTTATCACCTTCACTATGAAATTAATAAACTGTGGGTGACATGTATCAAGCATTTGCACCAGGCCTTAAAATTGTCCCGTATGTATCACAACACTTTTGGCAAGTTAAGGCCGTGTTAGCACCAGCAAAATGCGCTCCGCCGCTCATTAGCCATGCATTTTAAGAGTTCACTTGTAAATGAAGTCTATGATTTTAAAATGAGATTTACGAAGCGGCAGAACAGCAGTGCCGGCCCTAAAAGGGTCCACAGATAAAACCGATTTCAAATTGGCCTTATTTGGGCGCGAAGGGGCCCGGAAAATTCACGGTATTTTTTTTTTAAAAAACATCGAATTTCACAGACTGTCACGAAACCACCATTTTATAAAATAATAACAATAATAATAGTTATATTTACATTATATTCTATATGTACAGTAAGTTGCCTAAAATGTCTTATCATTGATAGTTCATCAAGAACATCACCCAAAAACCAAGGCTAGCTACTGAGTCAACTCTTTAAAAATGTACATTGTAACTCGATTCCCTATTGAAACCATCTTTAAAATGTAACAAACTTCTGCTGGAAACAAGAGTCGTTTAAAATGGTCTGTGTTGCCTGTAAAAAAAGGAACAAGCAGACAAAACAGATTTTTTAAAAACAACCTTAAATGACAAATTCAGCAACATTTTCGAGTTCTGTAAACCTTTCAAACTTATGTTGACACATCAATTAAAATGACCGTGTAATTCCCATAGCCCATTTTGCTGCCTCTAATCCCAAAATATTACTCGGGATAAACATAAACCTGAAATGACAAAACTGAAGCGCTTGTGTTTCTCTTTACACTGTACATTAGTAGTATGTAGAAATGCTATTATACAGTTTGAGGAAAATCACCAATCATGAAGCCGGTATTTGTTTGACCCCGTTGCCGTAGTAACCAAATGCATGGCATTGACGCAGCACTGTGTAGCTACTGTAGCGCTGCTTCTACTTGATAAAAGTATTAAACGAACAGGTGAGGAGAAGAGTAATGTAAAATACTGTAAGGAAAATAAAATGTATATTTTTCACGGTAGGTATATAAGAGATGTACTAAAGCTGCTGGCAATTGCGACACTTACAATTGCATCAATTTGTTAAGAACTTTTGAAAGCACGTTTTAAACAGTTGCAATTGTTGCTGGCATTTCCCAGTCTGCTTTTTCTCATGCGTTGCCAGTTGTGCTCAATGTTTTTTTGAGGCAAACACCCAAATACCTATTTTTTCCCTAACAGCAGGATGTACTTACAAGCCTTGAAATGGCATTTCTGGTTTCAGCAACGTGTTGGGAGCAATAGACTGCACACGTGCTGCTAACCCCTCAAGCTCATTCTGAGCATCTGTACAGGAATAGGAAACACACTTATTCTATTAATGTGCAGGTGGTTTGTAATTGTGCACAATTTAACACTGCACCACTGACTAACTGAAATAAAAAAAAACTGACAGTATACATTTGGCTTATAGGCTACTCATGATAATATGATTTAGTGGTATGATGCAAAATGTGTTGCTGGTCCCTTGAAATTCATATTAACAAGCAACTTGCCAATGTGGCACCATAATCTATTTTCTGTTAATTGTCTAGGCTACTAAGTAAGCCAAGTTTAAAAAAACAAAAAAACCTATTTTATTTGCATTGTACTCCAATGTGTACAATGCAGCAGCATGGTTTATTGTGTGTTACCGGTAGGCTACAGGCTAAAGTAAAAAGAAAGTGTGCCAGTTATTCATTCGATTTTACTACTGTACTGTATACTGTATAGGACTACTGTATATATTTATATTTGTACATAATGTAAAGTGTCGCTTACCCAAAATACATTAGTACTATTTCAGTGTAATGATTTATACATTTAAAATACACTGAGCACTATAAATGTATGTGTGTGCGATTTTATTGTATTTTTTTAAACCGACACCTCCTTATGTCGGACAAACATGTCCGGTTTATCGAGGGGCTACTGTATGATTAGGAAGAGCTTTTTGATAGAAACACATTTTTTATTTGGGGGTGAAGGTGGGGGACCCACTATAGAATCTGATTGGATTAAACTGCCTTTCAATATTTATTTGAAAAAATGTTGCACGACTCTCACACAAATTGTATACTTTGTGGATTGTTGCAATGAAAATGCAAATTGCGGTATTTTTTGCGCTGCGACTGCCCCATCTTAGTACATCTATCCCTTAGCTTACAGCAGGTAGTTTAAACGTTTACAATAGTCCTTACTCAGTAGGATTGAGTTAGTACCACACAAATCACTGTTATTTTTTAAACTGGTAGACTGATGAAACACACTCTGTTTTTAGCTCCAGTGCAAATTATGCAGTACAATATTTTAGTCCATAATGACACCTTAAAACAAAAAAGTGTCATATTGTTTCCAAATTGTTCTGTATCAGAGGTAGAGACTGGGGCACAAACTTGGTACCTTGTTCTTATTTTAAAATGAGGCTTTAAAATCTTACCTCCCCTATTGTAAACCGTCTAATTTATTCATTACTTTTTTGTTCCTATGTGTTCATTGAAATCCATTATATAAAACCCGGAATGACAATGGAAAATACAGCTTGCATTGAATTGTTTACACATGTAAGATTTGTGGACATGGGTAACAATAAATATGTACTGTGTATTTACAGGTGGAGACTGGAGCACAGACTCCTGTCCGTTCAGTGTCTATACAAAACAGCCCGGCACGTTTCAGCAGACGTTCCCAGAGCTCAAGTGTTGGCTTACGACTTTCTTTCCACTTACTACCTTCTTTTCACTTTCTTTCCACCACAGAAGTCAGTCTATTTAAACAGGTTTAGTCCTGTAATAGCCATGGAAAATGCATCCTTTGTTGAATTGTTTATACTTGTAGGTTTTGGGCACACGGGTAACAATCAATATGTCTATCTTTGTTGTCTCTTTAATAGGGTATCTTTTGATAATCAGTGTTAATTCATGTTTTATTTTATTCATAATTCCAGAGAATAGCCTCCATGAGCCTATGTACATCTGTCTCTGTAATGTATTTATGAATGCACTCTTTGGAACAGCTAGTTTGTTTGCTACATTCTGGGTGGATATTCTCCGACACCCAGGTCATTTCTTATGCATTTTGTTTTGTTCAAATGTATTTTATGAATCTCTATGCTATTATAGAAATGACAGTTTTATAAGTTATGGCCCATGACAGATATGTAGCAGCGTACATGCCTTTACAATACCACACCATAGTGACAATTCCAAAACAATATATTTGATTGCTGGCTGGATCATCCCTGTGTGTTTGATGATCATTTTAGTGGTACTGGCTGTGATGCTTCCTTTATGTGTAAACATCATTGATAAGCTATATTATCACACCTGGGCATCAGTCAGACTTTCTTGCACAGGCACGACTGTTAATAATGTATATGCTTTATTTTCAATATGTTTATTATTCATATCTTTTAGTTTTATTTTATACTCTTAGATAAACACACTTAAAGTCTGCAAAAAAAAGCTCCAAGGTTCATAGGAATAAAGCTCTACAAACCTGTCTCCCACATTTCATTTCATGCAGTACCTTTTATATTAGTATCTTCATAGACGTGATTCAGAGCCGATTCAGCCTTAAGAAACTGTTGTTTCTGTCATCCCCTCACTGGAATTTCTAATTGTCCCCCCTCTTTTAAACACCATTATCTATGATATGAGTCTGCCTGTGATACACAAAACAATTATTAAAATATTAAGAAAAAATCTAATTAGTCCAACTGTAACGTATTCAGATTCTTAATAATTAAAAACATTGCTATCCAGTGCTCTATAGAGTCCAGACACAGATTAAACGGGTACAAGCACAGAGCACATTTATTTAAGTATTCGAATACTTCAGACCATACATAGCCTAGTTCAACAGTTCTGTTCTGTAACATGCTTTTCACAAAGTCAGGTATGCAGGGCCGGCCTTAAGGCGAGGCAAGCGAGGCGGCCGCCTAGGGACCCCACCCTTTAGAGCTGCCGTGAGATTGAATGTGTTCGTTATGTGCGCGCAAAACACTCGGGGTGCAAAATTGGGGTACCTCATATAGCACCAGCAACATTAAATTCAGGCACCAGTAGACGTGTTTAGGTAGTAGACTTTACAGGTAACAATACATTGTAAAATAATGTTTCGTGTTCACAAGCCTCTTCATTTATCGCAAAGGTTAAGCTTTGCTAGTTTATAAACACATTTTATTGATTAAAAAATGCTAAAACCAAATCAGTTATTGCAGCTAATGTAAATCTAATCTAACAATGTAGCTACATTCACAAGTTACTGTTTCATTTAATCATTTTGTTAATTATATTTTATTTTTTTTACCCAGTAAAATACTCTATTTCTGAATGGAATAATATCATAATAATAAAAATTAAACTACATCTACCGTTCTTAATACAAATTATTTTTCTTCTAAGAAATAAATTTAATAACATTACAGGCTGCTATGGATGAGAGATGTCTCCGAATTTCCTTTGGGGTACATTGTGTTAAAAATATTTACTGTAACACAAAACATGAAACGCTCATTGAAGAGCAGGGGGATGGGGCTGATTTTGCACCAACAGACTCTCTGGTGATAAATTTTCAAAACAGTTTAGCACCAATTTTCAAAACAATTTTCACCCCTGACAAAAAATATGTGCTATGTTTGAAGTAGACTAGAATCCTGAGTGCTTTGAACTTGTGAATTATATAAAATAATAAAGTCTAACAAACTAAGGTACAGCCACTAATTTATAAAGGTTCATCACAATAGGGAAGGAGATCAATTCAGTCTGTAGTAGTGTGGTGTGAAACAAACCCACTGACCTCCCTTAATACATCCTACTGTCTCACAAAACACCTCTGTGCTCTGTGTCTGACAATCACCCTGGATCGTCCCAGAATGGCCACTTACAGTAAGTCTGTCTCTGCTGTAGCCAGTGGAATAGGTCCTCAGTGGAGGCTGGTTGATTCCTTGACGTATAGTTTGATCTCAGTTAAAAAGTGGTTAATTTAAGAATGAATGAAAGTGTCAGTGAAGTTCTATCCTCAGTATGTTGGTGCTTTCTGTTTGTATTCCTTGTTTACTTGTCCATGTTAACTTTCAAGAGCATACTACCTGTAACTGTTACAGCTGTGATGCCTTTGCATGAGAATCAATGTCTAACCCTGAAACCACTTCCAACGACACAAATGTGTACTACAGAAACTTGATTTTTAATAAGAATGAAATTAAAAATATATTGAATATTAACATACTTTCGTTTTCTTTACTTATTCAATTATTATTTGTTTATATAGCAGACGCCTTTATCCAAGGCAACTTACAGAGACTAGGGTGTGTGAACTATGCATCAGCTGCAGAGTCACTTACAATTACGTCTCACCCGAAAGACGGAGCACAAGGAGGTTAAGTGACTTGCTCAGGGTCACACAATGAATCAGTGGCTGAGCTGGGATTCAAACTGGAGACCTCCTGCTTACATGCCCTTTTCTTTAACCACTGGACCACACAACCTTCTATTCACAATGACGTCACAGAACTCAAAGGTATCAAAAAATGTATTATTCATACAAAGTGTTTAAACATTCAACATAATGACTAAAGAGTCTATCCTATATTGTGCCTGTACATGCATGGCATAGACATTACACTAGACTGATTTATCAGTGGTCAGGGGCTCTGTGATGCAAGGCTTGTGCTCAGGTGCCTGTAATCTTTGTTGCCGCTGTTGCCTTGAGCTCTGCAGGGCAGGATATTGAACATCAAACATTCCCTTCTGGGTCTGAAAGGTCATGTAAACAGAGACACTGACTTGCTAATAGATCTTGTTTTCAATGGATTATTCATTAAGCTCCTACATCCCCGTGGATGTTTCAGAGGCAGTACCCCCTCCCCCCTCTAAAGGAAGCATATAAAGCTCAGCACATTTCTTCAGACTCAGAAGTACTGTCCACACAGCACTGCATGCTTCTACCAGCAGCTTCTCCTGAGGATCTTTCTGAGAGGTAATTTGAAAAATAATATTTTAATGTATGTGTGCCTTTAATCTGATGTTATTGTGCTATTGTAAACATGTTATTGGGTCCTGATTCTGTGTATCTTTATTATTTGTTTATTGATTTATTTGGGAGATTCCTTTATCCAAGGCGAGTTACAGGTGTTACAGGGCAGTACAGGCTTACAAGGTCAATATTTAAATACACTATAGTGCAAATTAAATTACTAAAGTACAATATGAAATAAGATGCAAGTTAGGATGACAGCAATTTATATCTACAGTGAGAGAGTCGTAGTGCAATAACAGTGCATCTGCTGTACATGTTGTATTTTTATTTTTTTGTTTATATATATATATATATATATATATATATATATATATATATATATATATAGTTGTAATACTAGTATTTGTATTGATCAAAATCAAGTATATTCACAAAGCTTAAACTTGTGAGTCATTTAAAGAATGCTAGCTAATCATAGAAATGTTCGAAGCTTCTTTAACAGTCTGAAAAAGTGCATCTTTGCTGCACCCCTAAAACATTGCTGCTCTCTGGCCAATGGAGAAGGGATGTCCAGTTGTTATAATATGTATAATACTGGTAACGTGCTTCAAGCGAGAACTACTTTTTTTGATCTGCTTCCCCAGGAGTTGTGTGTGGTTTTACCCAGATTATATGACTGAGTGCTTAGATTATGGGAGAGCTTGTACAGTTGATGACAGCTCCCAGTGTTGCTTCAGAGAGCAGCAGGAGACTGCCTGTGTAGTTACACAATGACATGAAGGGTTAGGATTTGACAAGATGTGTGTGCCTGCACTTAAATCTACCTTTAGGGAATGTAAACAAGCTTGACAGCCCACAGGGTCTGGTTTCTGATGAAGTTCATTACACAGCTTGGTAAACTATAGGACACATGTTGTAAATAGTGGACTAACACTTCAGCAAAACTGGACTGATGTTGAGACACAGCTGTTAAAGAGTAATCACTTGCATATTACAATCTCTGTCTTTTTACATGCATTTGGTTTAGGGTTGAATGTCTTACCATTTAAAGATGACATCTTTTTTAAAATTATGTTGTTATGCTTCAATGCATTTATTCAATTTTAACTATTATGCTTCATCATGTACACTTCAAAATTTAAAAAGGGCATGAATTGGAAAGAGCACAATATATACACTGATTTCATTATTTGCAGCACAAATGTATCCCCTTTTTAAAATAGGAATAGCATATTTAAAGTAATATTAACTGAGATGCTTTAGATGATGTGATAATCAATTGCACAGTTATACCACCTGTATTTTCCCGATTCTAATCTTCATACTAATATGTTTTTTTATGTATTTATTTGCAGGTATTTTCAAGAAACAGCTATGGAGAAAAAGAACTCATCCTACATTACAGTGTTTACCCTTTCTGGATTAAATGAATCAAGCACAAATAAATATATCTATTTTTCTTTCACTCTCCTAGGTTATCTCTTTATCATTTGTGTTAATTTAACTCTAATTGTAATAATAGCTCTTGAAAAGACACTTCATGAGCCCATGTATTTTTTCCTCTGTAATCTGAGTGCTAATGCACTGTATGGAACTGCTGGTTTCTTTCCTAAACTACTGTTTGATTTTCTGTCTGATACGCATGTCATCTTGTATTCTGGGTGCCTCCTACAAATATTTGTCATCTACAGTTTTTCTACGTGTGAATTATCAAATTTAACAGTGATGGCATATGATAGGTATGTGGCAATATGCAGGCCCCTGGAGTACCATGCTATCATGTCGCCTTTGACGACTGGTAAATTAATACTGTTTTCTTGGATTTTTCCATTCTGTTGTTTATGTGTTAGTATTCTATTGATTTTCAGGTTGCCTTTATGTGGCTTCCACATTAAAAAACTATATTGTGACGGCACGTCAATTATGAAATTATCTTGTGTAGAGACTACTGGTAACAATGTATATGGATATGTTCTAATATGTATATTCTTTGCACATTTCCTTTTTATTTTATTTTCCTACATGAAAATACTCAGAGCATGCCAGGCATCTAGTATAGCAATGAGTAAATGTTTGCAGACCTGTTTGCCACATTTGTTGACGGTGATCAATTACTTTATTGCCTTGCTTTTTGATTTCATGTACAGTAGATACAGTTCATATGATGTGCCACAGGTTTTACACAATCTCCTGTCAGTGGAATTTCTAATCGTCCCCCCTATTTTCAATCCTGTCATTTATGGTTTAAACCTTCAAAAGATCCAGAACAAAGTCACAAGAATGTGCAGCAGAAACAAAGTAATTCACACTTAATAGATTCCAGATGTAGTTGCTACTATCGCCTTACATTTGTAAGATATCAAAACTTTCAACTGTATATTGCTTTCTATAATTAATAGAATTGTATTAACTATTTCATGAAAGACACACTTTATTGTAATGAAAAATGGATAGAAAGTTGAGTAGTTTAGTAAGATATGTGCTTATACATACAGGGTTATTTCATTTGTAATTGACTCAAGAAAGTAACAGATTCAGGTGAGTTAAATGGACCTGATGCACTTTTTCAACCTCATTGTAAACCTCTTTTAAACCCTTGCTTTGTTAATATAAACTGAAATGCTTATTTATTAAGGGTCACCAATTGCTAAGGGTAGCTTCACATTTTATATAGAAAAATATATTATAAAAGGAACCAAATGTCCTGTATATATATTGCACATTTATTTTGTACACAATACTACTGCAATTTAGATGCTTGAAATCAGCCTTGCTTCCTTAAACCATAAGCTTGTACAACACTTTTGATTGTAATTTTTTTTTTTTTCCCTAGACTCCACAGCCCTCTGACACAGCTCAGTGAAATGTGTTTGATTGAGCAACACGTACTGAGTAGTGCACATGAAATTAGCATTAAAGGAGTGATATCCAATCAGGTAGAACACAGCAGAAAATATTTTGGTTCTTTGTTTAAAAATGTTATTTAGGATATTTCAAATAGACCTTTTCCTGATACCTAATCACTTCATGTCCAATGGTCTAGCTATAACCATACTGTACCATCTAACCCTGAGCACAGGAACTGAATAGATACCTGATAGCAACAGTGTTATTGTACCAGTGGGTAGCTGTGACTTGGATAACTAGGTTAAGCACTGGCAGGTATTTGCTGTAAACAAGTTAGAAAACAATAGGAAAACAATGGAACTACATTTCAATATGGCTGTAATAATGATAATATAGAAGAAAATTCAAAACTTTGGAAAGTAGGACACATTTCAACAGGAAAACATTATGGCAACTACAAAAACAAATCACAAAATATGTTGAGTTTGATTTCACAATGGAACTAAGTAGTACTGCATTACAGGCAGACTTTTCCAATCTACTATTATTATTTTTAGTTTACAGAAGCTTAGAGATTCTATTGGCTTTTTAAAGAGGTCTCGATGCTATTTGTACAGTATCTCAAACTGATTTGTACTGCATTTATTTGAATGAATTGTGTCTGTATTTGCAAACTGGAGGAATAAAGTAAAACAAATAAAAACACCATCTTCCACTATTGAACAATCAATTCAATACCATTGTGAAATTATCACCCATGATATAAACTATTATTTTGTATTAATAAAAACATTTAATCAAAAATGAACTTGACAGCTCCAAAAAAGTTTTAAACACATACAGTGAAAAAAATATGCAGATCTTGTTGATCCATTGCCTTTTAAATGCATTACTCTCCTGTGAGCGGTGTGAATGAAACGTGTGCGAACAGGATCCTTTTTCTCAAACAAAGCATAAATACAACTCTGACAAAAGTGACACCTCTGGTGGCTGTAGTGCTATTTCATGAAGCCATAAGTGACATCACTTGGTGTCATCGGTGCGGTGAATTTAACAGCAGTTTGCTGAATCAACATAGCTGATAATAATAATGGAAAGGTTGCTGCTGCGGCATGCAAGGCTGTGGTGGACCTGTGCGAGCTGAAAGCTTATTGGGACGAAGATTTAGTTGTCTTTAACCGACTAATTAGGAGCTAGCTTGTTGTTACATTAAAATGTAGAAAACAGCTAGCAGGCAACTGTAAATATTTATAAATATGATTAATGGATACACTTTCAAATACGGTTCGGACACTTTTTGCAACTTTGTAACATATTTGTTTGAAGTATAAAAGGACAAATAACATACACGATAAAAAAAAAAAAATCTGTTCTCTCTTTCATATCGAATTCTTGTACCACCGGCTCAGTCGGCTACTCTGGATAAGTTGGCAAATGTGATATTGTTTAACAATATGTTTATTAGCGCTGTTATATATTTGTTAAAAATACTCCATACCCATTTTCAAGAGATTTTAACATCTCTGAATCTACAATTACATTGAAAATAGTATCTCCTTACAAGACAAACTTCCACAGTGGCAGCGGCCATTTTGGTTTTGCTGCAGTTCACTGACTCTCAACCCAAGACATTCCTGCCCTTGAGGTAGGTAATGCTGAGCTCTCTATACCAGAGCTGCCGAAGGCCCCTTCCTGGGATGACGCACTCGGTCCCACCCACTGAGGGTATAAAACCGTCACTCACAGGAAGATCTCCCTCTTTTTCCATCGAACCTGTGAGGACGTGGTTGGTGGTCGTCTTCTCTTTCAGGAAATCAGGGTTATGGTAAGTAACCTAACGTTCCCTTTCAATTCGAAGACAACCACCAACATTATGTATGGGATAATGTATACCAGAGCCGTTGCGAGGGAGAAGGAACGGCAGCATATGAGGGACGCACAAGCACTGCCTAACCCAGAGGTTAGCGGTGTGAACTTACACCCTCAAGGACCCTTGTGCCTACAGAAGGCAAAGTAGGGTCTATCACATTAATACGGCAGAACCTGGATAAAGTATGTAGCGTAGCCCAGCTAGCCGCAGTACAAATATCAGACATCGAGGCACCTTTGAAAAGGGCCCAAGATGTAGCCAACCCTTTAGTTGAGTGTGCAGCTACCGTACTAGGTGGGGCAAGCCAGCACCATTATCCACAGTCCAGTGTGACAGACGCTGCTTAGAGAGGGGCTGTCCTAGGGTCCGTGTTCTGTGACAGACAAAGAGCTGGTCAGATTGACACAGAGCTCTTGTCCTAAGCACGTAACATCTCAATGCCCGCACTGGGCAGAGGAAATTCAATCTCTCATCCTCCATTGAAGCAAACTGAGGTGGATGAAAAGACTCCAGTTCCACAGACTAGTTAATGTTGAAAGCTGTAATCACCTTGGGGAGGAAAGCAGGGTTGATGCGCAGCGATACCCTGCTGCCATCCTCCCAAATACGCATGCAGGAGCTGTGCACCAAGCATCAAGCAATTTTTGCAGGAACTGCAATATGACTGGCATAGGGCAAGTGATGGGGTCATGGTTTCTAGCCAGACACCAAGCTTGTAAATACTTCCACTTATAGGTATACAAAGACCTAGTGCAGTCCGCCCTAGCTCTCTGCTTTCTACTCACAACCGTGTCCAATAGCCCTAGGGCTAGCCAGCGGCCCCTTACAGGGGCCAGACCCATAGCTGGAACCTGCCTGGTTCCAGGTGCCAAAGAGAGCCTTTCACCTGACTGAGGAGATCCAAACGAAGTGGAATCTCCCATGGCTGGCTATGCAACAGCTGGCACTGGGTCGAAAACCACATTTCTCCTGGGCGACTTAGGAGCCACTAAGAGAACTGATGCTTTCTCTAACCAGACTTTTTCTAGAAAAGCTGGGAGCAGAAAAGCGTACAAAAACGCTTTGGCCCACTCGTGGGCTGCTTTCAGCTCCCACGCATTTATGTGCAGGGATGTCCAGCGATCCGACCAGGGTCCGGGAACTCCTCTACCGTCCCCCCAACCAGAGTTGGGTGCGTCTGTCATCACCAATTGACAGTTGTGCATCAGTCCTATCCTTGCGCCTCCGCTCAGATGAGAGGCTTGACTCCACCAGCGTAGGGCTTCACAGCATAGGCGAGACATGGTCAGCTGATGGTGTCTGTCGCGCTTGGGGTTCTGCCGAAGGCACTGAGCCATACTTGGATTGGGCGCTTGTGGAGTAACACTGGTTGGGTGGGTGATGAAGACAAGGCCATCAGACCCAATAGTTTTTAACACAACACCAATTGTACTGTGAACCATTGTTGAACAGGGCCAGACAGTTGCAAATGGCAGCTACTCTGTCGTCCGACAGGTAGGATTGCACTGTGTGGGCCACTGCTCCTTCCTGCGACTGGGCAGACCAACCAGTCGTTCAGGTAATTCATCACCCTGATCACTTGCAGCCACAAGGGAGCTAGGATGGCATCCATGCACTTTGAAACATGTGGGGGGCTAAGGAGAGGTTGAATCACAGCACAGAAACTCAGGATGCTCCCCTATAAGGCAAAGCGGAGATACTTCCTGTGTGCTGGACGAATAGGAACGTGGAATCCACGTTCTTTCGGTCCAGTGTAATAAACCATTCACCCAGCCGGACAGTCTGGCAAGTACGGCAGACGCCAGCGTCTCATTCTCTACCTGCCGAGACGCCTTGCGCTGCAGCAATTCCTCAACCGCTGGTCCAAAGTAATGGTCAGGGGAGGTAGGGGCTGCTTTTGAAGGAAGAAGCCTCCTTCTCATGAGGCCGAGACATAATCACATCATGGTCCTCCGAAATCTGGTTCCGTAACATCCGGAGCAACCACCAGCAGCGATAACCTGGGTCTGGACCGCGTTCAGTCACACAACATGGCAGCACATAGCGTATGCCAGGGTGGAGCACAGGCTCAAGGAGCTGGGGCATATTATTTCTTTTTAACTGCAAAGGCAGTAATAGGAAAACATACAGGCTTATACACATAGCCATTCAGCTATGGGAGAAACACATTCACCCTGCCAGGCGGGTGACCAAGCGCGCCGAGTAGGCGGGCTGAAACAAGCTGGCGGATTCAACTCAACAGCGGGACACAGCACAGCGAGGCAGATCCGGTGGAGGATCACGCGTCTCTTTTTCTTTTTAAACTGCAATAGCAGAGGAAAAACACAAAACAGCGATCGCTGTAAGGTTTTAAGCGATGTAGGCTGTTACACAGAAAAAGAGTAAACACAGCGTAGGGGTGTCTAGCCTGGACTACGTGCAGTCACACGACCAGAACAGCGCGTAGCCTACAGCGAAGTGGAGCACCGTCTACAGGCAGAGGGCAACGAGACACCTCGTACACCGAGCACCCGAGGACGCTATGCGCACTGATGTAATAGACACCTGCCTACCGAGCACCATGCGCACAGAGTACTGTAAGCACTACATGTACCATGCGCTCTTGCACTAGCTTTGTACCAAGCACCGCACGCAGAGGGTACCCTGTGGGATGATGGAGTTGCAGGCCATACAGGGATGGGACGCCTGACTTTGTGCATTAGCACTGAGGCACTGCTCGCACTATGTTGAACGCTGGTAAGTGTACACTCACTAGTGTTACATCAACGTATTAAGCAGTGTGGAGTAGCGGTTAGGGCTCTGGACTCTTGACCGGAGGTTCGTGGGTTCAATCCCCATCGGGGACACTGCTGTTGTACCCTTGAGCAAGGTACTTTACCTAGATTGCTCCAGTAAAAAAAAAACAACTGTATAAATGGGTAATTGTATGTAAAAATAATGTGATATCTTGTAACATTGTCTGCTAAGAAATAAATAATAATAATAATAATAAAAATAATAAAAATAATAATAATAATAATAATTAACACTGCACACTGTGCGCTGAGTACCGTGGGCACGTAGTGCACCACGTACGGTGTCGCGTATGAGCACTAGTGTAGAACCAGTTTACCTATGCATGTGCACTATGTACACCGCGTGCACAGGTTTCACAGGTACCGCGCAGCACCGTGCGCTATGCGCTAGGTTGAGCAGTGCTTACGGAACAAGCGCAACGTGCACCGCGTGCACTGCTTGACCTGTGCGTCCCAAGCGCCGTGCGCACTGCGTACCGTACACTACGTGTACTGCGTACCGTGCGGCACCGTACTAGAGTGCTAAAGGTACTAGCACTTACGTACACGTGCACTGTACGTACCGAGCACTGCGCACACCGAGTACTGGGGCACGACGCACACCGCGTACCGTGCAACGCTATTGTGCACTACCACAGAGGCGCTGGTACCAATCACTGCTTGTTAGTGGGTACCGTACACTACGTGAACTGCGTACCGTGTGGCACCTGCACTAGAGCGGTAGAGGTGCAAGCACTTGCGCACCAGTTGATGCACCGGTGAATTTAACAACAGTTCGCTGAGCAACTCCTGGTGAATTTAACGGTTTGGTGAATCCGCTTTACATCGGTGCATGCAGTGAATTTAACAACACACTCGTATAAATTGCACGTTTTGATTGGACGGTCCCATTATTTTGTTGTGCTTTATACCAGCCATTCAGCACTTTTCATTTTGTATTATGTCCAATCAGAAGTCACAGCCCAGTGAAAGGGGTGGAGTTTGAGCAGACACTGCTTCAGTTTATTGACAAATAAACAGTATAAACTTAAATGTGTTTAAATACTGTAATGTAAATCAAATGTTATGTTTTATGTTTGGCAAAATGCATTTAAGAACTGTTAATTATGAACAATTTTTCATTTACAAAAAAAGATTTACACTACAACAGGTCGCATTATAACAGGGCAACACTGTATTTTGAATATTTTGACATTTCTTCCATAAAATACAACTCGAGTTGCTGTGTAAATACACATGCAACCCGATAAGGAAATGGGGCCTAGTATAAGTTATGCCATCACTATACGAAATTTTATTTTAAAATAATAATAATAAGTATTTTATATTTTTTCCTTTTAAAGGGTTCTTGGCAGTCAGACCAATAGAAACCATTTCACAGAAAGTAAGGGAACTGAAAACTGCTGCTTTCATTGCATGCCATACTAAACAGTGGATCACCTCGGAGAATTAGCTGAAAAAATTGTGCGGAAAGGATGTGAAACTACACAGAACCAAACGCACAGCACTCATCAACAAAGTAATTGGTTCTGGAAATGCAGTAAGATTTACTTAAAGACATTGGTGATTCAGCTTGTAATAGATGAAACAACAGACATTAGGACTGACAAGCAGTTGTGTGTAGTTATCTGCTACTTCAGCAAGCCTCTGGACAAAATAATTTCTTAGGATGATACATTTGGAAGGTGAGAACTCTGAAGCCATTTCAGCTGCTTTGCTTCAGTTCATTGACAAATGTGGTCTGAAATTTTCTAAATGCTTTGGAATTGGCACTGATGGATGCCGTGATGATCGGAAGGCATAATTCAGTGTTCACACGTCTACAGAAAGAAAATCCCAACCTTGTGTTGATAAAATGTGCGTGTGTCATTCTTTACAATTGTGTGCCAGTAAAGCTGTTGACACGATGCCTAGGAATATCAAGTTCTTGATTTTGCATACATATGGTTTACCCACAGCAGTCAACGCCAGCGACAATATGCAAAAGTCTACCAACTAATCAACGATGGTACTGCACCTTTAAAAATACAACAACAAGATGGCTCGCTATCTACAATTGCAGTGCTAGGATATTATCTCAATGGGATGAACTGAAATTGCACTTTCATCGTAGTAAAGATAAACGTAGATGTTATGAAGCTGAGATTCTGTTTCAAATGTACAGCAATCCTGTAAACAAACTGTACTTGCAGTTTGTGACTCTGATTCTAAGTGAATTTTCAATATCAACAATCTTTTCTAGCTTGAAGAAGAGAACCAGCGTCTGACGCTCACTTTGTAAATGTAGATCTCACTGACAAAAGTAAATTCCTCTCCATTGTCACTGTTGATTCTGGGGTCCAATTTCACCTGACTGCAGAAAGAGCTGCAGTGAAAAGTGACCGGTTGCATGAAAACATTGCCTTGTGGAAGTCATTGACTGTAACCGCTCAGCTTCAAATTTAAAGTTGGTCTGAAACGTCTAGGTTATATGATTATGAATAGCAAATGAATATCGAACTTCAAACCAATTTTACCACTGGCAACGCCATGTTGCTGGTTTGTTTAGAACCAGGTTTGTGGTTGTTAAGCCCGTTGCTAAACAAATGACGCATTGACTTTCCTTGAGTATTCAAATGGGGCGGGGCAATATTGGATTTCATTTTAATTACCCCAACAATGATTCTAAAAGGACTGACAATGATTCTAAAAGGATGTTGCTAATACAGGATAATCTAAATGTTTTGGTGCTTTTATATCTCTGAAATTCTCCGATGACTATCCTGGAAATCGCTAGATTTGTAGCTAGTTGCTTTTGACAAAGAATGTCACCAAGTCAGCCCTTAAAGTCACTAGATTTAGTGACAAGTTGGCAACACTGCTCCACAGTCATTATTTATGTGATTTAGCACCCAAATACCACGCACATTCCAGACGTTATAGGAAGTGCGTGTCTAAAACGTTGTACGACTTCAAAGGAAGGGTAAATCACCTTTTCATGCTGAAAAGCTGTACAATTGACCAAAAACTAATTTTTGTTTTGCTTGGAAACATATCCGGAAGTCGCATCGTGTTAGTGTTTTCTTTTTTTTTTTTGTTACGGTACACCATATGTTCAACATTTCAAATTTTTCCCATTTGCATAAAAACTGTTTAATAGTTAAGTTGTTTTATAAGCAAGGTTATAAAAAATACTGAAGCTACTACAAATAAAATAAAAAAAATACCTTTTAAAATAAATACATAAATAACGAAGCTGATTACACTTTGTTCCTTCTTTTTTCTTGAAAGAGCAACAAGTTTATTTTATTACAACTTGTAAGGTTTCGTTATAACTATGTTTTATAGTATTTGATGATTTCTTACTGTAAACTGCTCTTTATATTTTCATGTTTTTACTGTTTAATTGTATTTTTATTAATAACCTGTTTATTTGTTTTATACTTACAGAAAACACAACAAGTAATCAGAGTACAGTAGGACAACACTAATCAACAAATAACAAAGCATGACTAGGGATTGTCCTGTTTAAGAGCCCGCACCCTCAATGCGCCAACATAGTTACATAAAGTATAAACGTACAATCTACCAACAATCCAGAGTAACGTAATGCTGAAGACAAGTAGATAGAAAAAAAGAAAAAAGGAGAAAAATAAATAAAAGAAAATAAGAAATACAAAAATTAAAGAAAGGAAAGGAAAGAAAACAAAATTAGAGAATAATAGAAAAGAAGAAAAAAGGAAAATAACTCCCAGCTCGGCACTCGCTAACAGCAAAGGGAGGAATCAGGGCACAAACCAAATGAATCTTAAGTTATTAAAGTTCAAGCTGTTCAGTGTAGGACAGAAAGGGTTGCCATGCAGTGCAGAACTTTTTGGTAGACCCACATAAGTAAATTTAATTTTTTCTAATTTGAGAAACTGCATGACATCTCCAATCCAACGGCTGTATGAGGGAAGGGCTGACTGCTTCCAATTGAGCATGACAAGACATCTAGCCAACAATGTGGTAAAGGCCAAAACATCAGATTGGAATCTAGTTAAAGGGATATCCTCAGGAACTACTCCAAAAAGAGCTATTAAAGGGGATCGGTCAATGGGCAATTCAAAAACATTAGAAATGGTGTCAAAAATACACTTCCAAAAAGGAACAACCTGGAGCATTACCAGAACAAATGAAAAAGTGAAGCAGGTTCTTGTTTGCATCTATTACAAGCTGGGTCTAAATCTGGGTACATTTTTAACATTTACTTCTTCATGAAACTCCTCTCTATTTGTGCCAAAAATTCTAAAGCATAATTTTCATTACCATTCATTTTTTCAAATCTTATTCCCAATAAATATGCTTTTTCAAGACATGATAGAACTCTCTTTTTCCTCCCTTTACCTGCAATATTCTTAAATTGATCTTGTATCTCTTAATTTCTTATCTGCCATTATTTTTTAACAATATTCTTGCCAGTACTGCCTTTTTCTACTGCTGATTCCTCTTTATGCCATTGTTTTAGCTTTATTATATTGTATGAGTGTTTCCTTATTCATTTTTTTTCTTTCTTTAATGCTTTTTTTCTTTGTTTTATAACTTCATCACATTTCTTATTCCACCATGGAACTGCTATTTTTTTTTCTTTATTAGAATAGATTATTTTTGCTGCCATATTTAGTCCCTTTATTATGTTCTCGTTAAATTCATCAGTATCTTCTGATATTTCAATACTTCCTCAAATTTCACCCAATTAGCTCAATACCTTCCATCTCGTTTTTAATTAATTTTCTATTAATCGTAATAATTGGATCATGATCACTACCCATATCATTGTCATCCAATATGTTCCTCTCACATTTATTAAATCCAACGTACTCATTTCCCCTGTTCTTACATGAACACGCATTAATTTTTATTATTTAATATACAGAGGTTCAATTACATCTTCTATCATCCTCCCGGTTACCATCTGTAAAACTACTTCCTCATATTGTATGATGACTATTAAAGTCTCCACAAAACACCATTTTTTGCTTTTCTCCTTCCATTAATTGTAATACATCCCCTTTAGTATTTTCTACATGGATTATAGAAATGTATTATTTTCACCTCTCCTTTTTCAGCCTTTTACTACATTAACTTCTAATCTCGTCTCTACCTTACCTTCTGTAAATATTAAATTTTCTCAAATCCCAATACAGCACCCCCCCCCCCCCCCCTCCCACCATCTCTATGCTTTCTAATTAATACAAATCATGGAATTTTAAAATGAAGCTTTGGAATCAACCATGTTTCTTGTATATATGAAAAATATACATTTATTCTTCTTTCTCAATATATTTCTTATATTCCTGCCCACTTGCAATGAGACTTCTTGTGTTCTACTGCAATATTGTTATAGCCATTACATAATCCCCTCCACCCACTTCCACGCTCACTTCCAATATTTGCATTTACCTGTTCTATGGTCATTCCTGTCATCTCTAGATAGTTTTCTCCTGCTTTATTATTTCTGTTTGTTAACTGTGCAGTTTATCACCTTCACTATGAAATTAATAAACTATGGGTGACATGTATCAAGCGTTTGCACCAGGCCTTAAAATTGTCCCGTATGTATCACGACACTTTTGGCAGGTTAAGGCCGTGTTAGCACCAGCAAAATGCGCTCCGCCATGCAATGCGCTCCGCCGCTCATTAGCCTTGCATTTTAAGAGCTCATTTGTAAATGAAGTCTATGATTTTAAAATGAGATTTACGAAGCGGCAGAACAGCAGTGCCGGCCCTAAAAGGGTCCACAGATAAAACCGATTTCAAATTGGTCTTATTTGGGTGCAAAGAAAAAGTCAGAAAGCAGCTGATAAGAAAAAGCATTATGGCATCAGTCATATAGGGGCCCGGAAAATTCACGATATTTTTAAAAGTAATTCACTAATGACAATAAAAAAAAAAAAAAAAAAATAATAATAAAAAAAAAATACGAATTTCACAGTGTCACAAAACCACCATTTTATAAAATAATAACAATAATAATAGTTATATTTACATTATATTCTATATGTAAGTTGCCTAAAATGTCTTATCATTGATAGTTCATCAAGAACATCACCCAAAAACCAGGGCTAGCAGAGGTACTGTAGCGCTGCTTCTACTTGATAAAATTACTAAATCAATAGGGGAGGTGAAGAGTAATGTAAAAAACTGTAAGGAAAATAAAATGCCTATTTTTTCACGGTAGGCATATAAGAGATGTACTAAAACTGCTGGCAATTGCGACACTTACAATTGCATCAATTTGTTAAGAACTTTTCAAAGCACATTTTAAACAGTTGCAATTGTTGCTGGCATTTCCCAGTCTGCTTTTTCTCATGCATTGCCAGTTGTGCTCAATGCTTTCTTGAGGTAAACACCCAAATACCTATTTTTCCCTAAAAGCAGGATGTACTTACAAGGATTGAAATGACATTTCTGGTTTCAGCAACGTGTTGGGAGCAATAGACTGCACACATGTGCTGCTAACCCCTCCAGCACATTCTGAGCATCTGTACAAGAACAGGAAACACAACTAATCTATTAATGTGCAGGTGGTTTGTAATTGTGCACAGTTTAACACTGCACCACTGACTAACTGAAATAAAAAAAACCTGACAGTATACATTTGGCTTATAGGCTACTCAAGATAATATGAATTAGTGGTATAATGCAAAATGTGTTGCTGGTCCTTTGAAATTCATATCAACAAGGAACTTGCCAATGTGGCACCATAATCTATTTTCTGATAATTGTCTAGGCTACTAACTAAGCCAAGTTTAAAAAAAAAAAAAAAACCTCTTTTATTTGCATTGTACTCCAATGTGTACAATGCAGCAGCATGGTTTATTTTGTGTTACCGGTAGGCTACAGGCTAAAGTAAAAAGAAAGTGTGCCAGGTATTCATTTGATTTTACTACTGTACTGTATACTGTATAGGACTACTGTATATATTTATATTCATAATGTAAAGTGTAGCTTACCCAAAATACATTAGTACTATTTCAGTGTAATGATTTATACATTTAAAATACATTGAGCACTATAAATGTATGTGTGTGCGATTTTATTGTATTTTTTTAAACCGACAAACATGTCCGGTTTATCGAGGGGCTACTGTATGATTAGGAAGAGCTTTTTGATAGAAGCACATTTTTTATTTGGGGGTGAAGGTGGGGGACCCACTATAGAATCTGATTGGATTAAACTGCCTTTCAATATTTATTTGAAAAAATGTTGCACGACTCTCACACAAAATGTATACTTTGTGAATTGTTGCAATGAAAATGCAATTTGCGGTATATTTTGCGCTGCGACTGGCCCATCTTAGTACATCTATCCCTTAGCTTACAGCAGGTAGTTTAAACGTTTACAACAGTCCTTACTCAGTAGGATTGAGTTCGTACCACACAAATCACTGTTGTTTTTTAAACTGGTGGACTGATGAAACACACTCTGTTTTTAGCTCCAGTGGAAATTATGCAGTACAATATTTTAGTCCATAATGACACCTTAAAACAAAAAAGTGTCATATTGTTTCCAAATTGTTCTGGATCAGAGGTAGAGACTGGGGCACAAACTTGGTACCTCATTCTTATTTTAAAATGAGGCTTTAAAATGGTACATCCCCTATTGAAACTGTCTAATTTATTCATTACTTTTTTTGTTCCTATGTGTTCATTGAAATCCATTATATAAAACCTGGAATAACAATGGAAAATACAGCTTGCATTGAATTGTTTACACATGTAAGATTTGTGGACATGGGTAACAATAAATATGTACTGTCTATTTACAGGTGGAGACTGGAGCACAAACTCCTGTCCGTTCAGTGTCTATACAAAATAGCCCGGCACGTTTCAGCAGACAGTCTATTTAAACAGGATTAAAGACCTGGAATAGCCATGGAAAATGCATCCTTTGTTGAATTGTTTATACTTGTAGGTTTTGGGCACACGGGTAACAATCAATATGTCTATTTTTGTTGTCTCTTTAATAGGGTATCTTTTGATAATTAGTGTTAATTCATGTTTTATTTTATTCATAATTCTAGAGAATAGCCTCCATGAGCCTATGTACATCTGTCTCTGTAATGTATTTATGAATGCACTCTTTGGAACAGCTAGGTTGTTTGCTGCATTCTGGGTGGATATTCTCCGACACCCAGGTCATTTCTTATGCATTTTGTTTTGTTCAAATGTATTTTATGAATCTCTATGCTATTATAGAAATGACAGTTTTATCAGTCATGGCCCATGACAGATATGTAGCAGCGTACATGCCTTTACAATACCACACCATAGTGACAATTCCAAAACAATATATTTGATTGCTGGCTGGATCATCCCTGTGTGTTTGATGATCATTTTAGTGGTACTGGCTGTGATGCTTCCTTTATGTGTAAACATCATTGATAAGCTATATTGTCACACCTGGGCAGCAGTCAGACTTTCTTGCACAGGCACGACTGTTAATAATGTATATGCTTTATTTTCAATATATTTATTTTTCATATCTTTTAGTTTTATTTTATACTCTTCGATAAACACACTCAAAGTCTGCAAAAAAAAAGCTCCAAGGTTCATAGGAATAAAGCTCTACAAACCTGTCTCCCACATTTCATTTCATGCAGTACCTTTTATATTAGTATCTTCATAGACGTGATTCAGAGCCGATTCAGCCTTAAGAAACTGTTGTTTGTGTCATCCCCTCACTGGAATTTCTAATTGTCCCCCCTCTTTTAAACACCATTATCTATGATATGACTCTGCCTGTGATACACAAAACAATTATTAAAATATTAAGAAAAAATCTAATTAGTCCAACTGTAACGTATTCAGATTCTTAATAATTAAAAACATTGCTATCCAGTGCTCTATAGAGTCCAGACACAGATTAAACGGGTACAAGCACAGAGCACATTTATTTAAGTATTCGAATACTTCAGACCATACATAGCCTAGTTCAACAGTTCTGTAACATGCTTTTCACAAAGTCAGGTATGCAGGGCCGGCCTTAAGGCAAGGCAAGCGAGGCGGCCGCCTAGGGACCCCACCCTTTAGAGCTGCCGTGAGATTGAATGTGTTCGTTATGTGCGCGCAAAACACTCGGGGTGCAAAATTGGGGTACCTCATATAGCACCAGCAACATTAAATTCTGGCGCCAGTAGATGTGTTTAGGTAGTAGACTTAACAGGTAACAATACATTGTAAAATAATGTTTCGTGTTCACAAGCCTCTTCATTTATCGCAAAGGTTAAGCTTTGCTAGTTTATAAACACATTTTATTGATTAAAAAATGCTAAAACCAAATCAGTTATTGCAGCTAATGTAAATCTAATCTAACAATGTAGCTACATTCACAAGTTACTGTTTCATTTAATCATTTTGTTAATTATATTTAATTTTTTTTTACCCAGTAAAATACTCTATTTCTGAATGGAATAATATCATAATAATAAAAATTAAACTACATCTACCGTTCTTAATACAAATTATTTTTCTTCTAAGAAATAAATTTAATAACATTACAGGCTGCTATGGATGAGAGATGTCTCCGAATTTCCTTTGGGGTACATTGTGTTAAAAATATTTACTGTAACACAAAACATGAAACGCTCATTGAAGAGCAGGGGGATGGGGCTGATTTTGCACCAACAGACTCTCTGGTGATAAATTTTCAAAACAGTTTAGCACCAATTTTCAAAACAATTTGCACCCCTGACACTGTAGCTGCAGCTCATCATGTCGGCACCTCGCAAGTATGAGTCCTGTAAAAATGCTGCAGGACATGCATGGAAACAGATGAGCTGATACACCATTCCAGTGATGGCTGCTTCTGGTGAATGCAGGTTTTCCAGGCCAAACTGTCAAATGAGAGATTTGATAAAGGGCTTTCCTGCCTCTAAAGCAAGCAAAATGTCTTTGTAATTAATGTTCTTACGTAATTTAGAACATAAAATGAAGAAAGGATTTGATAATGGCCAGTGGTTATATGTTTTTGTTTTTGTTATTATGTATTTACCTGACCTGTCAAAACCCACTTATAGTCGAGCATTACAGTATTTTTCAATAAGCCTATTAGGGCACGGTCATTTTAGAAAAAAATATGTGCTATGTTTGAAGTAGACTAGAATCCTGAGTGCTTTGAACTTGTGAATTATATAAAATAATAAAGTCTAACAAACTAAGGTACAGCCACTAATTTATAAAGGTTCATCACAATAGGGAAGGAGATCAATTCAGTCTGTAGTAGTGTGGTGTGAAACAAACCCACTGACCTCCCTTAATACATCCTACTGTCTCACAAAACACCTCTGTGCTCTGTGTCTGACAATCACCCTGGATCGTCCCAGAATGGCCACTTACAGTAAGTCTGTCTCTGCTGTAGCCAGTGGAATAGGTCCTCAGTGGAGGCTGCTTGATTCCTTGACGTATAGTTTGATCTCAGTTAAAAAGTGTTTAATTTAAGAATGAATGAAAGTGTCAGTGAAGTTCTATCCTCAGTATGTTGGTGCTTTCTGTTTGTACTCCTTGTTTACTTGTCCATGTTGACTTTCAAGAGCATACTACCTGTAACTGTTACAGCTGTGATGCCTTTGCATGAGAATCAATGTCTAACCCTGAAACCACTTCCAACGACACAAATGTGTACTACAGAAACTTGATTTTTAATAAGAATGAAATTAAAAATATATTGAATATTAACATACTTACGTTTTCTTTACTTATTCAATTATTATTTGTTTATATAGCAGACGCCTTTATCCAAGGCAACTTACAGAGACTAGGGTGTGTGAACTATGCATCAGCTGCAGAGTCACTTACAATTACGTCTCACCCGAAAGACGGAGCACAAGGAGGTTAAGTGACTTGCTCAGGGTCACACAATGAGTCAGTGGCTGAGCTGGGATTCAAACTGGAGACCTCCTGCTTACATGCCCTTTTCTTTAACCACTGGACCACACAACCTTCTATTCACAATGACGTCACAGAACTCAAAGGTATCAAAAAATGTATTATTCATACAAAGTGTTTAAACATTCAACATAATGACTAAAGAGTCTATCCTATATTGTGCCTGTACATGCATGGCATAGACATTACACTAGACTGATTTATCAGTGGTCAGGGGCTCTGTGATGCAAGGCTTGTGCTCAGGTGCCTGTAATCCTTCTTGCCGCTGTTGCCTTGAGCTCTGCAGGGCAGGATATTGAACATCAAACATTCCCTTCTGGGTCTGAAAGGTCATGTAAACAGAGACACTGACTTGCTAATAGATCTTGTTTTCAATGGATTATTCATTAAGCTCCTACATCCCAGTGGATGTTTCAGAGGCAGTACCCCCTCCCCCCTCTAAAGGAAGCATATAAAGCTCAGCACATTTCAACAGACTCAGAAGTACTGTCCACACAGCACTGCATGCTTCTACCAGCAGCGTCCACATAAGCACTGCATGCTTCTACCAGCAGCTTCTCCTGAGGATCTCTCTGAGAGGTAATTTGAAAAATAATATTTTAATGTATGTGTGCCTTTAATCTCATGTTATTGTGCTATTGTAAACATGTTATTGGGTCCTGATTCTATGTATCTTTATTATTTGTTTATTGATTTATTTGGGAGATTCCTTTATCCAAGGCGAGTTACAGGTGTTACAGGGCAGTACAGGCTTACAAGGTCAATATTTAAATGCACTATAGTGCAAATTAAATTACTAAAGTACAATATGAAATAAGATGCAAGTTAGGATGACAGCAATTTATATCTACAGTGAGAGAGTCGTAGTGCAATAATAGCGCATCTGCTGTACATGTTGTATTTTTATTTTTTTGTTTTTTATATATATATATATATATATATATATATATATATATATATATATATATATATATATATATAGTTGTAATACTAGTATTTGTATTGATTAAAATCAAGTATATTCACAAAGCTTAAACTTGTCAGTCATTTAAAGAACGCTAGCTAATCATAGAAATGTTCGAAGCTTCTTTAACAGTCTGAAAAAGTGCATCTTTGCTGCACCCCTAAAACATTGCTGCTCTCTGGCCAATGGAGAAGGGATGTCCAGTTGTTATAATATGTATAATACTGGTAACGTGCTTCAAGCGAGAACTACTTTTTTTGATCTGCTTCCCCAGGAGTTGTGTGTGGTTTTACCCAGATTATATGACTGAGTGCTTAGATTATGGGAGAGCTTGTACAGTTGATGACAGCTCCCAGTGCTGCTTCAGAGAGCAGCAGGAGACTGCCTGTGTAGTTACACAATGACATGAAGGGTTAGGATTTGACAAGATGTGTGTGCCTGCACTTAAATCTACCTTTAGGGAATGTAAACAAGCTTGACAGCCCACAGGGTCTGGTTTCTGATGAAGTTCATTACACAGCTAGGTAAACTATAGGACACATGTTGTAAATAGTGGACTAACACTTCAGCAAAACTGGACTGATGTTGAGACACAGCTGTTAAAGAGTAATCACTTGCATATTACAATCTCTGTCTTTTTACATGCATTGGTTTAGGGTTGAATGTCTAACCATTTAAAGATGACATCTTTTTTTAAATTATGTTGTTATGCTTCAATGCATTTATTCAATTTTAACTATTATGCTTCATCATGTACACTTCAAAATTTAAAAAGGGCATGAATTGGAAAGAGCACAATATATACAGTGATTTCAATATTTGCAGCACAAAGGTATCCCCTTTTTAAAATAGGAATAGCATATTTAAAGTAATATTAACTGAGATGCTTTAGATGATGTGATAATCAATTGCACAGTTATACCACCTGTATTTTACCCCTTCTATTCTTCATACTAATATGTTTTTTTATGTATTTATTCGCAGGTATTTTCAAGAAACAGCTATGGAGAAAAAGAACTCATCCTACGTTACAGTGTTTACCCTTTCTGGATTAAATGAATCAAGCACAAATAAATATATCTATTTTTCTTTCACTCTCCTGGGTTATCTCTTTATCATTTGTGTTAATTTAACTCTAATTGTAATAATAGCTCTTGAAAAGACACTTCATGAGCCCATGTATTTCTTCATCTGTAATCTGGGTGCTAATGCACTGTATGGAACTGCTGGTTTCTATCCTAAACTACTGTTTGATTTTCTGTCTGATACGCATGTCATCTCATATTCTGGGTGCCTGCTTCAAATATTTGTCATCTACAGTTTTTCTGCGAGCGAGTTAACAAATTTAACAGTGATGGCATATGATAGGTATGTGGCAATATGCAGACCCCTGGAGTACCATGCTGTCATGACTCCTTTGACGACTGGTAAATTAATACTGTTTTCTTGGATTTTTCCACTCTGTTGTTTATGTGTTAGTATTCTTTTGACTTTCAGGTTGCCCTTATGTGGCTCCCACATTGAAAAACTGTATTGTGATAGCATATCAATTGTGAAATTATCTTGTGTAGATGCTATTGCTTACATTGTATGTAGATATGTTATAATATGTATATTCTTTGCACATTTCCTTTTTATTTTATTTTCCTACATGAAAATACTCAGAGTGTGCCGGGCATCTAGTATAGCAATGAGTAAATGTTTGCAGACCTGTTTGCCACATTTGTTGTCGGTGATCAATTACTTCATTGCCATTATTTTTGATGTACTGTATGGTGGACACGGTTCAAATGAAATTCCACAGGTTTTACACAATCTCCTGTCAGTGGAATTTCTAATCGTCCCTCCTGTTTTCAATCCTGTCATTTATGGTTTAAACTTTCAAAATGTCCGGAACAAGGTCACAAGAATGTGCAGCAGAAACAAAGTAATTCACACTTATTAGATTCCAGATGTGGTTGCTACTATCGTCTTACATTTGTAAGAAATCAAAACTTTAAAATGTATTTTGTTTTCAATAATTAATAATAGAATACATTAAATATTTTTCATGAAAGACACACTTGAATGTAATACAAAATGGATAGAAAGTTGAGTAGTTTAGTAAAATATGTGCTTATACATACAGGATTATTTAATTTGTAATTGACTCAAGAAAGTAACAGAATCAGGTAAGTTAAATGGACGCGATGCACTTTTTCAACTTCATTGTAAACCTCTTCCTGACCCTTCTTGGTTTTGTTAATATAAACTGAAATGCTTATTTATTAAGGGTCACCCATTTCTGAGGGTAGCTTAACATTTTATATAGAAAAATGTATCATCAAAGGAACCAAATGTACTGCAGGCATAAGAGCAGCTTCTTATGTAAAAAAAAAATAAAGTAATGTTTCATAATTGTATTTCATGTAATGTAATGTATTTTAAACTGAAATAGTTTATATCCATGTTAAACACAAGTACATTACACGTGTACGAAGCAAATAGATAAATACATTGTTGGTCTCGTGGTTAAAAACAGTAATTCCAGTCAGCGTTTCAAAGCAGATTCATGGACAGGTTAATATGCATGTTTTATCATTTCTGAAACAATAAAGAGATGTATTAAATAAGCCATAATTCATGACATGATTTATATTTGTATATAATGTTAACACTAATGCACAACCTTGAATATTTTGTTTTTATAATGTGGCTTAAATACAATTGAATACATATTTTATGTTATATACTGTACAAATACAATGTAGTATATATATATCGAACATTTATTGTGTACACAATACAAATGCAATTCAGATGCTTGAAATCAATATTGCTTCCTTAAACTTAAACTTCCTAGATGCCACAGCCCTCTGACACAGTTCAGTGAAACCTGGTCCATTGAGCATCACCTACTGAGTAGTGCACATAACATTAGCATTAAAGGAGTGCTATCCAATCAGGTAGAACGACACAATAGAATATATTTTTGTTCTTTGTTTGTTTAAAAATGTTATTTAAGATATTTCAAATACACCTCTTCCTGATACCTAATCACATCATGTCCAATTGTCTAGCTATAATCATACTGTACCATCTAACCATGAGCACAGAAACTGAATAGCAACAGTGTTATTGTACCAGTGATCGGCTGTGACTTGGATAACTAGGTTAAGCACTGGCAGGTATTTGCTGTAAACAAGTTAGAAAACAATAGGAAAACAATGGAACTACATTTCAATATGGCTGTAATAATGATAATATAGAAGAAAATTCAAAACTTTGGAAAGTAGGACAAATTTCAACAGGAAAACATTATGGCAACTACAAAAACAAGTCACAAAATATGTTGAGTTTTCAATAGTGTTTTCATTTAATGGTAAGTAGTACTGTATACCATTTTGAAATTGTCACACATGATATAAACTATTATTTCAAGCCCCCCCCCCCCCCCAAACTGGCACTGGCCTACCACCCTCCAGGCGTTCCATTGTTAAATAATCAATCCCTCTTCTAAATGAAATGAGATTTGCACCAGCTACTTTTATTTAAAAATACTCTTAAGATCATTTTCGGGTATTATCATTCACTACATGTTTTGTCTTATTATCGCACTGCTGTAAGATATGATACAGAATAGCTATACATGTGCAAAAAAATAAATAAATCTGTTCTCTCTTTCATATCAAATTCTTGTACCACCGGCTCAGTCTGCTACTCTGGATAAGTTGGCAAATGTGATATTGTTTAACAATATGTTTATTAGCGCTGTTATATATTTATTAAAAATACTCCATACCCATTTTCAAGAGATTTTAACATCTCTGAATCTACAATTACATTGAAAATAATATTTCCTTACAAGACAAACTTCCACAGTGGCAGCAGCCATTTTGGTTTTGCTGCAGTTCACTGACTCTCAACCCAAGACATTCCTGCCCTTGAGGTAGGTAATGCTGAGCTCACTATACCAGAGCTGCCGAAGGCCCCTTCCTGGGATGACGCACTCGGTCCCGCCCACCGAGGGTATAAAACCGTCACTCACAGGAAGATCTCCCTCTTTTTCCATCGAACCTGTGAGGACGTGGTTGGTGGTCGTCTTCTCTTTCAGGAAATCAGGGTTATGGTAAGTAACCTAACGTTCCCTTTCAATTCGAAGACAACCACCAACATTATGTATGGGATAATGTATACCAGAGCCGTCGCGAGGGAGAAGGAACGGCAGCATATGAGGGACGCACAAGCACTGCCTAACCCAGAGGTTAGCGGTGTGAACTTACACCCTCAAGGACCCTTGTGCCTACAGAAGGCAAAGTAGGGTCTATCACATTAATACGGCAGAACCTGGATAAAGTATGTGGCGTAGCCCAGCTAGCCGCAGTACAAATATCAGACATCGAGGCACCTTTGAAAAGGCCCTAGATGTAGCCAACCCTTTAGTTGAGTGTGCAGCTACCGTACTAGGTGGGGCAAGCCAGCACCATTATCCATAGTCCAGTGTGACGCTGCTTAGAGAGGGGCTGTCCTAGGGTCCGTGTTCTGTGACAGACAAAGAGCTGGTCAGATTGACACAGAGCTCTTGTCCTAAGCACGTAACATCTCAATGCCCGCACTGGGCAGAGGAAATTCAATCTCTCATCCTCCATTGAAGCAAACTGAGGTGGATGAAAAGACTCCAGTTCCACAGACTAGTTAATGTTGAAAGCTGTAATCACCTTGGGGAGGAAAGCAGGGTTGATGCGCAGCGATACCCTGCTGCCATCCTCCCAAATACGCATGCAGGAGCTGTGCACCAAGCATCAAGCAATTTTTGCAGGAACTGCAATATGACTGGCATAGGGCAAGTGATGGGGTCATGGTTTCTAGCCAGACACCAAGCTTGTAAATACTTCCACTTATAGGTATACAAAGACCTAGTGCAGTCCGCCCTAGCGCTCTGCATTCTACTCACAACCGTGTCCAATAGCCCTAGGGCTAGCCAGCGGCCCCTTACAGGGGCCAGACCCATAGCTGGAACCTGCCTGGTTCCAGGTGCCAAAGAGAGCCTTTCACCTGTGAGGAGATCCAAACGAAGTGGAATCTCCCATGGCTGGCTATGCAACAGCTGGCACTGGGTCGAAAACCACATTCTCCTGGGCGACTTAGGAGCCACTAAGAGAACTGATGCTTTCTCTAACCAGACTTTTTCTAGAAAAGCCGGGAGCAGAAAAGCGTACAAAAACGCTTTGGCCCACTCGTGGGCTGCTTTCAGCTCCCACGCATTTATGTGCAGGGATGTCCAGCGATCCGACCAGGGTCTGGGAACTCCTCTACCGTCCCCCCAACCAGAGTTGGGTGCGTCTGTCATCACCAATTGACAGTTGTGCATCAGTCCTATCCTTGCGCCTCCGCTCAGATGAGAGGCTTGACTCCACCAGCGTAGGGCTTCACAGCATAGGCGAGACATGGTCAGCTGACGGTGTCTGTCGCGCTTGGGGTTCTGCCGAAGGCATTGAGCCATACTTGGATTGGGCGCTTGTGGAGTAACACTGGTTGGGTGGGTGATGAAGACAAGGCCATCAGACCCAATAGTTTTTAACACAACACCAATTGTACTGTGAACCATTGCTGAACAGGGCCAGACAGTTGCAAATGGCAGCTACTATGTCGTCCGACAGGTAGGATTGCACTGTGTGGGCCACTGCTCCTTCCTGCGACTGGGCAGACCAACCAGTCATTCAGGTAATTCATCACCCTGATCACTTGCAGCCACAAGGGAGCTAGGATGGCATCCATGCACTTTGAAACGTGCGGGGGGCTAAGGAGAGGTTGAATCACAGCACAGAAACTCAGGATGCTCCCCTATAAGGCAAAGCGGAGATACTTCCTGTGTGCTGGAAGAATAGGAATGTGAAATCCGCGTTCTTTCTGTCCAGTGTAATAAACCATTCACCCGGCTGGACAGCCTGGCAAGTACGGCAGACGCCAGCGTCTCATTCTCTACCTGCCGAGACGCCTTGCGCTGCAGCAATTCCTCAACTGCTGGTCCAAAGTAATGGTCAGGGGAGGTAGGGGCTGCTTTTGAAGGAAGAAGCCACCTTCTCATTAGGCCGCGACATAATCACATCATGGTCCTCCTCAGCAAAGCTGAAATCTGGTTCCGTAACATCCGGAGCAACCACCAGCAGCGATAACCTGGGTCTGGACCGCGTTCAGTCACACAACATGGCAGCACATAGCGTATGCCAGGGTGGAGCACAGGCTCAAGGAGCTGGGGCATATTATTTCTTTTTAACTGCAAAGGCAGTAATAGGAAAACATACAGGCTTATACACACAGCCATTCAGCTATGGGAGAAACACATTCACCCTGCCAGGCGGGTGACCAAGCGCGCCGAGTAGGCGGGCTGAAACAAGCTGGCGGATTCAACTCAACAGCGGGACACAGCACAGCGAGGCAGATCCGGTGGAGGATCACGCGTCTCTTTTTCTTTTTAAACTGCAATAGCAGAGGAAAAACACAAAACAGCGATCGCTGTAAGGTTTTAAGCGATGTAAGCTGTTACACAGAAAAAGAGTAAACACAGCGTAGTAATTGGACAGGGGTGTCTAGCCTGGACTACGTGCAGTCACACGACCAGAGCAGCGCGTAGCCTACAGCGAAGTGGAGCACCGTCTACAGGCAGAGGGCAACGAGGCACCTCGTGCACCGAGCACCCGAGGGCGCTATGCGCACTGATGTACTAGACACCTGCCTACCGAGCACCATGCGCACAGAGTACTGTAAGCACTACGTGTACCATGCGCTCTTGCACTAGCTTTGTACCAAGCACCGCACGCAGAGGGTACCCTGTGGGATGATGGAGTTGCAGGCCATACAGGGATGGGACGCCTGACTTTGTGCATTAGCACTGAGGCACTGCTCGCACTATGTTGAACGCTGGTAAGTGTACACTCACTAGTGTTACATCAACGTATTAAGCAGTGTGGAGTAGCGGTTAGGGCTCTGGACTCTTGACCGGAGGGTCGTGGGTTCAATCCCCATCGGGGACACTGCTGTTGTACCCTTGAGCAAGGTACTTTACCTAGATTGCTCCAGTAAAAAAAACCCAACTGTATAAATGGGTAACTGTATGTAAAAATAATGTGATATCTTGTAACAATTGTAAGTCGCCCTGGATAAGGGCGTCTGCTAAGAAATAAATAATAATAATAATAATAATAATAATAATAATAATAATAATAATAAAAATAATAATAATAATAATAATAATAATAATTAACACTGCGCACTGTGCGCTGAGTACCGTGGGCACGTAGTGCACCGCGTACGGTGCCGCGTATGAGCACTAGTGTAGAACCAGTTTACCTATGCACCGTGCACTATGTACACCGCGTGCACAGGTTTCACAGGTACCGTGCAGAACCGTGCGCTATGCGGTAGGTTGAGCAGTGCTTACGGAACGAGCGCAACGTGCACCGCGTGCACTGCTTGACCTGTGCGTCCCAAGCGCCATGTGCACTGCGTACCGTACACTACGTGTACTGCGTACCGTGCGGCACCGTACTAGAGTGCTAAAGGTACTAGCACTTACGCACACGTGCACTGTATGTACCGAGCACTGCGCACACCGAGTACTGGGGCACGACGCACACCGCGTACCGTGCAACGCTATTGTGCACTACCACAGAGGCGCTGGTACCGATCACTGCTTGTTAGTGGGTACCGTACACTACGTGAACTGCGTACCGTGTGGCACCTGCACTAGAGCGGTAGAGGTGCAAGCACTTGCGCACCAGTTGATGCACCGGTGAATTTAACAACAGTTCGCTGAGCAACTCCTGGTGAATTTAACGGTTTGGTGAATCCGCTTTACATCGGTGCATGCAGTGAATTTAACAACGCACTCGTATAAATTGCATGTTTTGATTGGACGGTCCCATTATTTTGTTGTGCTTTATACCAGCCATTCAGCACTTTTCATTTTGTATTATGTCCAATCAGAAGTCACAGCCCAGTGAAAGGGGTGGAGTTTGAGCAGACACTGCTTCAGTTTATTGACAAATGTGGTCTGAAATTTTCTAAATGCTTTGGAATTGGCACTGATGGATGCCGTGATGATCGGAAGGCATAATTCAGTGTTCACATGTCTACAGAAAGAAAATCCCAACCTTGTGTTGATAAAATGTGCGTGTGTCATTTTTTACAATTGTGTGCCAAGCTGTTGACACGATGCCTAGGAATATCGAGTTCTTGATTTTGCATACATATGGTTTACCCACAGCAGTCAACGCCAGCGACAATATGCAAAAGTCTAGCAACTAATCAACGATGGTACTGCACCTTTAAAAATACAACAACAAGATGGCTCGCTATCTACAATTGCAGTGCTAGGATATTATCTCAATGGGATGAACTAAAATTGCACTTTCATCGTAGTAAAGATAAACTTAGATGTTATGAAGCTGAGATTCTGTTTCAAATGTACAGCAATCCTGTAAACAAACTGTACTTGCAGTTTGTGACTCTGATTCTAAGTGAATTTTCAATATCAACAATCTTTTCTAGCTTGAAGAAGAGAACCCCTTTCTTATGCTTGACAACCTGAATTCATTCTACCGATCTATTCGTGTAAGATTTTTAAACCCTGCTTACCTACCAGCGTCTGACGCTCACTTTGTAAATGTAGATCTCACTGACAAAAGTAAATTCCTCTCCATTGTCAATGCTGATTTTGGGGTCCAATTTCACCTGACTGCAGAAAGAGCTGCAGTGAAAAGTGACCGGTTGCCTGAAAACATTGCCATGTGGAAGTCATTGACTGTCTTTAGCCCTTCAGTCATTCTAGCCCAAGTCAAGCCCCCTCTTCGACAGTTTACTTTGCTTAGCCTTTACACAGGTGATCTTGGGAAATTAGATTCCCAGTATAGGTCAATAAACTTACTCCAGTGGAAAAATATAGAGGACAGGAAAGCTGTGGATTTGTGGATTGAGGTTCTGAACTACAAAGATGCTGCTGGGGAACAGTTTTTCAACAATTTAGCTGGTTTTGCACTAACACTTCTCTGCATGCCACTGAGTAATGCAGATATGCAGCATGAATTTTCTCTACTGAATGTGGTGAAATCTAAACTCAGAAACCGACTGACCCAAGAAACTCTTGGAAACATCTTGTCTATTTGCTGTGGATTCAGACGACTGTGAATATGCTGTAAAGACTTTATACCTAGTAATGACATGATTCAGCTCTTCAAATCAGACATTTACCAAAATGATGCCATTCAACCTGAGGAGGGCATCCAAGCTGTAAAAGTGAAAGGTAGGATTCAGCAAAACAATCAGTTGAATTGCAGGTTACTACTTTGTTAAATCTCCCTTATTAAAAAAGTAGTATACTGCAAGTATGCCTGGGTCCAAATATTAGGGTTTTACTGTGTGAGGGAGGAGACCTTCACATTGTCTCAGTATGTATCTGAACATTTACTGCAAATGTTTTTAACTGTTTTTGTATTGTGTTGCTGATCCTTGTGTCTAGTAAGGAAAATAATAAAAACAAAACTCACTTACCTGTTGTATCGGGACTGGAGGCCTGTGGTTGGGAGTGTCCTGAAAAACAAAAGAGAGGTTAATCAAGAGTACTGTTTAGATAGTTGGTTTGGAAGGGAGCACACTTCCAGAACAATGTATTGCAGTACTATTGTTAAGATAAATTTTAAAATGAACAACAGTTATTTTAATGTGCTTGTTTTTTTGATATGGATGGTTTAGGTAACCCGAGTTGGGTGTGGTGGTGTGGTCCTCCATCTTGACAGGAAGTGGGGAACCAGCCATGTTAGTGAGGGAAGCTTTTATTGACTTCCCTGGGTACTGATTTCCCATAGCAGGGCAGTACCTATAGAAGATATTGAAAGGGGGATAGATGATTTTAATTAAGTTTCCCTCTGCTTGTTTTAAAGCATAGTTTTAATGCATGTGTTAGATTAATGTTTAGTTATATATATTCATTGATGTGTTTCTTTTTTGAATACTTTTATTTATTATTGATAACTGTTTGCTGGTTTGTTTTTATATAACCACCTGCATAATGGTTTATTCTGGGGGAGGGGTAGGCCTGGAAGGGTATAAAGGCTGTTAGTTGGTTCAGTCAGGATCTTCCTGTTGTGTAGATCAGAGGGCAGTTTTGCAGCTCTAGGGTTAGACTTAGTTATTGGAGTCAGTACCTGTGATTAGTTATTTTTGGTTTCCACCTTTTCTTTCTTCAAATTGTTTGATATTTTGTTCACTTAGCTTTTTGTTTATTATTGTTCTTAAATAAAAATAATTGGTTTTGCACCAAACATCTCTGTGATCTGTGTGCTTCCCTGCAAATCAACACCAGCTGCTGGCTGCACTCTCCAACATACTGTTAATGATATTATGTTGTACTATTTTACTTTCACTATACAATGTTTTTTTTTTTTTTTTATAAAGGTTGTCACATATTGCCCAGTAGCTTTTTTAAGCCATAGACAAGTTCAGTAATGTGATATAGACAACATAATGTTCATGTGACCGGAAATGATGCAGAGGGGAGGCTGGCCTTCTTTTCAAGTCCAGTTGGCTTTTTTTTTTCACAGATATCTGGCAACCCTGAGCAGCGTGGTAACCCTAGTTTCTTGCAACAGTTTCTGACCAAACATGTGTGAGTAGTACCGTTGTGTAAAAATGTAGCTTCAAATTAACAGTTGCATTCCAGAAATTTAGAATAAGAACAGCAAAAAACTAAAATACACTTAAGCTTTGTGTGTTGGACATGCGACACTAACAAAATGCAGTGAAAATAATTTGAATGAAGTAAGGAAGCAAAAGGCTCAATAATTAAACCAAAAAGGAAGTGAACGGTTACAGTATCAAGCTGAAAAAAGTTTTCTTTGTGAACTCCAATAAACCAACGTTATCTATTCTTTCGCCAGTCAAGTCGTAGAGTGCCTAAATAACTCTTTGAGTCAACACAAACAGATTTGTTTCGTCTGTTGGATCTTCTTAGCAGCCACAACTATCCCAGGTAAAATAGATTTGGTTACTGGTAAGCGTTGTTTAGCGTCAGGAGTTTAAGGATTATTTAATTGCGCAGCACATTCCCTAGTTAGATAATGAACTTATACTATCTCAGCCAAAGAAACATGCACGATAATTTAAGACGTTACCATTAGAAGAAAAAAAGACTCTATGTAGCTGAGTTTTGGACTAGTTTTTTTCTCTTATAGACCATTTTAAAGTGAAAGCAGAACGCATAGAAATAATTGGGACTTTATTTTGGAAGTGTACGGGTGAGAAAAAAAAAACATTTAGGCAATTAAAAATGAAATGCACTGCATTGATTGCAGTAATAAAAAAAACACATTTACTAAATGTAGCTCTGTGATTGTGCTAATGAAAATATCTAAAATGTACTGAAATGTGCTTGCTGTGGTGCATTTAATATAGTAAATAGTAGAACAAACTTGATGCAAACTTGTTTTTACTGAAAATAAACATGTAGTCATAAGGGCTGTCTGTATTACATGCTCTCAGATGAGGACTTCACTAACACTGAGCATGGGATGGGAGCTGCAACATACTGTTTCCCATATTACAAGTGGACACAATTAAAGGTGCGGTCACCAAATCCACGCACGTCTTGTGTTCCAGGGGCCTTGATGCTCAAAGTCCATTTTTCTTGTTGGTCTTGCCTTGCTGTGAGCAGTGCTGAAATAAATCTCCTTCATTGCACTAATGAAGTACTTTGTCAGACACTACATGCAGACCACTACTAGTCTAGCATGTGCTTAAACCATGCACAAATGCAGCAGAATGCACCATTTGAATCCCTTTTTTCAAAAACTTCAGACATGTTTAAAACAAAACAGGTACGTAAAAGGTACCAAAAAAATAAATAAATAACAAGCCCAATGTTTGTGGTCATTGTTATTTTTAGTATTGTTAGTTGGTTTCTGCTGCATCCTATTCTATGCATATTTGCACCTGTGTAGAACAATATTGGCAAATGTAGAACAACTGGACTGTATAACAGAGTGTATTTTGTACTGTGATAAAGAAAGGGTTAATGTATGTTTCAAACAAGTTGTGTGAGCAAGAAGGAGTGGAACAGAAGCAGCTTGGGGTGCACGTTTTGTCTACATTTTTTTTGGGGGGGGGGAGGGGGCAGCATATAGTTAGTCTCGGCCAGGGTTGGTCAATTCAATTCAAGAATTTGAATTTAAATTTGAATTTGAATTGAAAAAATCTTCAGGATACAGAATTGGAATTTGAATTGGAATGGAAGGAAATAGAATTTAATTCCATGAAATTCCACTCATTTTAAAAAGTAAATGCCACATTTACCAAACGAGCAAGATGGGCTGAATGGCCTCCTCTCGTTTGTAAACTTTCTTATGTTCTTATTTATTTTATACTATATACTTTATACTTGTATATTATATCACTATAAACAATACTGATTGTAGTAGCATTAATATATACTTTCAAATACTGTATCTTAAGCATGGCTCAAAGCTTTCAAAACTTGGTTTTTGCATTTTTGTAATGAGATGTTGAAGAGCTACAGTAGTCCTGAGTGGGATGTAACAACATAGGAGTGAAAAACTAAAGGATTAAAGAACGGATGAATAAAGAAAAACAAATAATTAAGGACTACAGTAGCTCTTAAACATCTCGTTACAAAAACGCAAAAAAATAAGTTTTGAAAGCTTTGAGCCATGCTTAAGATACAGTATTTGAAAGTATATAGTAATGCTATTGCAATCAGTATTGTTTATAGTGATATAATATAAAAGTATAAAGTATATAGTATAAAATAAATGTGGCTTGACTTTTTAAAATGAGTGGAATTCCATGGAATTAAATTCTATTTCCTTTCATTGCAATTCAAATTCCATTTCTGTATCCTGAAGTTTTTTTCAATTCAAATTCAAATTGAAATTCTTGAATTGAATTGGAATTTACCAACAAATTCCAATTCCATTCAGAATTGACCCCAACCCTGATCTCGGCACTACTTGGGAATTCTGATCCAGAGGACAAGACTTCCAGTCCTGCCTTGCAAAAGCATTCCCAGTATACAAGGTAGAAATTGATCAGACTATTTCTGATACCATATTGCTAGTTGACTAATATAATCTGTATAAGAATATATTTGCTATAATTTAATTGCTATGATATCACTATGCAATATTAAATAAACCGTATAATTGGATATGAATAATTGATACTTGTCATTGTCTTTACTATTCACTATATAATCATATAAGGTTTAGGACTAAGGTATAAATTAATCAATTTCCCACACCTGTATGTTATGTACTTTGTCCTTAGTTGTGACGTACTTTTGTTTTCTTTTTCTTAAGAAGACATTAACTTTACAGCATGTAGTTTAGACATTTACAAAAGAAAGCACAGCCTTTCTCAGTAGGATTGAGTTCGTACCACACAAATCACTGTTGTTATTTTAAACTGGTAGACTGATGAAACACACTCTGTTTTTAGCTCCAGTGGAAATTATGCAGTACAATATTTTAGTTTACAAAGTCGTCATTCTCTCTACACAGCAGTGTTGCCAACTTTTCAGATCTGAACATAGCCAGATCGGCCTCATAAAGTCAATATTTTAAAGCAAAAGTCGCCAAACAATCATAGTACATAGACACACCAACAACTACACATAGTAATGCAGTGGTGTAGTCCTGAATCTAGAAGTACCGGAACGCTGGGGGTTGATAGAAGAGCGAGTGTGCCAATGTCATGCAAAAATGGCCTATGAAAAATGTTCACAAATTATTTATAGCATGGCTCAGCTTCAAATTTAAAGTTGGTCTGAAACGTCTAGGTGATATGGTTGTGAATAGTAAATGAATATCGAACTTCAAACCAATTTTACCACTGGCAACGCCATGTTGCTGGTTTGTTTAGAACCAGGTTTGTGGTTGTTAAGCCCGTTGCTAAGCAAATGACGCATTGACTTTCTTTGCGTATTCAAATGGGGCGGGGCAATATTGGATTTCATTTTAATTATCCCGACAATGATTCTAAAAGGATGTTGCTAATACAGGATAATCTAAATGTTTTGGTGATTTTATATCTCTGAAATTCTCCGATGACTATCCTGGAAATAGCAAGATTTGTAGCTAGTTGCTTTTGACAAAAATTGTCACCAAGTCAGCCCTTAAAGTCACTAGATTTAGTGACAGATTGGCTAAGTTGGCAACACTGCTCCACAGTCATTATTTATGTGATGTAGCACCCAAATACCACGCACATTCCAGACGTTATAGGAAGTGCGTGTCTAAAACGTTGTACGACTTCAAAGGAAGGGTAAATCACGTTTTCATGCTGAAAAGCTGTACAATTGACCAAAAACTAATTTTTGTTTTGCATGGAAACATACCCGGAAGTCGTACACTGTTAGAGTTTTCTTTTGTTGTTTGTTACGGTACGGTACACCATATATTCAACGTTTCAAATTTTTGCCATTTGCATAAAAACTGTTTAATAGTTAAGTTGTTTTATAAGCAAGATTATAAAAAATATTGAAGCTACTACAAATAAAATAAAAAAAATACCTTTTAAAATAAATACATAAATAACGAAGCTGATTACACTTTGTTCCTTCTTTTTTTCTTGAAAGAGCAACAAGTTTATTTTATTACAACTTGTAAGGTTTAGTTATAACTATGTTTTATAGTATTTGATGATTTTTTACTGTAAACTGCTCTTTATATTTTCATGTTTTTACTGTTTAATTGTATTTTTATTAATAACCTGTTTATTTGTTTTATACTTACAGAAAACACAACAAGTAATCAGAGTACAGTAGGACAACACTAATCAACAAATAACAAAGCATGACTAGGGATTGTCCTGTTTAAGAGCCCGCACCCTCAATGCGCCAACATAGTTATATAAAGTATAAACGTACAATCTACCAACAATCCAGAGTAACGTAATGCTGAAGACAAGTAGATAGAAAAAAAGAAAAAAGGAGAAAAATAAATAAAAGAAAATAAAAAATACCAAAATTAAAAAAAGGAAAGGAAAGAGAACAAAATTAGAGAGTAATAGAAAAGAAGAAAAAAGGAAAATAACTCCCAGCTCGGCACTCGCTAACAGCAAAGGGAGGAATCAGGGCACAAACCAAATGAATCTTAAGATATTAAAGTTCAAGCTGTTCAGTGTAGGACAGAAAGGGTTGCCATGCAGTGCAGAACTTTTTGGTAGACCCACGTAAAGTAAATTACATTTTTTCCAATTTGAGAAACTGCATGACATCCCCAATCCAACGGCTGTATGAGGGAGGGGCTGACTGCTTCCAATTGAGCATGACAAGACATCTAGCCAACAATGTGGTAAAGGCCAAAACATCAGATTGGAATCTAGTTAAAGGGATATCCTCGGGAACTACTCCAAAAAGAGCTATTAAAGGGGATGGGTCAATGGGCAATTCAAAAACATTAGAAATGGTGTCAAAAATACACTTCCAAAAAGGAACAACCTGGAGCATTACCAGAACAAATGAAAAAGTGAAGCAGGTTCTTGTTTGCATCTATTACAAGCTGGGTCTAAATCTGGGTACATTTTTAACATTTACTTCTTCATGAAACTCCTCTCTATTTGTGCCAAAAATTCTAAAGCATAATTTTCATTACCATTCATTTTTTCAAATCTTATTCCCAATAAATATGCTTTTTCAAGACATGATAGAACTCTCTTTTTCCTCCCTTTACCTGCAATATTCTTAAATTGATCTTGTATCTCTTAATTTCTTATCTGCCATTATTTTTTAACAATATTCTTGCCAGTACTGCCTTTTTCTACTGCTGATTCCTCTTTATGCCATTGTTTTAGCTTTATTATATTGTATGAGTGTTTCCTTATTCATTTTTGTTCTTTCTTTAATGCTTTTTTTCTTTGTTTTATAACTTCATCACATTTCTTATTCCACCATGGAACTGCTATTTTTTTTTCTTTATTAGAATAGATTATTTTTGCTGCCATATTTAGTCCCTTTATTATGTTCTCGTTAAATTCATCAGTATCTTCTGATATTTCAATACTTCCTCAAATTTCACCCAATTAGCTCAATACCTTCCATCTCGTTTTTAATTAATTTTCTATTAATCGTAATAATTGGATCATGATCACTACCCATATCATTGTCATCCAATATGTTCCTCTCACATTTATTAAATCCAACGTACTCATTTCCCCTGTTCTTACATGAACACGCATTAATTTTTATTATTTAATATACAGAGATTCAATTACATCTTCTATCATCCTCCCGGTTACCATCTGTAAAACTACTTCCTCATATTGTATGATGACTATTAAAGTCTCCACAAAACACCATTTTTTGCTTTTCTCCTTCCATTAATTGTAATACATCTCCTTTAGTATTTTTTACATGGATTATTGAAATGTATTATTTTCACCTCTCCTTTTTCAGCCTTTTACTACATTAACTTCTAATCTCGTCTCTACCTTACCTTCTGTAAATATTAAATTTTCTCAAATCCCAATACAGCACCCCCCCCCCCCCCCTCCCACCATCTCTATGCTTTCTAATTAATACAAATCATGGAATTTTAAAATGAAGCTTTGGAATCAACCATGTTTCTTGTATATATGAAAAATATACATTTATTCTTCTTTCTCAATATATTTCTTATATTCCTGCCCACTTGCAATGAGACTTCTTGTGTTCTACTGCAATATTGTTATAGCCATTACATAATCCCCTCCACCCACTTCCACGCTCACTTCCAATATTTGCATTTACCTGTTCTATGGTCATTCCTGTCATCTCTAGATAGTTTTCTCCTGCTTTATTATTTCTGTTTGTTAACTGTGCAGTTTATCACCTTCACTATGAAATTAATAAACTGTGGGTGACATGTATCAAGCATTTGCACCAGGCCTTAAAATTGTCCCGTATGTATCACGACACTTTTGGCAGGTTAAGGCGGTGTTAGTACCAGCAAAATGCGCTCCGCCATGCAATGCGCTCCGCCGCTCATTAGCCTTGCATTTTAAGAGCTCATTTGTAAATGAAGTCTATGATTTTAAAATGAGATTTACGAAGCGGCAGAACAGCAGTGCCGGCCCTAAAAGGGTCCACAGATAAAACCGATTTCAAATTGGTCTTATTTGGGTGCAAAGAAAAAGTCAGAAAGCAGTTGATAAGAAAAAGCATTATGGCATCAGTCATATAGGGGCCCGGAAAATTCACGATATTTTTAAAAGTAATTCACTAATGACAATAAAAAAATAAATAAATAAATAATAATAAAAAAAAATACGAATTTCACAGTGTCACAAAACCACCATTTTATAAAATAATAACAATAATAATAGTTATATTTACATTATATTCTATATGTAAGTTGCCTAAAATGTCTTATCATTGATAGTTCATCAAGAACATCACCCAAAAACCAAGGCTAGCTACTGAGTCAACTCTTTAAAAATGTACATTGTAACTCGATTCCCTATTGAAACCATCTTTAAAATGTAACAAACTTCTGCTGGAAACAAGAGTCATTTAAAATGGTCTGTGTTGGCTATAAAAAAAGGAACAAGCAGACAAAACAGATTTTTTAAAAACAACCTTAAATGACAAATTCAGCAACATTTTCAAGTTTTGTAAACCTTTCAAACTTATGTTGACACATCCATTAAAATGACCGTTTAATTCCCATAGCTCATTTTGCTGCCTCTAATCCCAAAATATTAAACACGGGAGAAACGTAAACCTGAAATGACAAAACAGAAGCGCTTGTGTTTCTCTTTATACACACTGTACATTAGTAGTGTGTAGAAATGCCATTATACAGTATGAGGAAAATCACCAATCATGAAGCCGGTATTTGTTTGACCTCATAGCCGTAGTAACCAAATGCATGGCATTGACGCCGAACTGTGCAGAGGTACTGTAGCGCTGCTTCTACTTGATAAAATTACTAAATCAATAGGGGAGGTGAAGAGTAATGTAAAAAACTGTAAGGAAAATAAAATGCCTATTTTTTCACGGTAGGCATATAAGAGATGTACTAAAACTGCTGGCAATTGCGACACTGACAATTGCATCAATTTGTTAAGAACTTTTGAAAGCACATTTTAAACAGTTGCAATTGTTGCTGGCATTTCCCAGTCTGCTTTTTCTCATGCATTGCCAGTTGTGCTCAATGCTTTCTTGAGGTAAACACCCAAATACCTATTTTTCCCTAAAAGCAGGATGTACTTACAAGGATTGAAATGACATTTCTGGTTTCAGCAACGTGTTGGGAGCAATAGACTGCACACATGTGCTGCTAACCCCTCCAGCACATTCTGAGCATCTGTACAGGAACAGGAAACACACCTAATCTATTAATGTGCAGGTGGTTTGTAATTGTGCACAGTTTAACACTGCACCACTGACTAACTGAAATAAAAAAAACCTGACAGTATACATTTGGCTTATAGGCTACTCAAGATAATATGAATTAGTGGTATAATGCAAAATGTGTTGCTGGTCCTTTGAAATTCATATCAACAAGGAACTTGCCAATGTGGCACCATAATCTATTTTCTGATAATTGTCTTTGCATTGTACTCCAATGTGTACAATGCAGCAGCATGGTTCATTTTGTGTTACCGGTAGGCTACAGGCTAAAGTAAAAAGAAAGTGTGCCAGGTATTCATTTGATTTTACTACTGTACTGTATACTGTATAGGACTACTGTATATATTTATATTCATAATGTAAAGTGTAGCTTACCCAAAATACATTAGTACTATTTCAGTGTAATGATTTATACATTTAAAATACATTGAGCACTATAAATGTATGTGTGTGCGATTTTATTGTATTTTTTTAAACCGACAAACATGTCCGGTTTATCGAGGGGCTACTGTATGATTAGGAAGAGCTTTTTGATAGAAGCACATTTTTTATTTGGGGGTGAAGGTGGGGGACCCACTATAGAATCTGATTGGATTAAACTGCCTTTCAATATTTATTTGAAAAAATGTTGCACGACTCTCACACAAATTGTATACTTTGTGAATTGTTGCAATGAAAATGCAATTTGCGGTATATTTTGCGCTGCGACTGGCCCATCTTAGTACATCTATCCCTTAGCTTACAGCAGGTAGTTTAAACGTTTACAACAGTCCTTACTCAGTAGGACTGAGTTAGTACCACACAAATCAATGTTGTTTTTTAAACTGGTGGACTGATGAAACACACTCTGTTTTTAGCTCCAGTGGAAATTATGCAGTACAATATTTTAGTCCATAATGACACCTTAAAACAAAAAAGTGTCATATTGTTTACAAATTGTTCTGGATCAGAGGTAGAGACTGGGGCACAAACTTGGTACCTCATTCTTATTTTAAAATGAGGCTTTAAAATGGTACATCCCCTATTGTAAACTGTCTAATTTATTCATTACTTTTTTTGTTCCTATGTGTTCATTGAAATCCATTATATAAAACCTGGAATAACAATGGAAAATACAGCTTGCATTGAATTGTTTACACATGTAAGATTTGTGGACATGGGTAACAATAAATATGTACTGTCTATTTACAGGTGGAGACTGGAGCACAGACTCCTGTCCGTTCAGTGTCTATACAAAACAGCCCGGCACGTTTCAGCAGACAGTCTATTTAAACAGGATTAAAGACCTGGAATAGCCATGGAAAATGCATCCTTTATTGAATTGTTTATACTTGTAGGTTTTGGCCACACGGGTAACAATCAATATGTCTATTTTTGTTGTCTCTTTAATAGGGTATCTTTTTATAATCAATGTTAATTCATGTTTTATTGTATTCATAATTCTAGAGAATAGCCTCCATGAGCCTATGTACATCTGTCTCTGTAATGTATTTATGAATGCACTCTTTGGAACAGCTAGTTTGTTTGCTGCATTCTGGGTGGATATTCTTCGACACCCAGGTCATTTCTTATGCATTTTGTTTTGTTCAAATGTATTTTATGAATCTCTATGCTATTATAGAAATGACAGTTTTATCAGTTATGGCCCATGACAGATATGTAGCAGCGTACATGCCTTTACAATACCACACCATAGTGACAATTCCAAAACTATATATTTGATTGCTGGCTGGATCATCCCTGTGTGTTTGATGATCATTTTAGTGGTACTGGCTGTGATGCTTCCTTTATGTGTAAACATCATTGATAAGCTATATTGTCACACCTGGGCAGCAGTCAGAGTTTCTTGCACAGGCACGACTGTTAATAATGTATATGCTTTATTTTCAATATATTTATTTTTCATATCTTTTGGTTTTATTTTATACTCTTAGATAAACACACTTAAAGTCTGCAAAAAAAAGCTCCAAGGTTCATAGGAATAAAGCTCTACAAACCTGTCTCCCACATTTCATTTCATGCAGTACCTTTTATATTAGTATCTTCATAGACGTGATTCAGAGCCGATTCAGCCTTAAGAAACTGTTGTTTGTGTCATCCCCTCACTGGAATTTCTAATTGTCCCCCCTCTTTTAAACCCCATTATCTATGATATGACTCTGCCTGTGATACGCAAAACAATTATTAAAATATTAAGAAAAAATCTAATTAGTCCAACTATAACGTATTCAGATTCTTAATAATTAAAAACATTGCTATCCAGTGCTCTATAGAGTCCAGACACAGATTAAACGGGTACAAGCACAGAGCACATTTATTTAAGTATTCGAATACTTCAGACCATACATAGCCTAGTTCAACAGTTCTGTAACATGCTTTTCACAAAGTCAGGTATGCAGGGCCGGCCTTAAGGCGAGGCAAGCGAGGCGGCCGCCTAGGGACCCCACCCTTTAGAGCTGCCGTGAGATTGAATGTGTTCGTTATGTGCGCGCAAAACACTCGGGGTGCAAAATTGGGGTACCTCATATAGCACCAGCAACATTAAATTCAGGCACCAGTAGACGTGTTTAGGTAGTAGACTTAACAGGTAACAATACATTGTAAAATAATGTTTCGTGTTCACAAGCCTCTTCACTTATCGCAAAGGTTAAGCTTTGCTAGTTTATAAACACATTTTATTGATTAAAAAATGCTAAAACCAAATCAGTTATTGCAGCTAATGTAAATCTAATCTAACAATGTAGCTACATTCACAAGTTACTGTTTCATTTAATCATTTTGTTAATTATATTTTATTTTTTTTACCCAGTAAAATACTGTATTTCTGAATGGAATAATATCATAATAATAATGAAAATTAAACTACATCTACCGTTTCTTAATACAAATTATTTTTCTTCTAAGAAATAAATTTAATAACATTACAGGCTGCTATGGATGAGAGATGTCTCCGAATTTCCTTTGGGATACATTGTGTTAAAAATATTTACTGTAACACAAAACATGAAACGCTCATTGAGGAGCAGGGGGATGGGGCTGATTTTGCACCAACAGACTCTCTGGTGATAAATTTTCAAAACAGTTTAGCACCAATTTTCAAAACGATTTGCACCCCTGACACTGTAGCTGCAGCTCATCATGTCGGCACCTCGCAAGTATGAGTCCTGTGAAAATGCTGCAGGACATGCATGGAAACAGATGAGCTGATACACCATTCCAGTGATGGCTGCTTCTGGTGAATGCAGATTTTCCAGGCCAAACTGTCAAATGAGAGATTTGATAAAGGGCTTTCCTGCCTCTAAAGCAAGCAAAATGTCTTTGTAATTAATGTTCTTACGTAATTTAGAACATAAAATGAAGAAAGGATTTGATAATGCCCAGTGGTTATATGTTTTTGTTTTTGTTATTATGTATTTACCTGACCTGTCAAAACCCACTTATAGTCGAGCATTACAGTATTTTTCAATAAGCCTATTAGGGCACGGTCATTTTAGAAAAAAATATGTGCTATGTTTGAAGTAGACTAGAATCCTGAGTGCTTTGAACTTGTGAATTATATAAAATAATAAAGTCTAACAAACTAAGGTACAGCCACTAATTTATAAAGGTTCATCACAATAGGGAAGGAGATCAATTCAGTCTGTAGTAGTGTGGTGTGAAACAAACCAACTGACCTCCCTTAATACATCCTACTGTCTCACAAAACACCTCTGTGCTCTGTGTCTGACAATCACCCTGGATCGTCCCAGAATGGCCACTTACAGTAAGTCTGTCTCTGCTGTAGCCAGTGGAATAGGTCCTCAGTGGAGGCTGGTTGATTCCTTGACGTATAGTTTGATCTCAGTTAAAAAGTGTTTAATTTAAGAATGAATGAAAGTGTCAGTGAAGTTCTATCCTCAGTATGTTGGTGCTTTCTGTTTGTATTCCTTGTTTACTTGTCCATGTTAACTTTCAAGAGCATACTACCTGTAACTGTTACAGCTGTGATGCCTTTGCATGAGAATCAATGTCTAACCCTGAAACCACTTCCAAAGACACAAATGTGGACTACAGAAACTTGATTTTTAATAAGAATGAAATTAAAAATATATTGAATATTAACATACTTACGTTTTCTTTACTTATTCAATTATTATTTGTTTATATAGCAGACGCCTTTATCCAAGGCAACTTACAGAGACTAGGGTGTGTGAACTATGCATCAGCTGCAGAGTCACTTACAATTACGTCTCACCCGAAAGACGGAGCACAAGGAGGTTAAGTGACTTGCTCAGGGTCACACAATGAATCAGTGGCTGAGCTGGGATTCAAACTGGAGACCTCCTGCTTACATGCCCTTTTCTTTAACCACTGGACCACACAACCTTCTATTCACAATGACGTCACAGAACTCAAAGGTATCAAAAAATGTATTATTCATACAAAGTGTTTAAACATTCAACATAATGACTAAAGAGTCTATCCTATATTGTGCCTGTACATGCATGGCATAGACATTACACTAGACTGATTTATCAGTGGTCAGGGGCTCTGTGATGCAAGGCTTGTGCTCAGGTGCCTGTAATCCTTCTTGCCGCTGTTGCCTTGAGCTCTGCAGGGCAGGATATTGAACATCAAACATTCCCTTCTGGGTCTGAAAGGTCATGTAAACAGAGACACTGACTTGCTAATAGATCTTGTTTTCAATGGATTATTCATTAAGCTCCTACATCCCAGTGGATGTTTCAGAGGCAGTACCCCCTCCCCCCTCTAAAGGAAGCATATAAAGCTCAGCACATTTCAACAGACTCAGAAGTACTGTCCACACAGCACTGCATGCTTCTACCAGCAGCGTCCACATAAGCACTGCATGCTTCTACCAGCAGCTTCTCCTGAGGATCTCTCTGAGAGGTAATTTGAAAAATAATATTTTAATGTATGTGTGCCTTTAATCTCATGTTATTGTGCTATTGTAAACATGTTATTGGGTCCTGATTCTATGTATCTTTATTATTTGTTTATTGATTTATTTGGGAGATTCCTTTATCCAAGGCGAGTTACAGGTGTTACAGGGCAGTACAGGCTTACAAGGTCAATATTTAAATACACTATAGTGCAAATTAAATTACTAAAGTACAATATGAAATAAGATGCAAGTTAGGATGACAGCAATTTATATCTACAGTGAGAGAGTCGTAGTGCAATAATAGCGCATCTGCTGTACATGTTGTATTTTTATTTTTTTGTTTTTTATATATATATATATATATATATATATATATATATATATATATATATATATATATAGTTGTAATACTAGTATTAGTATTGATTAAAATCAAGTATATTCACAAAGCTTAAACTTGTCAGTCATTTAAAGAACGCTAGCTAATCATAGAACTGTTCGAAGCTTCTTTAACAGTCTGAAAAAGTGCACCTTTGCTGCACCCCTAAAACATTGCTGCTCTCTGGCCAATGGAGAAGGGATTTCCAGTTGTTATAATATGTATAATACTGGTAACGTGCTTCAAGCGAGAACTACTTTTTTTGATCTGCTTCCCCAGGAGTTGTGTGTAGTTTTACCCAGATTATATGACTGAGTGCTTAGATTATGGGAGAGCTTGTACAGTTGATGACAGCTCCCAGTGTTGCTTCAGAGAGCAGCAGGAGACTGCCTGTGTAGTTACACAATGACATGAAGGGTTAGGATTTGACAAGATGTGTGTGCCTGCACTTAAATCTACCTTTAGGGAATGTAAACAAGCTTGACAGCCCACAGGGTCTGGGTTCTGATGAAGTTCATTACACAGCTTGGTAAACTATAGGACACATGTTGTAAATAGTGGACTAACATTTCAGTAAAACTGGACTGATGTTGAGACACAGCTGTTAAAGAGTAATCACTTGCATATTACAATCTCTGTCTTTTTACATGCATTTGGTTTAGGGTTGAATGTCTTACCATTTAAAGATGACATCTTTTTTAAAATTATGTTGTTATGCTTCAATGCATTTATTCAATTTTAACTATTATGCTTCATCATGTACACTTCAAAATTTAAAAAGGGCATGAATTGGAAAGTGGAGAATATATACACTGATTTCACTATTTGCAGCACAAAGGTATCCCCTTTTTAAAATAGGAATATATTTAAAGTAATATTAACTGAGATGCTTTAGATGATGTGATAATCAATTGCACAGTTATACCACCTGTATTTTCCCCATTCTAATCTTCATACTAATATGTTTTTTTATGTATTTATTCGCAGGTATTTTCAAGAAACAGCTATGGAGAAAAAGAACTCATCCTACGTTACAGTGTTTACCCTTTCTGGATTAAATGAATCAAGCACAAATAAATATATCTATTTTTCTTTCACTCTCCTGGGTTATCTCTTTATCATTTGTGTTAATTTAACTCTAATTGTAATAATAGCTCTTGAAAAGACACTTCATGAGCCCATGTATTTCTTCCTCTGTAATCTGAGTGCTAATGCACTGTATGGAACTGCTGGTTTCTTTCCTAAACTACTGTTTGATTTTCTGTCTGATCCGCATGTCATCTCATATTCTGGGTGCCTGCTTCAAATATTTATCATCTACAGTTTTTCAGCATGTGAATTATCAAATTTAACAGTGATGGCATATGATAGGTATGTGGCAATATGCAGGCCCCTGGAGTACCATGCTATCATGACTCCTTTGACGACTGGTAAATTAATACTGTTTTCTTGGATTTTTCCACTCTGTTGTGTATCTATTGGTACTCTATTGACTTTCAGGTTGCCTTTATGTGGCTCCCACATTGAAAGACTATATTGTGATAACTGGTCAGTTGTGAAATTATCTTGTGTAGATACTACTGTTAACACTGTATATGTTCTAGTATGTATATTCTTTGCACATTTCCTTTTTATTTTATTTTCCTACATGAAAATACTCGGAGCGTGCCGGGCATCTAGTATAGCAATGAGTAAATGTTTGCAGACCTGTTTGCCACATTTGTTGACGGTGATCAATTACATCATTGCCTTGCTTTTTGATGTAATGTACAGTAGATACGGTTCAAATGATATTCCACAGGTTTTACACAATCTCCTGTCTGTGGAATTTCTAATCGTCCCCCCTATTTTCAATCCTCTCATTTATGGTTTAAACCTTCAAAAGATCAGAAATAAAGTCACAAGAATGTGCAGCTGAAACAAAGTAATTCATACTTAATAGATTCCAGATGTAGTTGCTACTATCGCCTTACATTTGTAAGAAATCAAAACATTAAATTATATATTGTGTTCTATCATTAATAATAGAGTGCATTAAATATTTTTCATGAAAGACACACTTGATTGCAATACAAAACTGAAAGTTGAGTAGTTTAGTAAGATATGTGCTTATACATACAGGATTATTTAATTTGTAATTGACTCAAGAAAGTGACAGAATCAGGTAAGTTAAATGGACCTGATGCACTTTTCCAACCTAATTGTAAACCTCTCTTAAGCCCTTATTTTGGTAATATAAGCTGAAATGCTTATTTATTAAGGGTCACCCATTTCTGAGGGTAGCTTCACATTTTATATAGAAAAATGTATCATCAAAGGAACCAAATGTACTGCAGGCATAAGAGCAGCTTCTGATGTAAAGAAAAGTAAGATTTCATGATTGTATTTAATGTAATGTATGTTAAACTGAAATAGTTTATATCCATGTTAAGCACAAGTACAGTACATGTGTACAAAGGAAATACATTGTTGGTCTTGTGATTAAAAACAGTAATTCCAGTCAGCCTTTCAAGGCAGATTCATGGACAGTTTAATATGCATGTTTTACAATTTTGGAAACAATAAAGAGCTGTATTAAACCATAATTTATGATATTATTTATATTTGTATATAATGTCAACAATAATGCACAACCTTGAATATCTTGATTTTATAATATGGCTTAAATACAATTGAATCCATATTTTATGTACTGTATAAATACAATATAATATGTATGTATTTTGTTCATGTATTTGATGTACAAAATGCATCCTTACAGCAAAAATAGGTGTTGCATATTGCAATGGGAAGTATTAAAAGGTATAGAAAAATATATTATAAAAGGAACCAAATGTCCTGTATATATATTGCACATTTATTTTGTACACAATACAACTGCAATTCAGATGCTTGAAATCAGCCTTGCTTCCTTAAAACATAAGCTTGCACAACACTTTTGATTGTAAAAAACTTTTTTTTTTCCTAGACGCCACAGCCCTCTGACACAGTTCAGTGAAATGTGGTCGATTGAGCAACATGTACTGCGTAGTGCACATGAAGTTAGCATTAAAGGAGTGAAATCCAATCAGGTAGAATGACACAACAGACTATATTTTGGTTCTTTGTTTTTCAAAAATGTTATTTAAGATATTTCAAATACACCTCTTCCTGATACCTAATCACGTCATGTCCAATGGTCTAGCTATAATCATACTGTACCATCCAACCCTGAGCACAGGAACTGAATAGATACCTGATAGCAACAGTGTTATTGTACCAGTGATTGGCTGTGACTTGGACACCCAGGTTAAGCATTGGCTCAGGTGTAAACAAGTTAGAAAACAATAGGAAAACAATGGAACTACATTTCAATATGACTGTAATAATGATAATATAGAAGAAAATTCAAAACTTTGGAAAGTAGGACAAATTTCAACAGGAAAACATTATGGCAACTACAAAAACAAATCACAAAATATGTTGAGTTTTCAATAGTGTTTTCATTTAATGGTAAGTAGTACTGTATACCATTTTGAAATTATCAGCGATGACATAAACTATTATTTTGTGTTAATTAACACATTTCATCAAAAATGAACTTGACAGCTCCAAGAAAAGTTTTAAACACATACAGTGAAAAAAAAATATGCAGAGCTTGTTGATTCATTGCCTTTTAAATACATTACTCCCCTGTGAGCGGTGTGAATGAAACGTGTGCTAACAGGATCCTTTTTCTCAAACAAAGCATAAATACAACTCTGACAAAAGTGACACCTCTGGTGACTGTAGTGCTATTTCATGAAGTCATGTGACTATTTCAAGCCCCCCCCCCCCCCCCCCCCCCCCCCACCACCCACCACCCTCCAGGCGTTCCATTCTTAAATAAGCAATGCCACGTCTAAATAAAATGAGATTTGCACCAGCTACTTTTACTTAAAAATACTCTTAAGATCATTTTCGGGTATTATCATTCACTACATGTTTTGTCTTATTATCGCACTGCTGTAAGATATGATACAGAATAGCTATACATGTGCAAAAAAAAAAAGTATTCTTTTTTTTATTATTATATCGTAAAATACGACCCATAGGTGCTTGTCATTTTGGGAGTTCGTGTATAGAGGCTGTACGCCTTTAAGAAAAAAGATGGGCTATCAGCTGGTGATATACAAATGCTTGCAAGTGTAGAGCCGCACCAGGGTTGCCAGTTCTGCTTTAAAACTGTGGAATTGGGATTCTGTTTCCACGGAGTCGCTTACAGTTTCACCTGCTGCTTTTTACTGTATTTTGGGCTTCTTTTCAGTCTTGGTCACTTATGTTGAAAATGGTTAACACTGCAAAAGTCTGTTCAATTAAATATCATTCTTGTATACAAAAGCAAAACACATTATCTACCAGTTTTTTGGATTTCTCTGTAAGACTTAGGGTGCGTTGTTAAATTCATCGGTGCTCTACATCACTTGGTGCTCATCGGTGCGGTGAATTTAACAGTTTGCTGAATCAACATAGCTGATAATAATAATGGAAAGGTTGCTGCTGCGGCATGCAAGGCTGTGGTTGACCTGTGCGAGCTGAAAGCTTATTGGGACGAAGGTTTAGTTATCTTTAAGTTATCCCACTAATTAGGAGCTAGCTTGTTGTTACATTAAAATGTAGAAAACAGCTAGCCTGCAACTGTACATATTTATAAATATGAATATATTAATGGATACACTTTCAAATACAGTTTGGCCACTTTTCACAACTTTGTAACATATTTGTTTGAAGTATAAAACGACAAATAACCTACACGATAAAAGAAAGAAAATCTGTTCTCTCTCGCATATCGAATTCTTGTACCACCAGCTCAGTCGGCTACTCTGGATAAGTTGGCAAATGTGATATTGTTTAACAATATGTTTATTAGTGCTATGCTATACATTTATTAAAAATACTCCATACCCATTTTCAAAAGATTTTAGCATCTCTGAATCTACAATGACATTGAAAATAGTACAAGACAAACTTCCACAGTGGCAGCCGCAATTTTTGTTTTGCTGCAGTTCAACGGTTTGGTGAATCCGCTTTACATCAGTGCATGCAGCGGTGAATTTAACAACGCACCTGTATAAATTGCATGTTTTGATTGGACGGTCCCATTATTTTGTTGTGCTTTATAGCAGCCATTCAGCACTTTTTATTTTGTATTATGTCCAATCAGAAGTCACAGCCCAGTGAAAGGGGTGGAGTTTGAGCAGACACTGCTAGACCTCCTCTTCCCGTCCGCCTCAGGCATATTTGCATTAAACTGCAGCTAGACATTCGACTTTTGTTTTAATTTTGTTTCACTGTGTTATGTACATGGCAAAAAATGACATGGCAAATAAGTGGGCGAAATATGGGAAGAAGTAAAGAGACCGGAATTGAAGAATGGATAGGACCTGTACCAGGCGATGACAGCAAGGCTATGTGTAAATTCAGTAAATGTGAGATTAGAACTCATCATGCAGATTTATTGTAACATGCATCAAGAGATAAACACAAGAAGAACTGTGCGCCATTTTCACCAAAACGACTGACATCACATTCCAGGTAGCTAGTCGTAAAATCAATGTAAGATTTCAAATCAATAGCCAATTTTAATCTTGAAATATTTGTCCAGTTAAGTGTTTAGCCTTTTTTTTTGGTTGTTTAGAATGTTGCTAATTAATATACGATGAAATATCTTTTTTTTATATAAGCCGACTTTGACATCTAGCTTAGTAAGCCTATGCTAATATCCAGTATCCACTATACTATACAGTGCTACCTCGTGTAATATAAGTTTTTAAAAAATATATATATATATAGTGAGACAGAGAGAGAGCGAGAGACCCTGAAGGATGCAGCCATGGGCCGTAGCCCAGCCAGCCCCCCCCCCAGCAGTGCCAGCAGAGCCCAGCGTAGCATGCAGCCCCCCTGCACAGGAGCACACCCACCCCACACCCCCTCCCGCCCCCGCAGCACCGGCCAGCCTCCCGCCTTCCGCCCCCCTCCCGCCAGGCCCAGTGACAACCAGCAGCAGCTCAGCTATGCCGCAGCCCTGGCCCAGCCTGCCCCCACTGAACTGGGCGAGATCAAACAGCTCCTCAGCATCCTCTGCTCCAGGTTGCAGAACTGAGACCTACAGCACCCGGGTAGGGAAGACCAAATCTACATGTAAATAACTATAAAAAATAAATAAATAAATATAATAATAATAAAAACACACACATATATATATATATATATATATATATATATATATATATATATATATATATATATATTATTATTATTTATTTATTTCTTAGCAGACGCCCTTATCCAGGGCGACTTACAATTGTTACAAGATATCACATTATTTTTACATACAATTACCCATTTATACAGTTGGGTTTTTACTGGAGCAATCTAAGTAAAGTACCTTGCTCAAGGGTACAACAGCAGTGTCTCCTACCAGGGATTGAACCCACGACCCTCCGCTTAAGAGTCCAGAGTCCTAACCACTACTCCACACTGCTGCCCTAATATATATATATATATATATATATATATATATATATATATATATATATATATATGTATATATATATATATATATATATAGATATATATATATATATATATATATAGATATATATATATATATATATATATATATATATAGATATATATATATATATATATATATATACACATACACATACACACACACACTACAAAAAAAGTAATAATAATAATAATAATAATAATAATAAAATAAATAATAGTAATGAGATCATTATATTCATATACATCCTTTACTGTTTAAATGAAACTTTAAATTATAAACTTTGTGTTATTGTTAAGCATTTTGTTCCACTAAGAATAATATTACTGGTAGTTAAATAACATGAGTTCATTTTCAAACAGCTGTTGGAACATTCAGGGCTTGTATTCCTCGGCTTTTGGGCTGAAGAGCATAGACCCTGAATTTATTACAAATACAAATGATTTAGATGTCATAGTTCTGTTGGAGACATGGTGCCGTGCAGATGTGCCCACGCACTGCCCCTTAGGCTACAGAGAGGTAGTAGTGCCCCCTATTAAAATGAGCACAGTCCGGTGCGGCAGGGACTCAGGGGGGATTATAGTGTGGTACAGAGGGGAGCTGGCTAACTACATCAGCCCAGTTAAACAGGGTGGGTCAAACACACACATGGCTCAGAATTAACAAGGGAATAACCCAGTGTGAAAATGATATATACCTGTGTGCAGCATACACCCCTCCCCCTTTTGAATCCCCCTATTATAATGAGGAGTATTTTAACACCCTCCACACAGAGATCAGCCATTTTCAGGCCCAGAGAAATGTGCTGCTCTATGGGGATTTCAATGCCAGAACAGGCTCAGAGCCTGACTGTATAAACACTCAGGGAAACAGCCATGTATATGGACAGACCCCTCTGTACCTCACACCCACCACAATACAGAGAAACAACCCTGACCGTGCGGTAAACAAGAATGGGAGAGAGTTAGTGCATCTCTGTCAAGCCCTGGGTCTGTACATTGTTAATGGCAGGATCAGAGGGGACTCTTTAGGGAGGTTCACTTACTGCTCAGCTCTTGGGACAAGTGTAGTCGACAATGCCATTATTGACATGGACCCCTCCTCTATCAACGCATTCACTGTCAGGCAACAAACCCCCCTGTCGGACCACAATCAAATCACTGTGTTCCTGAAAAGAAGAGGTCAGCCCAGCAACACACACACAGCCCAGTAAGCTGTACAATCTGAATCAAATATACAGATGGGCTCCAAATAGCACAGAGAAATTTAACAAAGCAATCAGTTCTATAGAAATGACTAACCTCATTAACACTTTCCTCAACACACAGTACCAACCAAATGTGACAGAACTAAATCTGGCAGTTAAACACATCAATAACATATTTGAAAATTCAGCCGTAATGGCAAATCTCAAAAAACCAAAAAGAAAATAAACCTGAAACAAAAACTCACACAAAAATGGCTTGATGATTAATGTAAATCCATACGAACAAATCTAAGACATTTATCTAATCAAAAACACCATCAACCACAAAACTCAGATTTACATCTGAGGTACTGTGAGACCCTAAAACACTACAAACACACCCTCAAACAGAAAAAACCAAAACACACAAACAAAACCCTCACAGACATAGAAAAATCTATCGATCAAAACCAGTTCTGGGAAATGTGGAATAATTTAAACTCAACAAAAAAACAACAAGAGTTAACAATACAAAATGGAGCAATTTGGAAATATTATTTTGAAACCCTTTATAAAGATATACAACAAAAAGATCTAACAAATAAACAAAATTTAACAAGAGAAAAACTGAAATTACTAGAACAATCCATTAAAGATAACCAAAATACAATTGATGCTCCAATCACCCTACAACTGAGAAGAGTTACATGAGAAGCTCCTGGCACTTAAACCCAGAAAAGCCTGCGGCCCTGACAGCATCAGTACTGAGATGCTCAAACACAGCAGCCCTGAGTTACAAGAGGTAATGCTTAAATTATTCAACATGGTACTATGTACTGGTTACTTCCCTGACATCTGGAACTAAGGGCTTATATCCCCAATTCACAAGAGTGGAGACAAATTTGACCCCCAATAACATCTATGTGAGCAGTAATCTGGAGAAGGTATTCTGTAGTATAATCAATGCCCGCATAATAGCCTTCCTTACCGAACACAGTGTCTTGAGTAAGAGTCAAATTGGCTTCTTACCAAATCACTGCACCTCTGACCATATCTACACCCTACACACCCTAATCAACAAACATGTACACCAAAAAAGTAAAGGCAAAATCTTTGCCTGTTTCATTGACTTTAAAAAAGCATTTGATTCCATCTGGAATGAGGGTTTATATTACAGAATTATTCAAAGTGGTGTAGGGGGAAAAGTCTATGATATAATAAAATCAATGTACACAGAAAACAAGTGCGCATTTAAAATTGGCAACAAAAGGACAGAATTCTTCACTCAGGGGTGTGGGGTGAGACAGAGCTGCAGTCTGAGTCCAACACTGTTCAATATTTACATCAATGAGTTAGCAATGATGCTGGAACAGTCTGCAGCCCCTGGTCTCACTCTGCATGACACAGAAGTCAAATTCCTGCTCTATGCAGATGATCTGGTCCTGTTGTTGCCCACAGAGCAGGGGCTGCAGCAGAGCCTAGCACTGCTGGAGCAGTACTGTCAGTCCTGGGCCTTGGCAGTAAACCTTAAAAAGACCAATCTAATGATTTTTCAAAAAAATGCCTGATCTCAGGGAAACAGATACAACTTCGCCCTAGGCAACACCGCCCTAGAACACACCACAAACTACACTTACCTGGGCCTGACTATCAGCGCATCAGGGAGCTTTAACCTGGCAGTAATGCACTAAAGGAAAAAGCCAGAAGAGCTTTTTATGCCATCAAAAGAAGATTCTATAAAATTAATATACCTGTCAAAATATGGCTAAAATTAATTGACAGCGTCATCCAGCCCATTGCGCTGTATGGTGGTGAGGTATGGGGTCCACTCAGTCAACAGGATTACACTAAATGGGACAAACACCCAATCGAAACCCTGCATGCTGAACTCTACAAAAACATACTACGGATGCAAAGAAAAACACCAAATCATGCATGCAGGGCAGAATTAGGCCACTACCCGAAACTTATAAATATTAAGAAAAGAGCACTCAAATTTTGGATGCATCTAAAGAAAAGTGAGTCAGACTCACTCCAATATAAGGCCCTCCAAACCCAAGAACTCAGCCCTGAAAAGAGTCCCCTAAGTCTGCTGGCCTTGAAGCTCACTGCACTGACCCCACTAATGCTAACACAAACCAGCTTCAGGTCAACACTGCTTACCAGCCCCCAATCAGAGTAAACCACATTACAAAACAAACCAAAAACTCCTATCTGAAACATTGGGACATAGAAACAAAATCCCCAAATAAACTTGATTGTTATCGGGGCCCTAAAAAGGAACAATACCCTAGCAGAGTATCTCTCCCCTGTCAGAGATACAAAGCAGAGACAGATCCTGACCAAGTACAGGCTCAGTGACCACAACCTGGCCATTGAAAAAGGCCGACACCGGCAGACCTGGCTACCCAGAGAGAACAGGCTCTGTGGTCACTGTGAGACAGGAGGGGTCGAGACAGAGATGCACTTTCTCCAACACTGTGAGAAATTTACCCAAACAAGGGAAGTATTCTTTAATAAAATAGTAAATGCCCATCCACTTTTTCCAAACATGGCAGACCCAGAAAAACTGGCTGTACTCCTGGGGGAGGGACATACAGCCCCCCTGGCTGCCCAATACATAGTCGCCTGCCACAAGCAAAGGGGCATGCAGTGACACCCTGCATGAGGAGCACAACTTGACAACTTGGGAGGAGAGGAAATGAATTACTTGTAGCCAATGTATTATATATATATATATATATATATATATATATATATATATATATATATATATATATATATTTATGATGCATTGTATATATACATGTATGTATTGTATAATTGTTTTGGCAACACCTGCTATTGTAGATCATGCCAAGAAAGCACCATTAAATTGAATTGAAATTGAGAGAGAGAGATAGATAGATACAGAGTGCAAGCACAGGAGCTTTTTAAGTACTATATAGGATACTATATGTCCCAGACAGTATAAACTTAAATGTGTTTAAATACTGTAATGTAAATCAGATGTTATGTTTCATGTTTGGCAAAATGCATTTAAGAACTGTTAATTATGAACGATTTTTCATTTACAAAAAAAGATTTACACTACAACAGGTCGCATTATAATGGGGCAACACTGTATTTTGAATATTTTGACACAACTCAAATTGCTGTGTAAATACACATGCAACCTGATAGGGAAATGTGGCCTACTATAAGTTATATCATCACTATACATAATTTAATTTTAAAATAATAATAATTATATTTTTTTCTTTTAAAGGGTTTTTGGCAGTCAGACCAGTAGAAACCATTTCGTAGAAAGTAAGGGAACTGAAAACTGCTTTCATTGCATGCCATACTAAACAGTGGATCACCTCGGAGAATTAGCTGAAAAAATTGTGCGGAAAGGATGTGAAACTACACAGAACCAAACGCACAGCACTCATCAACAAAGTAATTGGTCTGGAAATGCAGTAAGATTTACTTAAAGACTTTGGTGATTCAGCTTGTAATAGATGAAACAACAGACATTAGGACTGACAAGCAGTTGTGTGTAGTTATCCGCTACTTCAGCAAGCCTCTGGAGAAAATGATTTCTTAGGATGATACATTTGGAAGGTGAGAACTCTGAAGCCATTTCAGCTGCTTTGCTTCAGTTCATTGACAAATGTGGTCTGAAATTTTCTAAATGCTTTGGAATTGGCACTGATGGATGCCGTGATGATCGGAAGGCATAATTCAGTGTTCACACGTCTACAGAAGGAAAATCCCAACCTTCGTGTTGATAAAATGTGCATTCTTTACAATTGTGTGCCAGTAAAGCTGTTGACACGATGCCTAGGAATATCGAGTTCTTGATTTTGCATACATATGGTTTACCCACAGCAGTCAACGCCAGCGACAATATGCAAAAGTCTACCAACTAATCAACGATGGTACTGCACCTTTAAAAATACTTCAGCTGTCAACAACAAGATGGCTCACTATCTACAATTGCAGTGCTATGATATTATCTCAATGGGATGAACTGAAATTGCACTTCCATCTTAGTAAAGACAAAGATAGATGTTATGAAGCTGAGGTTCTCTTTCAAATGTACAGCAATCCTGTAAACAAACTGTACTTGCAGTACTCTGATTCTAAGTGAATTTTCAATATCAACAATCTTTTCCAGCTTGAAGAAGAGAACCCCTTTCTTATACTTGACAACCTGAATTCATTCTACCGATCTATTCGTGTAAGATTTTTAAACCCTGCTTACCTACCAGCGTCTGACGCTCACTTTGTAAATGTAGATCTCAGTGACAAAAGTAAATTCCTCTCCATTGTCGCTGCTGATTTTGGGGTCCAATTTCACCTGACTGCAGAAAGAGTTGCAGTGAAAAGTGACCGGTTGCCTGAAAACATTGCCATGTGGAAGTCATTGACTGTCTTTAGCCCTTCAGTCATTCTAGCCCAAGTCAAGCCCCCTCTTCGACAGTTTACTTTGCTTAGCCTTTACACAGGTGATCTTGGGAAATTAGATTCCCAGTATAGGTCAATAAACTTACTCCAGTGGAAAAATATAGAGGACAGGAAAGCTGTGGATTTGTGGATTGAGGTTCTGAACTACAAAGATGCTGCTGGGGAACAGTTTTTCAACAATTTAGCTGGTTTTGCACTAACACTTCTCTGCATGCCACTGAGTAATGCAGATATGCAGCATGAATTTTCTCTACTGAATGTGGTGAAATCTAAACTCAGAAACCGACTGACCCAAGAAACTCTTGGAAACATCTTGTCTATTTGCTGTGGATTCAGACGACTGTGAATATGCTGTAAAGACTTTATACCTAGTAATGACATGATTCAGCTCTACAAATCAGACATTTACCAAAATGATGCCATTCAACCTGAGGAGGGCATCCAAGCTGTAAAAGTGAAAGGTAGGATTCAGCAAAACAGTCAGTTGAATTGCAGGTTACTACTTTGTTAAATCTCCCTTATTAAAAAAGTAGTATACTGCAAGTATGCCTGGGTCCAAATATTAGGGTTTTACTGTGTGAGGGAGGTGACCCTCACATTGTCTCAGTATGTATCTGAATATTTACTGCAAATGTTTTTAACTGTTTTTGTATTGTGTTGCTGATCCTTGTGTCTAGTAAGGAAAATAATAAAAACAAAACTCACTTACCTGTTGTATCGGGACTGGAGGCCTGTGGTTGGGAGTGTCCTGAAAAAACAAAAAACAAAAGAAAGGTTAATCAAGAGTACTGTTTAGATAGTTGGTTTGGAAGGGTGCACACTTCCAGAACAATGTATTGCAGTACTATTGTTAAGATAAATTTTAAAATGAACAACAGTTATTTTAATGTGCTTGTTTTTTTGATATGGATGGTTTAGGTAACCCGAGTTGGGTGTGGTGGTGTGGTCCTCCATCTTGACAGGAAGTGGGGAACCAGCCATGTTAGTGAGGGAGGCTGGCCTTCTTTTCAAGTCCAGTTGGCTTTTTTTTTTCACAGATATCTGGCAACCCTGAGCAGCGTGGTAACCCTAGTTTCTTGCAACAGTTTCTGACCAAACGTGTGTGAGTAGTACCGTTGTGTAGCAAGAAGCAAGAAGGAGTGGAACAGAAGCAGCTTGGGGTGCACGTTTTGTCTACAGAAGCAGAACACTGTGTTATTGGTACATTTCGTGGTAAATAGTGTAAGTTTAGCAAGAACTTGTTGATGTAAAGGAAATAATGGTTTTGAGGAAATGAAGCTATCAAATGATTAGATACAGGGCAGGTTATGACCCTTCTTCAATGTAACCAATAAGGTCATGCATGCCATTAAAGTTGTGTGTTAAGGAAAAAGGGGGCAACATCACCCAAGGTTATAATTGCCATTTTTTTTGGGGGGGGGGGGGGGGGGGGGGGCTTTTATTGACTTCCCTGGGTACTGATTTCCTGTAGCAGGGCAGTACCTATAGAAGATATTGAAAGGGGGATAGATGATTTTAATTAAGTTTCCCTCTGCTTGTTTTAAAGCATAGTTTTAATGCATGTGTTAGATTAATGTTTAGTTATATATATTCATTGATGTGTTTCTTTTTTGAATACTTTTATTTATTATTGATAACTGTTTGCTGGTTTGTTTTTATATAACCACCTGCATAATGGTTTATTCTGGGGGAGGGGTAGGCCTGGAAGGGTATAAAGGCTGTTAGTTGGTTCAGTCAGGATCTTCCTGTTGTGTAGATCAGAGGGCAGTTTTGCAGCTCTAGGGTTAGACTTAGTTATTGGAGTCAGTACCTGTGATTAGTTATTTTTGGTTTCCACCTTTTCTTTCTTCAAATTGTTTGATATTTTGTTCACTTAGCTTTTTGTTTATTATTGTTCTTAAATAAAAATAATTGGTTTTGCACCAAACATCTCTGTGATCTGTGTGCTTCCCTGCAAATCAACACCAGCTGCTGGCTGCACTCTCCAACATACTGTTACTGATATTATGTTGTACTATTTACTTTCACTATACAATGTTTTTTTTTTTTTATAAAGGTTGTCACATATTGCCCAGTAGCTTTTTTAAGCCATAGACAAGTTCAGTAATGTGATATAGACAACATAATGTTCATGTGACCAGAAATGATGCAGAGGGGAGGCTGGCCTTCTTTTCAAGTCCAGTTGGCTTTTTTTTTTCACAGATATCTGGCAACCCTGAGCAGCGTGGTAACCCTAGTTTCTTGCAACAGTTTCTGACCAAACGTGTGTGAGTAGTACCGTTGTGTAAAAATGTAGCTTAAAATTAACAGTTGCATTCCAGAAATTTAGAATAAGAACAGCAAAAAACTAAAATACACTTAAGCTTTGTGTGTTGGACATGCGACACTAACAAAATGCAGTGAAAATAATTTGAATGAAGTAAGGAAGCAAAAGGCTCAATAATTAAACCAAAAAGGAAGTGAACGGTTACAGTATCAAGCTGAAAAAAGTTTTCTTTGTGAACTCCAGTAAACCAACGTTATCTATTCTTTCGCCAGTCAAGTCGTAGAGTGCCTAAATAACTCTTTGAGTCAACACAAACAGATTTGTTTCGTCTGTTGGATCTTCTTAGCAGCCACAACTATCCCAGGTAAAATAGATTTGGTTACTGGTAAGCGTTGTTTACCGTCAGGAGTTTAAGGATTATTTAATTGCGCAGCACATTCCCTAGTTAGATAATGAACTTATACTATCTCAGCCAAAGAAACATGCACGATAATTTAAGACGTTACCATTAGAAGAAAAAAAGACTCTATGTAGCTGAGTTTTGGACTAGTTTTTTTCTCTTATAGACCATTTTAAAGTGAAAGCAGAACGCATAGAAATAATTGGGACTTTATTTTGGAAGTGTACGGGTGAGAAAAAAAAAACATTTAGGCAATTAAAAATGAAATGCACTGCATTGATTGCAGTAATAAAAAAAACACATTTACTAAATGTAGCTCTGTGATTGTGCTAATGAAAATATCTAAAATGTACTGAAATGTGCTTGCTGTGGTGCATTTAATATAGTAAATAGTAGAACAAACTTGATGCAAACTTGTTTTTACTGAAAATAAACATGTAGTCATAAGGGCTGTCTGTATTACATGCTCTCAGATGAGGACTTCACTAACACTGAGCATGGGATGGGAGCTGCAACATACTGTTTCCCATATTACAAGTGGACACAATTAAAGGTGCGGTCACCAAATCCACGCACGTCTTGTGTTCCAGGGGCCTTGATGCTCAAAGTCCATTTTTCTTGTTGGTCTTGCCTTGCTGTGAGCAGTGCTGAAATAAATCTCCTTCATTGCACTAATGAAGTACTTTGTCAGACACTACATGCAGACCACTACTAGTCTAGCATGTGCTTAAACCATGCACAAATGCAGCAGAATGCACCATTTGAATCCCTTTTTTCAAAAACTTCAGACATGTTTAAAACAAAACAGGTACGTAAAAGGTACCAAAAAAATAAATAAATAACAAGCCCAATGTTTGTGGTCATTGTTATTTTTAGTATTGTTAGTTGGTTTCTGCTGCATCCTATTCTATGCATATTTGCACCTGTGTAGAACAATATTGGCAAATGTAGAACAACTGGACTGTATAACAGAGTGTATTTTGTACTGTGATAAAGAAAGGGTTAATGTATGTTTCAAACAAGTTGTGTGAGCAAGAAGGAGTGGAACAGAAGCAGCTTGGGGTGCACGTTTTGTCTACATTTTTTTTGGGGGGGGGGAGGGGGCAGCATATAGTTAGTCTCGGCCAGGGTTGGTCAATTCAATTCAAGAATTTGAATTTAAATTTGAATTTGAATTGAAAAAATCTTCAGGATACAGAATTGGAATTTGAATTGGAATGGAAGGAAATAGAATTTAATTCCATGAAATTCCACTCATTTTAAAAAGTAAATGCCACATTTACCAAACGAGCAAGATGGGCTGAATGGCCTCCTCTCGTTTGTAAACTTTCTTATGTTCTTATTTATTTTATACTATATACTTTATACTTGTATATTATATCACTATAAACAATACTGATTGTAGTAGCATTAATATATACTTTCAAATACTGTATCTTAAGCATGGCTCAAAGCTTTCAAAACTTGGTTTTTGCATTTTTGTAATGAGATGTTGAAGAGCTACAGTAGTCCTGAGTGGGATGTAACAACATAGGAGTGAAAAACTAAAGGATTAAAGAACGGATGAATAAAGAAAAACAAATAATTAAGGACTACAGTAGCTCTTAAACATCTCGTTACAAAAACGCAAAAAAATAAGTTTTGAAAGATTTGAGCCATGCTTAAGATACAGTATTTGAAAGTATATAGTAATGCTATTGCAATCAGTATTGTTTATAGTGATATAATATAAAAGTATAAAGTATATAGTATAAAATAAATGTGGCTTGACTTTTTAAAATGAGTGGAATTCCATGGAATTAAATTCTATTTCCTTTCATTGCAATTCAAATTCCATTTCTGTATCCTGAAGTTTTTTTCAATTCAAATTCAAATTGAAATTCTTGAATTGAATTGGAATTTACCAACAAATTCCAATTCCATTCAGAATTGACCCCAACCCTGATCTCGGCACTACTTGGGAATTCTGATCCAGAGGACAAGACTTCCAGTCCTGCCTTGCAAAAGCATTCCCAGTATACAAGGTAGAAATTGATCAGACTATTTCTGATACCATATTGCTAGTTGACTAATATAATCTGTATAAGAATATATTTGCTATAATTTAATTGCTATGATATCACTATGCAATATTAAATAAACCGTATAATTGGATATGAATAATTGATACTTGTCATTGTCTTTACTATTCACTATATAATCATATAAGGTTTAGGACTAAGGTATAAATTAATCAATTTCCCACACCTGTATGTTATGTACTTTGTCCTTAGTTGTGACGTACTTTTGTTTTCTTTTTCTTAAGAAGACATTAACTTTACAGCATGTAGTTTAGACATTTACAAAAGAAAGCACAGCCTTTCTCAGTAGGATTGAGTTCGTACCACACAAATCACTGTTGTTATTTTAAACTGGTAGACTGATGAAACACACTCTGTTTTTAGCTCCAGTGGAAATTATGCAGTACAATATTTTAGTTTACAAAGTCGTCATTCTCTCTACACAGCAGTGTTGCCAACTTTTCAGATCTGAACATAGCCAGATCGGCCTCATAAAGTCAATATTTTAAAGCAAAAGTCGCCAAACAATCATAGTACATAGACACACCAACAACTACACATAGTAATGCAGTGGTGTAGTCCTGAATCTAGAAGTACCGGAACGCTGGGGGTTGATAGAAGAGCGAGTGTGCCAATGTCATGCAAAAATGGCCTATGAAAAATGTTCACAAATTATTTATAGCATGGCTCAGCTTCAAATTTAAAGTTGGTCTGAAACGTCTAGGTGATATGGTTGTGAATAGTAAATGAATATCGAACTTCAAACCAATTTTACCACTGGCAACGCCATGTTGCTGGTTTGTTTAGAACCAGGTTTGTGGTTGTTAAGCCCGTTGCTAAGCAAATGACGCATTGACTTTCTTTGCGTATTCAAATGGGGCGGGGCAATATTGGATTTCATTTTAATTATCCCGACAATGATTCTAAAAGGATGTTGCTAATACAGGATAATCTAAATGTTTTGGTGATTTTATATCTCTGAAATTCTCCGATGACTATCCTGGAAATAGCAAGATTTGTAGCTAGTTGCTTTTGACAAAAATTGTCACCAAGTCAGCCCTTAAAGTCACTAGATTTAGTGACAGATTGGCTAAGTTGGCAACACTGCTCCACAGTCATTATTTATGTGATGTAGCACCCAAATACCACGCACATTCCAGACGTTATAGGAAGTGCGTGTCTAAAACGTTGTACGACTTCAAAGGAAGGGTAAATCACGTTTTCATGCTGAAAAGCTGTACAATTGACCAAAAACTAATTTTTGTTTTGCATGGAAACATACCCGGAAGTCGTACACTGTTAGAGTTTTCTTTTGTTGTTTGTTACGGTACGGTACACCATACCATATATTCAACGTTTCAAATTTTTGCCATTTGCATAAAAACTGTTTAATAGTTAAGTTGTTTTATAAGCAAGATTATAAAAAATATTGAAGCTACTACAAATAAAATAAAAAAAATACCTTTTAAAATAAATACATAAATAACGAAGCTGATTACACTTTGTTCCTTCTTTTTTCTTGAAAGAGCAACAAGTTTATTTTATTACAACTTGTAAGGTTTAGTTATAACTATGTTTTATAGTATTTGATGATTTTTTACTGTAAACTGCTCTTTATATTTTCATGTTTTTACTGTTTAATTGTATTTTTATTAATAACCTGTTTATTTGTTTTATACTTACAGAAAACACAACAAGTAATCAGAGTACAGTAGGACAACACTAATCAACAAATAACAAAGCATGACTAGGGATTGTCCTGTTTAAGAGCCCGCACCCTCAATGCGCCAACATAGTTATATAAAGTATAAACGTACAATCTACCAACAATCCAGAGTAACGTAATGCTGAAGACAAGTAGATAGAAAAAAAGAAAAAAGGAGAAAAATAAATAAAAGAAAATAAAAAATACCAAAATTAAAAAAAGGAAAGGAAAGAGAACAAAATTAGAGAGTAATAGAAAAGAAGAAAAAAGGAAAATAACTCCCAGCTCGGCACTCGCTAACAGCAAAGGGAGGAATCAGGGCACAAACCAAATGAATCTTAAGATATTAAAGTTCAAGCTGTTCAGTGTAGGACAGAAAGGGTTGCCATGCAGTGCAGAACTTTTTGGTAGACCCACGTAAAGTAAATTACATTTTTTCCAATTTGAGAAACTGCATGACATCCCCAATCCAACGGCTGTATGAGGGAGGGGCTGACTGCTTCCAATTGAGCATGACAAGACATCTAGCCAACAATGTGGTAAAGGCCAAAACATCAGATTGGAATCTAGTTAAAGGGATATCCTCGGGAACTACTCCAAAAAGAGCTATTAAAGGGGATGGGTCAATGGGCAATTCAAAAACATTAGAAATGGTGTCAAAAATACACTTCCAAAAAGGAACAACCTGGAGCATTACCAGAACAAATGAAAAAGTGAAGCAGGTTCTTGTTTGCATCTATTACAAGCTGGGTCTAAATCTGGGTACATTTTTAACATTTACTTCTTCATGAAACTCCTCTCTATTTGTGCCAAAAATTCTAAAGCATAATTTTCATTACCATTCATTTTTTCAAATCTTATTCCCAATAAATATGCTTTTTCAAGACATGATAGAACTCTCTTTTTCCTCCCTTTACCTGCAATATTCTTAAATTGATCTTGTATCTCTTAATTTCTTATCTGCCATTATTTTTTAACAATATTCTTGCCAGTACTGCCTTTTTCTACTGCTGATTCCTCTTTATGCCATTGTTTTAGCTTTATTATATTGTATGAGTGTTTCCTTATTCATTTTTGTTCTTTCTTTAATGCTTTTTTTCTTTGTTTTATAACTTCATCACATTTCTTATTCCACCATGGAACTGCTATTTTTTTTTCTTTATTAGAATAGATTATTTTTGCTGCCATATTTAGTCCCTTTATTATGTTCTCGTTAAATTCATCAGTATCTTCTGATATTTCAATACTTCCTCAAATTTCACCCAATTAGCTCAATACCTTCCATCTCGTTTTTAATTAATTTTCTATTAATCGTAATAATTGGATCATGATCACTACCCATATCATTGTCATCCAATATGTTCCTCTCACATTTATTAAATCCAACGTACTCATTTCCCCTGTTCTTACATGAACACGCATTAATTTTTATTATTTAATATACAGAGATTCAATTACATCTTCTATCATCCTCCCGGTTACCATCTGTAAAACTACTTCCTCATATTGTATGATGACTATTAAAGTCTCCACAAAACACCATTTTTTGCTTTTCTCCTTCCATTAATTGTAATACATCTCCTTTAGTATTTTTTACATGGATTATTGAAATGTATTATTTTCACCTCTCCTTTTTCAGCCTTTTACTACATTAACTTCTAATCTCGTCTCTACCTTACCTTCTGTAAATATTAAATTTTCTCAAATCCCAATACAGCACCCCCCCCCCCCCCCCCCCCCTTCCCACCATCTCTATGCTTTCTAATTAATACAAATCCTGGAATTTTAAAATGAAGCTTTGGAATCAACCATGTTTCTTGTATATATAAAAAATATACATTTATTCTTCTTTCTCAATATATTTCTTATATTCCTGCCCACTTGCAATGAGACTTCTTGTGTTCTACTGCAATATTGTTATAGCCATTACATAATCCCCTCCACCCACTTCCACGCTCACTTCCAATATTTGCATTTACCTGTTCTATGGTCATTCCTGTCATCTCTAGATAGTTTTCTCCTGCTTTATTATTTCTGTTTGTTAACTGTGCAGTTTATCACCTTCACTATGAAATTAATAAACTGTGGGTGACATGTATCAAGCGTTTGCACCAGGCCTTAAAATTGTCCCGTATGTATCACGACACTTTTGGCAGGTTAAGGCGGTGTTAGTACCAGCAAAATGCGCTCCGCCATGCAATGCGCTCCGCCGCTCATTAGCCTTGCATTTTAAGAGCTCATTTGTAAATGAAGTCTATGATTTTAAAATGAGATTTACGAAGCGGCAGAACAGCAGTGCCGGCCCTAAAAGGGTCCACAGATAAAACCGATTTCAAATTGGTCTTATTTGGGTGCAAAGAAAAATTCAGAAAGCAGTTGATAAGAAAAAGCATTATGGCATCAGTCATATAGGGGCCCGGAAAATTCACGATATTTTTAAAAGTAATTCACTAATGACAATAAAAAAATAAATAAATAAATAATAATAAAAAAAAATACGAATTTCACAGTGTCACAAAACCACCATTTTATAAAATAATAACAATAATAATAGTTATATTTACATTATATTCTATATGTAAGTTGCCTAAAATGTCTTATCATTGATAGTTCATCAAGAACATCACCCAAAAACCAAGGCTAGCTACTGAGTCAACTCTTTAAAAATGTACATTGTAACTCGATTCCCTATTGAAACCATCTTTAAAATGTAACAAACTTCTGCTGGAAACAAGAGTCATTTAAAATGGTCTGTGTTGGCTATAAAAAAAGGAACAAGCAGACAAAACAGATTTTTTAAAAACAACCTTAAATGACAAATTCAGCAACATTTTCAAGTTTTGTAAACCTTTCAAACTTATGTTGACACATCCATTAAAATGACCGTTTAATTCCCATAGCTCATTTTGCTGCCTCTAATCCCAAAATATTAAACACGGGAGAAACGTAAACCTGAAATGACAAAACAGAAGCGCTTGTGTTTCTCTTTATACACACTGTACATTAGTAGTGTGTAGAAATGCCATTATACAGTATGAGGAAAATCACCAATCATGAAGCCGGTATTTGTTTGACCTCATAGCCGTAGTAACCAAATGCATGGCATTGACGCCGAACTGTGCAGAGGTACTGTAGCGCTGCTTCTACTTGATAAAATTACTAAATCAATAGGGGAGGTGAAGAGTAATGTAAAAAACTGTAAGGAAAATAAAATGCCTATTTTTTCACGGTAGGCATATAAGAGATGTACTAAAACTGCTGGCAATTGCGACACTGACAATTGCATCAATTTGTTAAGAACTTTTGAAAGCACATTTTAAACAGTTGCAATTGTTGCTGGCATTTCCCAGTCTGCTTTTTCTCATGCATTGCCAGTTGTGCTCAATGCTTTCTTGAGGTAAACACCCAAATACCTATTTTTCCCTAAAAGCAGGATGTACTTACAAGGATTGAAATGACATTTCTGGTTTCAGCAACGTGTTGGGAGCAATAGACTGCACACATGTGCTGCTAACCCCTCCAGCACATTCTGAGCATCTGTACAGGAACAGGAAACACACCTAATCTATTAATGTGCAGGTGGTTTGTAATTGTGCACAGTTTAACACTGCACCACTGACTAACTGAAATAAAAAAAACCTGACAGTATACATTTGGCTTATAGGCTACTCAAGATAATATGAATTAGTGGTATAATGCAAAATGTGTTGCTGGTCCTTTGAAATTCATATCAACAAGGAACTTGCCAATGTGGCACCATAATCTATTTTCTGATAATTGTCTTTGCATTGTACTCCAATGTGTACAATGCAGCAGCATGGTTCATTTTGTGTTACCGGTAGGCTACAGGCTAAAGTAAAAAGAAAGTGTGCCAGGTATTCATTTGATTTTACTACTGTACTGTATACTGTATAGGACTACTGTATATATTTATATTCATAATGTAAAGTGTAGCTTACCCAAAATACATTAGTACTATTTCAGTGTAATGATTTATACATTTAAAATACATTGAGCACTATAAATGTATGTGTGTGCGATTTTATTGTATTTTTTTAAACCGACAAACATGTCCGGTTTATCGAGGGGCTACTGTATGATTAGGAAGAGCTTTTTGATAGAAGCACATTTTTTATTTGGGGGTGAAGGTGGGGGACCCACTATAGAATCTGATTGGATTAAACTGCCTTTCAATATTTATTTGAAAAAATGTTGCACGACTCTCACACAAATTGTATACTTTGTGAATTGTTGCAATGAAAATGCAATTTGCGGTATATTTTGCGCTGCGACTGGCCCATCTTAGTACATCTATCCCTTAGCTTACAGCAGGTAGTTTAAACGTTTACAACAGTCCTTACTCAGTAGGACTGAGTTAGTACCACACAAATCAATGTTGTTTTTTAAACTGGTGGACTGATGAAACACACTCTGTTTTTAGCTCCAGTGGAAATTATGCAGTACAATATTTTAGTCCATAATGACACCTTAAAACAAAAAAGTGTCATATTGTTTACAAATTGTTCTGGATCAGAGGTAGAGACTGGGGCACAAACTTGGTACCTCATTCTTATTTTAAAATGAGGCTTTAAAATGGTACATCCCCTATTGTAAACTGTCTAATTTATTCATTACTTTTTTTGTTCCTATGTGTTCATTGAAATCCATTATATAAAACCTGGAATAACAATGGAAAATACAGCTTGCATTGAATTGTTTACACATGTAAGATTTGTGGACATGGGTAACAATAAATATGTACTGTCTATTTACAGGTGGAGACTGGAGCACAGACTCCTGTCCGTTCAGTGTCTATACAAAACAGCCCGGCACGTTTCAGCAGACAGTCTATTTAAACAGGATTAAAGACCTGGAATAGCCATGGAAAATGCATCCTTTATTGAATTGTTTATACTTGTAGGTTTTGGCCACACGGGTAACAATCAATATGTCTATTTTTGTTGTCTCTTTAATAGGGTATCTTTTTATAATCAATGTTAATTCATGTTTTATTGTATTCATAATTCTAGAGAATAGCCTCCATGAGCCTATGTACATCTGTCTCTGTAATGTATTTATGAATGCACTCTTTGGAACAGCTAGTTTGTTTGCTGCATTCTGGGTGGATATTCTTCGACACCCAGGTCATTTCTTATGCATTTTGTTTTGTTCAAATGTATTTTATGAATCTCTATGCTATTATAGAAATGACAGTTTTATCAGTTATGGCCCATGACAGATATGTAGCAGCGTACATGCCTTTACAATACCACACCATAGTGACAATTCCAAAACTATATATTTGATTGCTGGCTGGATCATCCCTGTGTGTTTGATGATCATTTTAGTGGTACTGGCTGTGATGCTTCCTTTATGTGTAAACATCATTGATAAGCTATATTGTCACACCTGGGCAGCAGTCAGAGTTTCTTGCACAGGCACGACTGTTAATAATGTATATGCTTTATTTTCAATATATTTATTTTTCATATCTTTTGGTTTTATTTTATACTCTTAGATAAACACACTTAAAGTCTGCAAAAAAAAGCTCCAAGGTTCATAGGAATAAAGCTCTACAAACCTGTCTCCCACATTTCATTTCATGCAGTACCTTTTATATTAGTATCTTCATAGACGTGATTCAGAGCCGATTCAGCCTTAAGAAACTGTTGTTTGTGTCATCCCCTCACTGGAATTTCTAATTGTCCCCCCTCTTTTAAACCCCATTATCTATGATATGACTCTGCCTGTGATACGCAAAACAATTATTAAAATATTAAGAAAAAATCTAATTAGTCCAACTATAACGTATTCAGATTCTTAATAATTAAAAACATTGCTATCCAGTGCTCTATAGAGTCCAGACACAGATTAAACGGGTACAAGCACAGAGCACATTTATTTAAGTATTCGAATACTTCAGACCATACATAGCCTAGTTCAACAGTTCTGTAACATGCTTTTCACAAAGTCAGGTATGCAGGGCCGGCCTTAAGGCGAGGCAAGCGAGGCGGCCGCCTAGGGACCCCACCCTTTAGAGCTGCCGTGAGATTGAATGTGTTCGTTATGTGCGCGCAAAACACTCGGGGTGCAAAATTGGGGTACCTCATATAGCACCAGCAACATTAAATTCAGGCACCAGTAGACGTGTTTAGGTAGTAGACTTAACAGGTAACAATACATTGTAAAATAATGTTTCGTGTTCACAAGCCTCTTCACTTATCGCAAAGGTTAAGCTTTGCTAGTTTATAAACACATTTTATTGATTAAAAAATGCTAAAACCAAATCAGTTATTGCAGCTAATGTAAATCTAATCTAACAATGTAGCTACATTCACAAGTTACTGTTTCATTTAATCATTTTGTTAATTATATTTTATTTTTTTTACCCAGTAAAATACTGTATTTCTGAATGGAATAATATCATAATAATAATGAAAATTAAACTACATCTACCGTTTCTTAATACAAATTATTTTTCTTCTAAGAAATAAATTTAATAACATTACAGGCTGCTATGGATGAGAGATGTCTCCGAATTTCCTTTGGGATACATTGTGTTAAAAATATTTACTGTAACACAAAACATGAAACGCTCATTGAGGAGCAGGGGGATGGGGCTGATTTTGCACCAACAGACTCTCTGGTGATAAATTTTCAAAACAGTTTAGCACCAATTTTCAAAACGATTTGCACCCCTGACACTGTAGCTGCAGCTCATCATGTCGGCACCTCGCAAGTATGAGTCCTGTGAAAATGCTGCAGGACATGCATGGAAACAGATGAGCTGATACACCATTCCAGTGATGGCTGCTTCTGGTGAATGCAGATTTTCCAGGCCAAACTGTCAAATGAGAGATTTGATAAAGGGCTTTCCTGCCTCTAAAGCAAGCAAAATGTCTTTGTAATTAATGTTCTTACGTAATTTAGAACATAAAATGAAGAAAGGATTTGATAATGCCCAGTGGTTATATGTTTTTGTTTTTGTTATTATGTATTTACCTGACCTGTCAAAACCCACTTATAGTCGAGCATTACAGTATTTTTCAATAAGCCTATTAGGGCACGGTCATTTTAGAAAAAAATATGTGCTATGTTTGAAGTAGACTAGAATCCTGAGTGCTTTGAACTTGTGAATTATATAAAATAATAAAGTCTAACAAACTAAGGTACAGCCACTAATTTATAAAGGTTCATCACAATAGGGAAGGAGATCAATTCAGTCTGTAGTAGTGTGGTGTGAAACAAACCAACTGACCTCCCTTAATACATCCTACTGTCTCACAAAACACCTCTGTGCTCTGTGTCTGACAATCACCCTGGATCGTCCCAGAATGGCCACTTACAGTAAGTCTGTCTCTGCTGTAGCCAGTGGAATAGGTCCTCAGTGGAGGCTGGTTGATTCCTTGACGTATAGTTTGATCTCAGTTAAAAAGTGTTTAATTTAAGAATGAATGAAAGTGTCAGTGAAGTTCTATCCTCAGTATGTTGGTGCTTTCTGTTTGTATTCCTTGTTTACTTGTCCATGTTAACTTTCAAGAGCATACTACCTGTAACTGTTACAGCTGTGATGCCTTTGCATGAGAATCAATGTCTAACCCTGAAACCACTTCCAAAGACACAAATGTGGACTACAGAAACTTGATTTTTAATAAGAATGAAATTAAAAATATATTGAATATTAACATACTTACGTTTTCTTTACTTATTCAATTATTATTTGTTTATATAGCAGACGCCTTTATCCAAGGCAACTTACAGAGACTAGGGTGTGTGAACTATGCATCAGCTGCAGAGTCACTTACAATTACGTCTCACCCGAAAGACGGAGCACAAGGAGGTTAAGTGACTTGCTCAGGGTCACACAATGAATCAGTGGCTGAGCTGGGATTCAAACTGGAGACCTCCTGCTTACATGCCCTTTTCTTTAACCACTGGACCACACAACCTTCTATTCACAATGACGTCACAGAACTCAAAGGTATCAAAAAATGTATTATTCATACAAAGTGTTTAAACATTCAACATAATGACTAAAGAGTCTATCCTATATTTTGCCTGTACATGCATGGCATAGACATTACACTAGACTGATTTATCAGTGGTCAGGGGCTCTGTGATGCAAGGCTTGTGCTCAGGTGCCTGTAATCCTTCTTGCCGCTGTTGCCTTGAGCTCTGCAGGGCAGGATATTGAACATCAAACATTCCCTTCTGGGTCTGAAAGGTCATGTAAACAGAGACACTGACTTGCTAATAGATCTTGTTTTCAATGGATTATTCATTAAGCTCCTACATCCCAGTGGATGTTTCAGAGGCAGTACCCCCTCCCCCCTCTAAAGGAAGCATATAAAGCTCAGCACATTTCTTCAGACTCAGAAGTACTGTCCACACAGCACTGCATGCTTCTACCAGCAGCTTCTCCTGAGGATCTCTCTGAGAGGTAATTTGAAAAATAATATTTTAATGTATGTGTGCCTTTAATCTCATGTTATTGTGCTATTGTAAACATGTTTTTGGGTCCTGTAGCCAGATTCTGTGTATCTTTATTATTTGTTTATTGATTTATTTGGGAGATTCCTTTATCCAAGGCGAGTTACAGGTGTTACAGGGCAGTACAGGCTTACAAGGTCAATATTTAAATACACTATAGTGCAAATTAAATTACTAATGTACAATATGTAATAAGATGCAAGTTAGGATGACAGCAATTTATATCTCCAGTGACAGAGTCATAGTGCAATAATAGTGCATCAGCTGTGCATGTTGTATTTTTATTTTTTTGTTTTATATATATATATATATATATATATATATATATATATATATATATATATATATATATATATATATATATATATATATAGTTGTAATACTAGTATTAGTATTGATTAAAATCAAGTATATTCACAAAGCTTAAACTTGTCAGTCATTTAAAGAACGCTAGCTAATCATAGAACTGTTCGAAGCTTCTTTAACAGTCTGAAAAAGTGCACCTTTGCTGCACCCCTAAAACATTGCTGCTCTCTGGCCAATGGAGAAGGGATTTCCAGTTGTTATAATATGTATAATACTGGTAACGTGCTTCAAGCGAGAACTACTTTTTTTGATCTGCTTCCCCAGGAGTTGTGTGTAGTTTTACCCAGATTATATGACTGAGTGCTTAGATTATGGGAGAGCTTGTACAGTTGATGACAGCTCCCAGTGTTGCTTCAGAGAGCAGCAGGAGACTGCCTGTGTAGTTACACAATGACATGAAGGGTTAGGATTTGACAAGATGTGTGTGCCTGCACTTAAATCTACCTTTAGGGAATGTAAACAAGCTTGACAGCCCACAGGGTCTGGGTTCTGATGAAGTTCATTACACAGCTTGGTAAACTATAGGACACATGTTGTAAATAGTGGACTAACATTTCAGTAAAACTGGACTGATGTTGAGACACAGCTGTTAAAGAGTAATCACTTGCATATTACAATCTCTGTCTTTTTACATGCATTTGGTTTAGGGTTGAATGTCTTACCATTTAAAGATGACATCTTTTTTAAAATTATGTTGTTATGCTTCAATGCATTTATTCAATTTTAACTATTATGCTTCATCATGTACACTTCAAAATTTAAAAAGGGCATGAATTGGAAAGTGGAGAATATATACACTGATTTCACTATTTGCAGCACAAAGGTATCCCCTTTTTAAAATAGGAATATATTTAAAGTAATATTAACTGAGATGCTTTAGATGATGTGATAATCAATTGCACAGTTATACCACCTGTATTTTCCCCATTCTAATCTTCATACTAATATGTTTTTTTATGTATTTATTCGCAGGTATTTTCAAGAAACAGCTATGGAGAAAAAGAACTCATCCTACGTTACAGTGTTTACCCTTTCTGGATTAAATGAATCAAGCACAAATAAATATATCTATTTTTCTTTCACTCTCCTGGGTTATCTCTTTATCATTTGTGTTAATTTAACTCTAATTGTAATAATAGCTCTTGAAAAGACACTTCATGAGCCCATGTATTTCTTCCTCTGTAATCTGAGTGCTAATGCACTGTATGGAACTGCTGGTTTCTTTCCTAAACTACTGTTTGATTTTCTGTCTGATCCGCATGTCATCTCATATTCTGGGTGCCTGCTTCAAATATTTATCATCTACAGTTTTTCAGCATGTGAATTATCAAATTTAACAGTGATGGCATATGATAGGTATGTGGCAATATGCAGGCCCCTGGAGTACCATGCTATCATGACTCCTTTGACGACTGGTAAATTAATACTGTTTTCTTGGATTTTTCCACTCTGTTGTGTATCTATTGGTACTCTATTGACTTTCAGGTTGCCTTTATGTGGCTCCCACATTGAAAGACTATATTGTGATAACTGGTCAGTTGTGAAATTATCTTGTGTAGATACTACTGTTAACACTGTATATGTTCTAGTATGTATATTCTTTGCACATTTCCTTTTTATTTTATTTTCCTACATGAAAATACTCGGAGCGTGCCGGGCATCTAGTATAGCAATGAGTAAATGTTTGCAGACCTGTTTGCCACATTTGTTGACGGTGATCAATTACATCATTGCCTTGCTTTTTGATGTAATGTACAGTAGATACGGTTCAAATGATATTCCACAGGTTTTACACAATCTCCTGTCTGTGGAATTTCTAATCGTCCCCCCTATTTTCAATCCTCTCATTTATGGTTTAAACCTTCAAAAGATCAGAAATAAAGTCACAAGAATGTGCAGCTGAAACAAAGTAATTCATACTTAATAGATTCCAGATGTAGTTGCTACTATCGCCTTACATTTGTAAGAAATCAAAACATTAAATTATATATTGTGTTCTATCATTAATAATAGAGTGCATTAAATATTTTTCATGAAAGACACACTTGATTGCAATACAAAACTGAAAGTTGAGTAGTTTAGTAAGATATGTGCTTATACATACAGGATTATTTAATTTGTAATTGACTCAAGAAAGTGACAGAATCAGGTAAGTTAAATGGACCTGATGCACTTTTTCAACCTAATTGTAAACCTCTCTTAAGCCCTTATTTTGGTAATATAAGCTGAAATGCTTATTTATTAAGGGTCACCCATTTCTGAGGGTAGCTTCACATTTTATATAGAAAAATGTATCATCAAAGGAACCAAATGTACTGCAGGCATAAGAGCAGCTTCTGATGTAAAGAAAAGTAAGATTTCATGATTGTATTTAATGTAATGTATGTTAAACTGAAATAGTTTATATCCATGTTAAGCACAAGTACAGTACATGTGTACAAAGGAAATACATTGTTGGTCTTGTGATTAAAAACAGTAATTCCAGTCAGCCTTTCAAGGCAGATTCATGGACAGTTTAATATGCATGTTTTACAATTTTGGAAACAATAAAGAGCTGTATTAAACCATAATTTATGATATTATTTATATTTGTATATAATGTCAACAATAATGCACAACCTTGAATATCTTGATTTTATAATATGGCTTAAATACAATTGAATCCATATTTTATGTACTGTATAAATACAATATAATATGTATGTATTTTGTTCATGTATTTGATGTACAAAATGCATCCTTACAGCAAAAATAGGTGTTGCATATTGCAATGGGAAGTATTAAAAGGTATAGAAAAATATATTATAAAAGGAACCAAATGTCCTGTATATATATTGCACATTTATTTTGTACACAATACAACTGCAATTCAGATGCTTGAAATCAGCCTTGCTTCCTTAAAACATAAGCTTGCACAACACTTTTGATTGTAAAAAACTTTTTTTTTTCCTAGACGCCACAGCCCTCTGACACAGTTCAGTGAAATGTGGTCGATTGAGCAACATGTACTGCGTAGTGCACATGAAGTTAGCATTAAAGGAGTGAAATCCAATCAGGTAGAATGACACAACAGACTATATTTTGGTTCTTTGTTTTTCAAAAATGTTATTTAAGATATTTCAAATACACCTCTTCCTGATACCTAATCACGTCATGTCCAATGGTCTAGCTATAATCATACTGTACCATCCAACCCTGAGCACAGGAACTGAATAGATACCTGATAGCAACAGTGTTATTGTACCAGTGATTGGCTGTGACTTGGACACCCAGGTTAAGCATTGGCTCAGGTATTTGCTGTAAACAAGTTAGAAAACAATAGGAAAACAATGGAACTACATTTCAATATGACTGTAATAATGATAATATAGAAGAAAATTCAAAACTTTGGAAAGTAGGACAAATTTCAACAGGAAAACATTATGGCAACTACAAAAACAAATCACAAAATATGTTGAGTTTTCAATAGTGTTTTCATTTAATGGTAAGTAGTACTGTATACCATTTTGAAATTATCAGCGATGACATAAACTATTATTTTGTGTTAATTAACACATTTCATCAAAAATGAACTTGACAGCTCCAAGAAAAGTTTTAAACACATACAGTGAAAAAAAAATATGCAGAGCTTGTTGATTCATTGCCTTTTAAATACATTACTCCCCTGTGAGCGGTGTGAATGAAACGTGTGCTAACAGGATCCTTTTTCTCAAACAAAGCATAAATACAACTCTGACAAAAGTGACACCTCTGGTGACTGTAGTGCTATTTCATGAAGTCATGTGACTATTTCAAGCCCCCCCCCCCCCCCCCCCACCACCACCCTCCAGGCGTTCCATTCTTAAATAAGCAATGCCACGTCTAAATAAAATGAGATTTGCACCAGCTACTTTTACTTAAAAATACTCTTAAGATCATTTTCGGGTATTATCATTCACTACATGTTTTGTCTTATTATCGCACTGCTGTAAGATATGATACAGAATAGCTATACATGTGCAAAAAAAAAAAGTATTCTTTTTTTTATTATTATATCGTAAAATACGACCCATAGGTGCTTGTCATTTTGGGAGTTCGTGTATAGAGGCTGTACGCCTTTAAGAAAAAAGATGGGCTATCAGCTGGTGATATACAAATGCTTGCAAGTGTAGAGCCGCACCAGGGTTGCCAGTTCTGCTTTAAAACTGTGGAATTGGGATTCTGTTTCCACGGAGTCGCTTACAGTTTCACCTGCTGCTTTTTACTGTATTTTGGGCTTCTTTTCAGTCTTGGTCACTTATGTTGAAAATGGTTAACACTGCAAAAGTCTGTTCAATTAAATATCATTCTTGTATACAAAAGCAAAACACATTATCTACCAGTTTTTTGGATTTCTCTGTAAGACTTAGGGTGCGTTGTTAAATTCATCGGTGCTCTACATCACTTGGTGCTCATCGGTGCGGTGAATTTAACAGTTTGCTGAATCAACATAGCTGATAATAATAATGGAAAGGTTGCTGCTGCGGCATGCAAGGCTGTGGTTGACCTGTGCGAGCTGAAAGCTTATTGGGACGAAGGTTTAGTTATCTTTAAGTTATCCCACTAATTAGGAGCTAGCTTGTTGTTACATTAAAATGTAGAAAACAGCTAGCCTGCAACTGTACATATTTATAAATATGAATATATTAATGGATACACTTTCAAATACAGTTTGGCCACTTTTCACAACTTTGTAACATATTTGTTTGAAGTATAAAACGACAAATAACCTACACGATAAAAGAAAGAAAATCTGTTCTCTCTCGCATATCGAATTCTTGTACCACCAGCTCAGTCGGCTACTCTGGATAAGTTGGCAAATGTGATATTGTTTAACAATATGTTTATTAGTGCTATGCTATACATTTATTAAAAATACTCCATACCCATTTTCAAAAAATTTTAGCATCTCTGAATCTACAATGACATTGAAAATAGTACAAGACAAACTTCCACAGTGGCAGCCGCAATTTTTGTTTTGCTGCAGTTCAACGGTTTGGTGAATCCGCTTTACATCAGTGCATGCAGCGGTGAATTTAACAACGCACCTGTATAAATTGCATGTTTTGATTGGACGGTCCCATTATTTTGTTGTGCTTTATAGCAGCCATTCAGCACTTTTTATTTTGTATTATGTCCAATCAGAAGTCACAGCCCAGTGAAAGGGGTGGAGTTTGAGCAGACACTGCTAGACCTCCTCTTCCCGTCCGCCTCAGGCATATTTGCATTAAACTGCAGCTAGACATTCGACTTTTGTTTTAATTTTGTTTCACTGTGTTATGTACATGGCAAAAAATGACATGGCAAATAAGTGGGCGAAATATGGGAAGAAGTAAAGAGACCGGAATTGAAGAATGGATAGGACCTGTACCAGGCGATGACAGCAAGGCTATGTGTAAATTCAGTAAATGTGAGATTAGAACTCATCATGCAGATTTATTGTAACATGCATCAAGAGATAAACACAAGAAGAACTGTGCGCCATTTTCACCAAAACGACTGACATCACATTCCAGGTAGCTAGTCGTAAAATCAATGTAAGATTTCAAATCAATAGCCAATTTTAATCTTGAAATATTTGTCCAGTTAAGTGTTTAGCCTTTTTTTTTGGTTGTTTAGAATGTTGCTAATTAATATACGATGAAATATCTTTTTTTTATATAAGCCGACTTTGACATCTAGCTTAGTAAGCCTATGCTAATATCCAGTATCCACTATACTATACAGTGCTACCTCGTGTAATATAAGTTTTTAAAAAAAATATATATATATAGTGAGACAGAGAGAGAGCGAGAGAGAGAGAGAGAGAGAGAGACCCTGAAGGATGCAGCCATGGGCCGTAGCCCAGCCAGCCCCCCCCCCCCCCAGCAGTGCCAGCAGAGCCCAGCGTAGCATGCAGCCCCCCTGCACAGGAGCACACCCACCCCACACCCCCTCCCGCCCCCGCAGCACCGGCCAGCCTCCCGCCTTCCGCCCCCCTCCCGCCAGGCCCAGTGACAACCAGCAGCAGCTCAGCTATGCCGCAGCCCTGGCCCAGCCTGCCCCCACTGAACTGGGCGAGATCAAACAGCTCCTCAGCATCCTCTGCTCCAGGTTGCAGAACTGAGACCTACAGCACCCGGGTAGGGAAGACCAAATCTACATGTAAATAACTATAAAAAATAAATAAATAAATATAATAATAATAAAAACACACACATATATATATATATATATATATATATATATATATATATATATATATATATATATATATTATTATTATTTATTTATTTCTTAGCAGACGCCCTTATCCAGGGCGACTTACAATTGTTACAAGATATCACATTATTTTTACATACAATTACCCATTTATACAGTTGGGTTTTTACTGGAGCAATCTAAGTAAAGTACCTTGCTCAAGGGTACAACAGCAGTGTCTCCTACCAGGGATTGAACCCACGACCCTCCGCTTAAGAGTCCAGAGTCCTAACCACTACTCCACACTGCTGCCCTAATATATATATATATATATATGTATATATATATATATGTATATATATATATATATATATATATAGATATATATATATATATATATAGATATATATATATATATATATATATATAGATATAGATATATATATATATATATACACATACACATACACACACACACTACAAAAAAAGTAATAATAATAATAATAATAATAATAATAATAAAATAAATAATAGTAATGAGATCATTATATTCATATACATCCTTTACTGTTTAAATGAAACTTTAAATTATAAACTTTGTGTTATTGTTAAGCATTTTGTTCCACTAAGAATAATATTACTGGTAGTTAAATAACATGAGTTCATTTTCAAACAGCTGTTGGAACATTCAGGGCTTGTATTCCTCGGCTTTTGGGCTGAAGAGCATAGACCCTGAATTTATTACAAATACAAATGATTTAGATGTCATAGTTCTGTTGGAGACATGGTGCCGTGCAGATGTGCCCACGCACTGCCCCTTAGGCTACAGAGAGGTAGTAGTGCCCCCTATTAAAATGAGCACAGTCCGGTGCGGCAGGGACTCAGGGGGGATTATAGTGTGGTACAGAGGGGAGCTGGCTAACTACATCAGCCCAGTTAAACAGGGTGGGTCAAACACACACATGGCTCAGAATTAACAAGGGAATAACCCAGTGTGAAAATGATATATACCTGTGTGCAGCATACACCCCTCCCCCTTTTGAATCCCCCTATTATAATGAGGAGTATTTTAACACCCTCCACACAGAGATCAGCCATTTTCAGGCCCAGAGAAATGTGCTGCTCTATGGGGATTTCAATGCCAGAACAGGCTCAGAGCCTGACTGTATAAACACTCAGGGAAACAGCCATGTATGTGGACAGACCCCTCTGTACCTCACACCCACCACAATACAGAGAAACAACCCTGACCGTGCGGTAAACAAGAATGGGAGAGAGTTAGTGCATCTCTGTCAAGCCCTGGGTCTGTACATTGTTAATGGCAGGATCAGAGGGGACTCTTTAGGGAGGTTCACTTACTGCTCAGCTCTTGGGACAAGTGTAGTCGACAATGCCATTATTGACATGGACCCCTCCTCTATCAACGCATTCACTGTCAGGCAACAAACCCCCCTGTCGGACCACAATCAAATCACTGTGTTCCTGAAAAGAAGAGGTCAGCCCAGCAACACACACACAGCCCAGTAAGCTGTACAATCTGAATCAAATATACAGATGGGCTCCAAATAGCACAGAGAAATTTAACAAAGCAATCAGTTCTATAGAAATGACTAACCTCATTAACACTTTCCTCAACACACAGTACCAACCAAATGTGACAGAACTAAATCTGGCAGTTAAACACATCAATAACATATTTGAAAATTCAGCCGTAATGGCAAATCTCAAAAAACCAAAAAGAAAATAAACCTGAAACAAAAACTCACACAAAAATGGCTTGATGATTAATGTAAATCCATACGAACAAATCTAAGACATTTATCTAATCAAAAACACCATCAACCACAAAACTCAGATTTACATCTGAGGTACTGTGAGACCCTAAAACACTACAAACACACCCTCAAACAGAAAAAACCAAAACACACAAACAAAACCCTCACAGACATAGAAAAATCTATCGATCAAAACCAGTTCTGGGAAATGTGGAATAATTTAAACTCAACAAAAAAACAACAAGAGTTAACAATACAAAATGGAGCAATTTGGAAATATTATTTTGAAACCCTTTATAAAGATATACAACAAAAAGATCTAACAAATAAACAAAATTTAACAAGAGAAAAACTGAAATTACTAGAACAATCCATTAAAGATAACCAAAATACAATTGATGCTCCAATCACCCTACAACTGAGAAGAGTTACATGAGAAGCTCCTGGCACTTAAACCCAGAAAAGCCTGCGGCCCTGACAGCATCAGTACTGAGATGCTCAAACACAGCAGCCCTGAGTTACAAGAGGTAATGCTTAAATTATTCAACATGGTACTATGTACTGGTTACTTCCCTGACATCTGGAACTAAGGGCTTATATCCCCAATTCACAAGAGTGGAGACAAATTTGACCCCCAATAACATCTATGTGAGCAGTAATCTGGAGAAGGTATTCTGTAGTATAATCAATGCCCGCATAATAGCCTTCCTTACCGAACACAGTGTCTTGAGTAAGAGTCAAATTGGCTTCTTACCAAATCACTGCACCTCTGACCATATCTACACCCTACACACCCTAATCAACAAACATGTACACCAAAAAAGTAAAGGCAAAATCTTTGCCTGTTTCATTGACTTTAAAAAAGCATTTGATTCCATCTGGAATGAGGGTTTATATTACAGAATTATTCAAAGTGGTGTAGGGGGAAAAGTCTATGATATAATAAAATCAATGTACACAGAAAACAAGTGCGCATTTAAAATTGGCAACAAAAGGACAGAATTCTTCACTCAGGGGTGTGGGGTGAGACAGAGCTGCAGTCTGAGTCCAACACTGTTCAATATTTACATCAATGAGTTAGCAATGATGCTGGAACAGTCTGCAGCCCCTGGTCTCACTCTGCATGACACAGAAGTCAAATTCCTGCTCTATGCAGATGATCTGGTCCTGTTGTTGCCCACAGAGCAGGGGCTGCAGCAGAGCCTAGCACTGCTGGAGCAGTACTGTCAGTCCTGGGCCTTGGCAGTAAACCTTAAAAAGACCAATGTAATGATTTTTCAAAAAAAGGCCAGATCTCAGGGAAACAGATACAACTTCGCCCTAGGCAACACCGCCCTAGAACACACCACAAACTACACTTACCTGGGCCTGACTATCAGCGCATCAGGGAGCTTTAACCTGGCAGTAATGCACTAAAGGAAAAAGCCAGAAGAGCTTTTTATGCCATCAAAAGAAGATTCTATAAAATTAATATACCTGTCAAAATATGGCTAAAATTAATTGACAGCGTCATCCAGCCCATTGCGCTGTATGGTGGTGAGGTATGGGGTCCACTCAGTCAACAGGATTACACTAAATGGGACAAACACCCAATCGAAACCCTGCATGCTGAACTCTACAAAAACATACTACGGATGCAAAGAAAAACACCAAATCATGCATGCAGGGCAGAATTAGGCCACTACCCGAAACTTATAAATATTAAGAAAAGAGCACTCAAATTTTGGATGCATCTAAAGAAAAGTGAGTCAGACTCACTCCAATATAAGGCCCTCCAAACCCAAGAACTCAGCCCTGAAAAGAGTCCCCTAAGTCTGCTGGCCTTGAAGCTCACTGCACTGACCCCACTAATGCTAACACAAACCAGCTTCAGGTCAACACTGCTTACCAGCCCCCAATCAGAGTAAACCACATTACAAAACAAACCAAAAACTCCTATCTGAAACATTGGGACATAGAAACAAAATCCCCAAATAAACTTGATTGTTATCGGGGCCCTAAAAAGGAACAATACCCTAGCAGAGTATCTCTCCCCTGTCAGAGATACAAAGCAGAGACAGATCCTGACCAAGTACAGGCTCAGTGACCACAACCTGGCCATTGAAAAAGGCCGACACAGGCAGACCTGGCTACCCAGAGAGAACAGGCTCTGTGGTCACTGTGAGACAGGAGGGGTCGAGACAGAGATGCACTTTCTCCAACACTGTGAGAAATTCACCCAAACAAGGGAAGTATTCTTTAATAAAATAGTAAATGCCCATCCACTTTTTCCAAACATGGCAGACCCAGAAAAACTGGCTGTACTCCTGGGGGAGGGACATACAGCCCCCCTGGCTGCCCAATACATAGTCGCCTGCCACAAGCAAAGGGGCATGCAGTGACACCCTGCATGAGGAGCACAACTTGACAACTTGGGAGGAGAGGAAATGAATTACTTGTAGCCAATGTATTATATATATATATATATATATATATATATATATATATATATATATATATATATATATATATATATATATTTATGATGCATTGTATATATACATGTATGTATTGTATAATTGTTTTGGCAACACCTGCTATTGTAGATCATGCCAAGAAAGCACCATTAAATTGAATTGAAATTGAGAGAGAGAGATAGATAGATACAGAGTGCAAGCACAGGAGCTTTTTAAGTACTATATAGGATACTATATGTCCCAGACAGTATAAACTTAAATGTGTTTAAATACTGTAATGTAAATCAGATGTTATGTTTCATGTTTGGCAAAATGCATTTAAGAACTGTTAATTATGAACGATTTTTCATTTACAAAAAAAGATTTACACTACAACAGGTCGCATTATAATGGGGCAACACTGTATTTTGAATATTTTGACACAACTCAAATTGCTGTGTAAATACACATGCAACCTGATAGGGAAATGTGGCCTACTATAAGTTATATCATCACTATACATAATTTAATTTTAAAATAATAATAATTATATTTTTTTCTTTTAAAGGGTTTTTGGCAGTCAGACCAGTAGAAACCATTTCGTAGAAAGTAAGGGAACTGAAAACTGCTTTCATTGCATGCCATACTAAACAGTGGATCACCTCGGAGAATTAGCTGAAAAAATTGTGCGGAAAGGATGTGAAACTACACAGAACCAAACGCACAGCACTCATCAACAAAGTAATTGGTCTGGAAATGCAGTAAGATTTACTTAAAGACTTTGGTGATTCAGCTTGTAATAGATGAAACAACAGACATTAGGACTGACAAGCAGTTGTGTGTAGTTATCCGCTACTTCAGCAAGCCTCTGGAGAAAATGATTTCTTAGGATGATACATTTGGAAGGTGAGAACTCTGAAGCCATTTCAGCTGCTTTGCTTCAGTTCATTGACAAATGTGGTCTGAAATTTTCTAAATGCTTTGGAATTGGCACTGATGGATGCCGTGATGATCGGAAGGCATAATTCAGTGTTCACACGTCTACAGAAGGAAAATCCCAACCTTCGTGTTGATAAAATGTGCATTCTTTACAATTGTGTGCCAGTAAAGCTGTTGACACGATGCCTAGGAATATCGAGTTCTTGATTTTGCATACATATGGTTTACCCACAGCAGTCAACGCCAGCGACAATATGCAAAAGTCTACCAACTAATCAACGATGGTACTGCACCTTTAAAAATACTTCAGCTGTCAACAACAAGATGGCTCACTATCTACAATTGCAGTGCTATGATATTATCTCAATGGGATGAACTGAAATTGCACTTCCATCTTAGTAAAGACAAAGATAGATGTTATGAAGCTGAGGTTCTCTTTCAAATGTACAGCAATCCTGTAAACAAACTGTACTTGCAGTACTCTGATTCTAAGTGAATTTTCAATATCAACAATCTTTTCCAGCTTGAAGAAGAGAACCCCTTTCTTATACTTGACAACCTGAATTCATTCTACCGATCTATTCGTGTAAGATTTTTAAACCCTGCTTACCTACCAGCGTCTGACGCTCACTTTGTAAATGTAGATCTCAGTGACAAAAGTAAATTCCTCTCCATTGTCGCTGCTGATTTTGGGGTCCAATTTCACCTGACTGCAGAAAGAGTTGCAGTGAAAAGTGACCGGTTGCCTGAAAACATTGCCATGTGGAAGTCATTGACTGTCTTTAGCCCTTCAGTCATTCTAGCCCAAGTCAAGCCCCCTCTTCGACAGTTTACTTTGCTTAGCCTTTACACAGGTGATCTTGGGAAATTAGATTCCCAGTATAGGTCAATAAACTTACTCCAGTGGAAAAATATAGAGGACAGGAAAGCTGTGGATTTGTGGATTGAGGTTCTGAACTACAAAGATGCTGCTGGGGAACAGTTTTTCAACAATTTAGCTGGTTTTGCACTAACACTTCTCTGCATGCCACTGAGTAATGCAGATATGCAGCATGAATTTTCTCTACTGAATGTGGTGAAATCTAAACTCAGAAACCGACTGACCCAAGAAACTCTTGGAAACATCTTGTCTATTTGCTGTGGATTCAGACGACTGTGAATATGCTGTAAAGACTTTATACCTAGTAATGACATGATTCAGCTCTACAAATCAGACATTTACCAAAATGATGCCATTCAACCTGAGGAGGGCATCCAAGCTGTAAAAGTGAAAGGTAGGATTCAGCAAAACAGTCAGTTGAATTGCAGGTTACTACTTTGTTAAATCTCCCTTATTAAAAAAGTAGTATACTGCAAGTATGCCTGGGTCCAAATATTAGGGTTTTACTGTGTGAGGGAGGTGACCCTCACATTGTCTCAGTATGTATCTGAATATTTACTGCAAATGTTTTTAACTGTTTTTGTATTGTGTTGCTGATCCTTGTGTCTAGTAAGGAAAATAATAAAAACAAAACTCACTTACCTGTTGTATCGGGACTGGAGGCCTGTGGTTGGGAGTGTCCTGAAAAAACAAAAAACAAAAGAAAGGTTAATCAAGAGTACTGTTTAGATAGTTGGTTTGGAAGGGTGCACACTTCCAGAACAATGTATTGCAGTACTATTGTTAAGATAAATTTTAAAATGAACAACAGTTATTTTAATGTGCTTGTTTTTTTGATATGGATGGTTTAGGTAACCCGAGTTGGGTGTGGTGGTGTGGTCCTCCATCTTGACAGGAAGTGGGGAACCAGCCATGTTAGTGAGGGAGGCTGGCCTTCTTTTCAAGTCCAGTTGGCTTTTTTTTTTCACAGATATCTGTCAACCCTGAGCAGCGTGGTAACCCTAGTTTCTTGCAACAGTTTCTGACCAAACGTGTGTGAGTAGTACCGTTGTGTAGCAAGAAGCAAGAAGGAGTGGAACAGAAGCAGCTTGGGGTGCACGTTTTGTCTACAGAAGCAGAACACTGTGTTATTGGTACATTTCGTGGTAAATAGTGTAAGTTTAGCAAGAACTTGTTGATGTAAAGGAAATAATGGTTTTGAGGAAATGAAGCTATCAAATGATTAGATACAGGGCAGGTTATGACCCTTCTTCAATGTAACCAATAAGGTCATGCATGCCATTAAAGTTGTGTGTTAAGGAAAAAGGGGGCAACATCACCCAAGGTTATAATTGCCATTTTTTTTGGGGGGGGGGGGGGGGGGGCTTTTATTGACTTCCCTGGGTACTGATTTCCTGTAGCAGGGCAGTACCTATAGAAGATATTGAAAGGGGGATAGATGATTTTAATTAAGTTTCCCTCTGCTTGTTTTAAAGCATAGTTTTAATGCATGTGTTAGATTAATGTTTAGTTATATATATTCATTGATGTGTTTCTTTTTTGAATACTTTTATTTATTATTGATAACTGTTTGCTGGTTTGTTTTTATATAACCACCTGCATAATGGTTTATTCTGGGGGAGGGGTAGGCCTGGAAGGGTATAAAGGCTGTTAGTTGGTTCAGTCAGGATCTTCCTGTTGTGTAGATCAGAGGGCAGTTTTGCAGCTCTAGGGTTAGACTTAGTTATTGGAGTCAGTACCTGTGATTAGTTATTTTTGGTTTCCACCTTTTCTTTCTTCAAATTGTTTGATATTTTGTTCACTTAGCTTTTTGTTTATTATTGTTCTTAAATAAAAATAATTGGTTTTGCACCAAACATCTCTGTGATCTGTGTGCTTCCCTGCAAATCAACACCAGCTGCTGGCTGCACTCTCCAACATACTGTTACTGATATTATGTTGTACTATTTACTTTCACTATACAATGTTTTTTTTTTTTTTATAAAGGTTGTCACATATTGCCCAGTAGCTTTTTTAAGCCATAGACAAGTTCAGTAATGTGATATAGACAACATAATGTTCATGTGACCAGAAATGATGCAGAGGGGAGGCTGGCCTTCTTTTCAAGTCCAGTTGGCTTTTTTTTTTCACAGATATCTGGCAACCCTGAGCAGCGTGGTAACCCTAGTTTCTTGCAACAGTTTCTGACCAAACGTGTGTGAGTAGTACCGTTGTGTAAAAATGTAGCTTAAAATTAACAGTTGCATTCCAGAAATTTAGAATAAGAACAGCAAAAAACTAAAATACACTTAAGCTTTGTGTGTTGGACATGCGACACTAACAAAATGCAGTGAAAATAATTTGAATGAAGTAAGGAAGCAAAAGGCTCAATAATTAAACCAAAAAGGAAGTGAACGGTTACAGTATCAAGCTGAAAAAAGTTTTCTTTGTGAACTCCAGTAAACCAACGTTATCTATTCTTTCGCCAGTCAAGTCGTAGAGTGCCTAAATAACTCTTTGAGTCAACACAAACAGATTTGTTTCGTCTGTTGGATCTTCTTAGCAGCCACAACTATCCCAGGTAAAATAGATTTGGTTACTGGTAAGCGTTGTTTACCGTCAGGAGTTTAAGGATTATTTAATTGCGCAGCACATTCCCTAGTTAGATAATGAACTTATACTATCTCAGCCAAAGAAACATGCACGATAATTTAAGACGTTACCATTAGAAGAAAAAAAGACTCTATGTAGCTGAGTTTTGGACTAGTTTTTTTCTCTTATAGACCATTTTAAAGTGAAAGCAGAACGCATAGAAATAATTGGGACTTTATTTTGGAAGTGTACGGGTGAGAAAAAAAAAACATTTAGGCAATTAAAAATGAAATGCACTGCATTGATTGCAGTAATAAAAAAAACACATTTACTAAATGTAGCTCTGTGATTGTGCTAATGAAAATATCTAAAATGTACTGAAATGTGCTTGCTGTGGTGCATTTAATATAGTAAATAGTAGAACAAACTTGATGCAAACTTGTTTTTACTGAAAATAAACATGTAGTCATAAGGGCTGTCTGTATTACATGCTCTCAGATGAGGACTTCACTAACACTGAGCATGGGATGGGAGCTGCAACATACTGTTTCCCATATTACAAGTGGACACAATTAAAGGTGAGGTCACCAAATCCACGCACGTCTTGTGTTCCAGGGGCCTTGATGCTCAAAGTCCATTTTTCTTGTTGGTCTTGCCTTGCTGTGAGCAGTGCTGAAATAAATCTCCTTCATTGCACTAATGAAGTACTTTGTCAGACACTACATGCAGACCACTACTAGTCTAGCATGTGCTTAAACCATGCACAAATGCAGCAGAATGCACCATTTGAATCCCTTTTTTCAAAAACTTCAGACATGTTTAAAACAAAACAGGTACGTAAAAGGTACCAAAAAAAAAAATAAATAACAAGCCCAATGTTTGTGGTCATTGTTATTTTTAGTATTGTTAGTTGGTTTCTGCTGCATCCTATTCTATGCATATTTGCACCTGTGTAGAACAATATTGGCAAATGTAGAACAACTGGACTGTATAACAGAGTGTATTTTGTACTGTGATAAAGAAAGGGTTAATGTATGTTTCAAACAAGTTGTGTGAGCAAGAAGGAGTGGAACAGTAGCAGCTTGGGGTGCACGTTTTGTCTACAGAAGCAGAACACTGTGTTATTGGTACATTTCGTGGTAAATAGTGTAAGTTTAGCAAGAACTTGTTGATGTAAAGGAAATAATGGTTTTGAGGAAATGAAGCTATCAAATGATTAGATACAGGGCAGGTTATGACCCTTCTTCAATGTAACCAATAAGGTCATGCATGCCATTAAAGTTGTGTGTTAAGGAAAAAGGGGGCAACATCACCCAAGGTTATAATTGCCATTTTTTTTTGGGGGGGGGGGGGGGGCAGCATATAGTTAGTCTCGGCCAGGGTTGGTCAATTCAATTCAAGAATTTGAATTTAAATTTGAATTTGAATTGAAAAAATCTTCAGGATACAGAATTGGAATTTGAATTGGAATGGAAGGAAATAGAATTTAATTCCATGAAATTCCACTCATTTTAAAAAGTAAATGCCACATTTACCAAACGAGCAAGATGGGCTGAATGGCCTCCTCTCGTTTATAAACTTTCTTATGTTCTTATTTATTTTATACTATATACTTTATACTTGTATATTATATCACTATAAACAATACTGATTGTAGTAGCATTAATATATACTTTCAAATACTGTATCTTAAGCATGGCTCAAAGCTTTCAAAACTTTGTTTTTTGCATTTTTGTAATGAGATGTTGAAGAGCTACAGTAGTCCTGAGTGGCATGTAACAACATAGGAGTGAAAAACTAAAGGATTAAAGAACGGATGAATAAAGAAAAACAAATAATTAAGGACTACAGTAGCTCTTAAACATCTCGTTACAAAAACGCAAAAAAATAAGTTTTGAAAGCTTTGAGCCATGCTTAAGATACAGTATTTGAAAGTATATAGTAATGCTATTGCAATCAGTATTGTTTATAGTGATATAATATAAAAGTATAAAGTATATAGTATAAAATAAATGTGGCTTGACTTTTTAAAATGAGTGGAATTCCATGGAATTAAATTCTATTTCCTTTCATTGCAATTCAAATTCCATTTCTGTATCCTGAAGTTTTTTTCAATTCAAATTCAAATTCAAATTCTTGAATTGAATTGGAATTTACCAACAAATTCCAATTCCATTCAGAATTGACCCCAACCCTGATCTCGGCACTACTTGGGAATTCTGATCCAGAGGACAAGACTTCCAGTCCTGCCTTGCAAAAGCATTCCCAGTATACAAGGTAGAAATTGATCAGACTATTTCTGATACCATATTGCTAGTTGACTAATATAATCTGTATAAGAATATATTTGCTATAATTTAATTGCTATGATATCACTATGCAATATTAAATAAACCGTATAATTGGATACGAATAATTGATACTTGTCATTGTCTTTACTATTCACTATATAATCATATAAGGTTTAGGACTAAGGTATACATTAATCAATTCCCCACACCTGTATGTTATGTACTTTGTAGAAGTAAAAGGTATGGTTTAATCCCTAGTTGTGACGTACTTTTGTTTTCTTTTTCTTAAGAAGACATTTACTTTACAGCAGGTAGTTTAGACATTTACAAAAGAAAGCACAGCCTTTCTCAGTAGGATTGAGTTCGTACCACACAAATCACTGTTGTTATTTTAAACTGGTAGACTGATGAAACACACTCTGTTTTTAGCTCCTGTGGAAATTATGCAATACAATATTTTAGTTTACAAAGTCGTCACTCTCTCTACACAGCAGTGTTGCCAACTTTTCAGATCTGAACGTAGCCAGATCGGCCTCATAAAGTCACTATTTTAAAGCAAAAGTCGCCAAACAATCATAGTACATAGACACACCAACAACTACACATAGTAATGCAGTGGTGTAGTCCTGAATCTAGAAGTACCGGAACGCTGGGGGTTGATAGAAGAGCGAGTGTGCCAATGTCATGCAAAAATGGCCTATGAAAAATGTTCACAAATTATTTATAGCATGGCTCAGCTTCAAATTTAAAGTTGGTCTGAAACGTCTAGGTTATATGATTGTGAATAGCAAATGAATATCGAACTTCAAACCAACTTTACCACTGGCAACGCCATGTTGCTGGTTTGTTTAGAACCAGGTTTGTGGTTGTCAAGCCCGTTGCTAAACAAATGACGCATTGACTTTCTTTGCGTATTCAAATGGGGCGGGGCAATATTGGATTTCATTTTAATTATCCCGACAATGATTCTAAAAGGACTGACAATGATTCTAAAAGGATGTTGCTAATACAGGATAATCTAAATGTTTTGTTGATTTTATATCTCTGAAATTCTCTGATGACTATCCTGGAAATCGCAAGATTTGTAGCTAGTTGCTTTTGACAAAAATTGTCACCAAGTCAGCCCTTAAAGTCACTAGATTTAGTGACAGATTGGCTAAGTTGGCAACACTGCTCCACAGTCATTATTTATGTGATGTAGCACCCAAATACCACGCACATTCCAGACGTTATAGGAAGTGCGTGTCTAAAACGTTGTACGACTTCAAAGGAAGGGTAAATCACCTTTTCATGCTGAAAAGCTGTACAATTGACCAAAAACTAATTTTTGTTTTGCATGGAAACATATCCGGAAGTCGCATCGTGTTAGTGTTTTCTTTTTTTTTTTTGTTACGGTACACCATATGTTCAACATTTCAAATTGTTCCCATTTGCATAAAAACTGTTTAATAGATAAGTTGTTTTATAAGCAAGGTTATAAAAAAATACTGAAGCTACTACAAATAAAATTAAAAAAATACCTTTTAAAATAAATACATAAATAACGAAGCTGATTACACTTTGTTCCTTCTTTTTTCTTGAAAGCTCAACAAGTTTATTTTATTACAACTTGTAAGGTTTAGTTATAACTATGTTTTATAGTATTTGATGATTTTTTACTGTAAACTACTCTTTATATTTTCATGTTTTTACTGTTTAATTGTATTTTTTATTAATAACCTGTTTATTTGTTTTATACTTACAGAAAACACAACAAGTAATCAGAGTACAGTAGGACAACACTAATCAACAAATAACAAAGCATGACTAGGGATTGTCCTGTTTAAGAGCCCGCACCCTCAATGCGCCAACATAGTTACATAAAGTATAAACGTACAATCTACCAACAATCCAGAGTAACGTAATGCTGAAGACAAGTAGATAGAAAAAAAGAAAAAAGGAGAAAAATAAATAAAAGAAAATAAGAAATACAAAAATTAAAAAAAGGAAAGGAAAGAGAACAAAATTAGAGAGTAATAGAAAAGAAGAAAAAAGGAAAATAACTCCCAGCTCGGCACTCGCTAACAGCAAAGGGAGGAATCAGGGCACAAACCAAATGAATCTTAAGTTATTAAAGTTCAAGCTGTTCAGTGTAGGACAGAAAGGGTTGCCATGCAGTGCAGAACTTTTTGGTAGACCCACGTAAAGTAAATTTAATTTTTTCCAATTTGAGAAACTGCATGACATCCCCAATCCAACGGCTGTATGAGGGAGGGGCTGACTGCTTCCAATTGAGCATGACAAGACATCTAGCCAACAATGTGGTAAAGGCCAAAACATCAGATTGGAATCTAGTTAAAGGGATATCCTCAGGAACTACTCCAAAAAGAGCTATTAAAGGGGATGGGTCAATGGGTAAATTCAAAAACATTAGAAATGGTGTCAAAAATACACTTCCAAAAAGGAACAACCTGGAGCATTACCAGAACAAATGAAAAAGTGAAGCAGGTTCTTGTTTGCATCTATTATAAGCTGGGTCTAAATCTGGGTACATTTTTAACATTTACTTCTTCATGAAACTCCTCTATTTGTGCCAAAAATTCTAAAGCATAATTTTCATTACTATTCATTTTTTCAAATCTTATTCCCAATAAATCTGCTTTTTCAAGACATGATAGAACTCTCTTTTTCCTCCCTTTACCTGCAATATTCTTAAATTGATCTTGTAACTCTTAATTTCTTATCTGCCATTATTTTCTAACAATATTCTTGCCAGTACTGCCTTTTTCTACTGCTGATTTCTCTGTGCCATTGTTTTAGATTTATTATATTGTATCAGTGTTTCCTTATTCATTTTTTTCTTTCTTTAATGCTTTTTTTTTGTTTTATACCTTCATCACATTTCTTATTCCACCATGGAACTGCTATTTTTTTTTCTTTATTAGAATAGATTATTTTTGCTGCCATATTTAGTCCCTTTATTATGTTCTCGTTAAATTCATCAGTATCTTCTGATATTATTTCAATACTTCCTCAAATTTCACCCAATTAGCTCAATACCTTCCATCTCGTTTTTAATTAATTTTCTATTAATCGTAATGATAATTGGATAATGATCACTACCCATATCATTATCATCCAATATGTTCATCTCACATTTATTAAATCCAACATACTCATTTTCCCTGTTCTTACATTAACACGCATTCATTTTTATTATTTAATATACAGAGGTTCAATTACATCTTCTATCATCCTCCCGTTACCATCTGTAAAACTACTTCCTCATATTGTATGATGACTATTAAAGTCTCCACAAACCACAATTTTTTGCTTTTCTCCTTCCATTAATTGTAATACATCTCCTTTAGTATTTTTTACATGGATTATAGAAATGTATTATTTTCACCTCTCCTTTTTCAGCCTTTTACTACATTAACTTCTAATCTCGTCTCTACCTTACCTTCTGTAAATATCTCAAATCCCAATACAGCACCCCGCCCCTCCTTTCCCACCATCTCTATGCTTTCTAATTAATACAAATCCTGGAATTTTAAAATGAAGCTTTGGAATCAACCATGTTTCTTGTATATATAAAAAATATACATTTATTCTTCTTTCTCAATATATTTCTTATATTCCTGCCCACTTGCAATGAGACTTCTTGTGTTCCATTCCAATATTGTTATAGCCATTATATAATCCCCTCCACCCACTCCCACGCTCACTTCCAATATTTGCATTTACCTGTTCTATGGTCATTCCTGTCATCTCTAGATAGTTTTCTCCTGCTTTATTATTTCTGTTTGTTAACTGTGCAGTTTATCACCTTCACTATGAAATTAATAAACTGTGGGTGACATGTATCAAGCGTTTGCATCAGGCCTTAAAATTGTCCCGTATGTATCACGACACTTTTGCAGGTTAAGGCCATGTTAGCACCGGCAAAATGCGCTCCGCCGCTCATTAGCCATGCATTTTAAGAGCTCATCTGTAAATGAAGTCTATGATTTTAAAATGAGATTTACGAAGCGGCAGAACAGCAGTGCCGGCCCTAAAAGAGTCCACAGATAAAACCGATTTCAAATTGGTCTTATTTGGGTGCAAAGAAAAAGTCAGAAAGCAGCTGATAAGAAAAAGCATTATGGCATCAGTCATATAGGGGCCCGGAAAATTCACGATATTTTTAAAAGTAATTCACTAATGACAATAAAAAAATAAAAAAATAAATAATAATAAAAAAATAATACGAATTTCACAGTGTCACAAAACCACCATTTTATAAAATAATAACAATAATAATAGTTATATTTACATTATATTCTATATGTAAGTTGCCTAAAATGTCTCATCATTGATAGTTCATCAAGAACATCACCCAAAAACCAAGGCTAGCTACTGAGTCAACTCTTTAAAAATGTACATTGTAACTCGATTCCCTATTGAAACCATCTTTAAAATGTAACAAACTTCTGCTGGAAACAAGAGTCGTTTAAAATGGTCTGTGTTGGCTATAAAAAAAGGAACAAGCAGACAAAACAGATTTTTTAAAAACAACCTTAAATGACAAATTCAGCAACATTTTCGAGTTTTGTAAACCTTTCAAACTTATGTTGACACATCCATTAAAATGACCGTTTAATTCCCATAGCTCATTTTGCTGCCTCTAATCCCAAAATATTAAACACGGGAGAAACGTAAACCTGAAATGACAAAACTGAAGCGCTTGTGTTTCTCTTTATACACACTGTACATTAGTAGTGTGTAGAAATGCCATTATACAGTATGAGGAAAATCACCAATCATGAAGCCGGTATTTGTTTGACCTCGTAGCCGTAGTAACCAAATGCATGGCATTGACGCCGAACTGTGCAGAGGTACTGTAGCGCTGCTTCTACTTGATAAAATTACTAAATCAATAGGGGAGGTGAAGAGTAATGTAAAAAACTGTAAGGAAAATAAAATGCCTATTTTTTCACGGTAGGCATATAAGAGATGTACTAAAGCTGCTGGCAATTGCGACACTTACAATTGCATCAATTTGTTAAGAACTTTTGAAAGCACATTTTAAACAGTTGCAACTGTTGCTGGCATTTCCCAGTCTGCTTTTTCTCATGCATTGCCAGTTGTGCTCAATGCTTTCTTGAGGTAAACACCCAAATACCTATTTTTCCCTAAAAGCAGGATGTACTTACAAGGATTGAAATGACATTTCTGGTTTCAGCAACGTGTTGGGAGCAATAGACTGCACACATGTGCTGCTAACCCCTCCAGCACATTCTGAGCATCTGTACAGGAACAGGAAACACACCTAATCTATTAATGTGCAGGTGGTTTGTAATTGTGCACAGTTTAACACTGCACCACTGACTAACTGAAATAAAAAAAACCTGACAGTATACATTTGGCTTATAGGCTACTCAAGATAATATGAATTAGTGGTATAATGCAAAATGTGTTGCTGGTCCTTTGAAATTCATATCAACAAGGAACTTGCCAATGTGGCACCATAATCTATTTTCTGATAATTGTCTAGGCTACTAACTAAGCCAAGTTTAAAAAAAAAAAAAAAAACTCTTTTATTTGCATTGTACTCCAATGTGTACAATGCAGCAGCATGGTTTATTTTGTGTTACCGGTAGGCTACAGGCTAAAGTAAAAAGAAAGTGTGCCAGGTATTCATTTGATTTTACTACTGTACTGTATACTGTATAGGACTACTGTATATATTTATATTCATAATGTAAAGTGTAGCTTACCCAAAATACATTAGTACTATTTCAGTGTAATGATTTATACATTTAAAATACATTGAGCACTATAAATGTATGTGTGTGCGATTTTATTGTATTTTTTTAAACCGACAAACATGTCCGGTTTATCGAGGGGCTACTGTATGATTAGGAAGAGCTTTTTGATAGAAGCACATTTTTTATTTGGGGGTGAAGGTGGGGGACCCACTATAGAATCTGATTGGATTAAACTGCCTTTCAATATTTATTTGAAAAAATGTTGCACGACTCTCACACAAATTGTATACTTTGTGAATTGTTGCAATGAAAATGCAATTTGCGGTATATTTTGCGCTGCGACTGGCCCATCTTAGTACATCTATCCCTTAGCTTACAGCAGGTAGTTTAAACGTTTACAACAGTCCTTACTCAGTAGGATTGAGTTCGTACCACACAAATCACTGTTGTTTTTTAAACTGGTGGACTGATGAAACACACTCTGTTTTTAGCTCCAGTGGAAATTATGCAGTACAATATTTTAGTCCATAATGACACCTTAAAACAAAAAAGTGTCATATTGTTTACAAATTGTTCTGGATCAGAGGTAGAGACTGGGGCACAAACTTGGTACCTCAAGTACCAAGGTACCTTAAAATGAGGTACCTTAAAATGAGGCTTTAAAATGGTACATCCCCTATTGTAAACTGTCTAATTTATTCATTACTTTTTTTGTTCCTATGTGTTCATTGAAATCCATTATATAAAACCTGGAATAACAATGGAAAATACAGCTTGCATTGAATTGTTTACACATGTAAGATTTGTGGACATGGGTAACAATAAATATGTACTGTCTATTTACAGGTGGAGACTGGAGCACAGACTCCTGTCCGTTCAGTGTCTATACAAAACAGCCCGGCACGTTTCAGCAGACAGTCTATTTAAACAAGTTTAAAGACCTGGAATAGCCATGGAAAATGCATCCTTTATTGAATTGTTTATACTTGTAGGTTTTGGGCACACGGGTAACAATCAATATGTCTATTTTTGTTGTCTCTTTAATAGGGTATCTTTTTATAATCAATGTTAATTCATGTTTTATTGTATTCATAATTCTAGAGAATAGCCTCCATGAGCCTATGTACATCTGTCTCTGTAATGTATTTATGAATGCACTCTTTGGAACAGCTAGTTTGTTTGCTGCATTCTGGGTGGATATTCTTCGACACCCAGGTCATTTCTTATGCATTTTGTTTTGTTCAAATGTATTTTATGAATCTCTATGCTATTATAGATATATTATGGCCCATGACAGATATGTAGCAGCGTACATGCCTTTACAATACCACACCATTGTGACAATTCCAAAACAACATATTTGATTGCTGGCTGGATCATCCCTGTGTGTTTGATGATCATTTTAGTGGTACTGGCTGTGATGCTTCCTTTATGTGTAAACATCATTGATAAGCTATATTGTCACACCTGGGCAGCAGTCAGAGTTTCTTGCACAGGCACGACTGTTAATAATGTATATGCTTTATTTTCAATATATTTATTTTTCATATCTTTTGGTTTTATTTTATACTCTTAGATAAACACACTTAAAGTCTGCAAAAAAAAGCTCCAAGGTTCATAGGAATAAAGCTCTACAAACCTGTCTCCCACATTTCATTTCATGCAGTACCTTTTATATTAGTATCTTCATAGACGTGATTCAGAGCCGATTCAGCCTTAAGCAACTGTTGTTTCTGTCATCCCCTCACTGGAATTTCTAATTGTCCCCCCTCTTTTAAACACCATTATCTATGATATGACTCTGCCTGTGATACACAAAACAATTATTAAAATATTAAGAAAAAATCTAATTAGTCCAACTGTAACGTATTCAGATTCTTAATAATTAAAAACATTACTATCCAGTGCTCTATAGAGTCCAGACACAGATTAAACGGGTACAAGTACAGAGCACATTTATTTAAGTATTCGAATACTTCAGACCATACATAGCCTAGTTCAACAGTTCTGTTCTGTAACATGCTTTTCACAAAGTCAGGTATGCAGGGCCGGCCTTAAGGCACGGCAAGCGAGGCGGCCGCCTAGGGACCCCACCCTTTAGAGCTGCCGTGAGATTGAATGTGTTCGTTATGTGCGCGCAAAACACTCAGGGTGCAAAATTGGGTTACCTCATATAGCACCAGCAACATTAAATTCAGGCACCAGTAGACGTGTTTAGGTAGTAGACTTAACAGGTAACAATACATTGTAAAATAATGTTTCGTGTTCACAAGCCTCTTCATTTATCGCAAAGGTTAAGCTTTGCTAGTTTATAAACACATTTTATTGATTAAAAAATGCTAAAACCAAATCAGTTATTGCAGCTAATGTAAATCTAATCTAACAATGTAGCTACATTCACAAGTTACTGTTTCATTTAATCATTTTGTTAATTATATTTTATTTTTTTTACCCAGTAAAATACTCTATTTCTGAATGGAATAATATCATAATAATAAAAATTAAACTACATCTACCGTTCTTAATACAAATTATTTTTCTTCTAAGAAATAAATTTAATAACATTACAGGCTGCTATGGATGAGAGATGTCTCCGAATTTCCTTTGGGGTACATTGTGTTAAAAATATTTACTGTAACACAAAACATGAAACGCTCATTGAAGAGCAGGGGGATGGGGCTGATTTTGCACCAACAGACTCTCTGGTGATAAATTTTCAAAACAGTTTAGCACCAATTTTCAAAACAATTTGCACCCCTGACAAAAAATATGTGCTATGTTTGAAGTAGACTAGAATCCTGAGTGCTTTGAACTTGTGAATTATATAAAATAATAAAGTCTAACAAACTAAGGTACAGCCACTAATTTATAAAGGTTCATCACAATAGGGAAGGAGATCAATTCAGTCTGTAGTAGTGTGGTGTGAAACAAACCCACTGACCTCCCTTAATACATCCTACTGTCTCACAAAACACCTCTGTGCTCTGTGTCTGACAATCACCCTGGATCGTCCCAGAATGGCCACTTACAGTAAGTCTGTCTCTGCTGTAGCCAGTGGAATAGGTCCTCAGTGGAGGCTGGTTGATTCCTTGACGTATAGTTTGATCTCAGTTAAAAAGTGGTTAATTTAAGAATGAATGAAAGTGTCAGTGAAGTTCTATCCTCAGTATGTTGGTGCTTTCTGTTTGTATTCCTTGTTTACTTGTCCATGTTAACTTTCAAGAGCATACTACCTGTAACTGTTACAGCTGTGATGCCTTTGCATGAGAATCAATGTCTAACCCTGAAACCACTTCCAACGACACAAATGTGTACTACAGAAACTTGATTTTTAATAAGAATGAAATTAAAAATATATTGAATATTAACATACTTACGTTTTCTTTACTTATTCAATTATTATTTGTTTATATAGCAGACGCCTTTATCCAAGGCAACTTACAGAGACTAGGGTGTGTGAACTATGCATCAGCTGCAGAGTCACTTACAATTACGTCTCACCCGAAAGACGGAGCACAAGGAGGTTAAGTGACTTGCTCAGGGTCACACAATGAATCAGTGGCTGAGCTGGGATTCAAACTGGAGACCTCCTGCTTACATGCCCTTTTCTTTAACCACTGGACCACACAACCTTCTATTCACAATGACGTCACAGAACTCAAAGGTATCAAAAAATGTATTATTCATACAAAGTGTTTAAACATTCAACATAATGACTAAAGAGTCTATCCTATATTTTGTCTGTACATGCATGGCATAGACATTACACTAGACTGATTTATCAGTGGTCAGGGGCTCTGTGATGCAAGGCTTGTGCTCAGGTGCCTGTAATCTTTGTTGCCGCTGTTGCCTTGAGCTCTGCAGGGCAGGATATTGAACATCAAACATTCCCTTCTGGGTCTGAAAGGTCATGTAAACAGAGACACTGACTTGCTAATAGATCTTGTTTTCAATGGATTATTCATTAAGCTCCTACATCCCCGTGGATGTTTCAGAGGCAGTACCCCCTCCCCCCTCTAAAGGAAGCATATAAAGCTCAGCACATTTCTTCAGACTCAGAAGTACTGTCCACACAGCACTGCATGCTTCTACCAGCAGCTTCTCCTGAGGATCTTTCTGAGAGGTAATTTGAAAAATAATATTTTAATGTATGTGTGCCTTTAATCTCATGTTATTGTGCTATTGTAAACATGTTATTGGGTCCTGATTCTGTGTATCTTTATTATTTGTTTATTGATTTATTTGGGAGATTCCTTTATCCAAGGCGAGTTACAGGTGTTACAGGGCAGTACAGGCTTACAAGGTCAATATTTAAATACACTATAGTGCAAATTAAATTACTAAAGTACAATATGAAATAAGATGCAAGTTAGGATGACAGCAATTTATATCTACAGTGAGAGAGTCGTAGTGCAATAACAGTGCATCTGCTGTACATGTTGTATTTTTATTTTTTTGTTTTATATATATATATATATATATATATATATATATATATATATATATATATATATATATATAGTTGTAATACTAGTATTTGTATTGATCAAAATCAAGTATATTCACAAAGCTTAAACTTGTGAGTCATTTAAAGAATGCTAGCTAATCATAGAAATGTTCGAAGCTTCTTTAACAGTCTGAAAAAGTGCATCTTTGCTGCACCCCTAAAACATTGCTGCTCTCTGGCCAGTGGAGAAGGGATGTCCAGTTGTTATAATATGTATAATACTGGTAACGTGCTTCAAGCGAGAACTACTTTTTTTGATCTGCTTCCCCAGGAGTTGTGTGTGGTTTTACCCAGATTATATGACTGAGTGCTTAGATTATGGGAGAGCTTGTACAGTTGATGACAGCTCCCAGTGTTGCTTCAGAGAGCAGCAGGAGACTGCCTGTGTAGTTACACAATGACATGAAGGGTTAGGATTTGACAAGATGTGTGTGCCTGCACTTAAATCTACCTTTAGGGAATGTAAACAAGCTTGACAGCCCACAGGGTCTGGTTTCTGATGAAGTTCATTACACAGCTTGGTAAACTATAGGACACATGTTGTAAATAGTGGACTAACACTTCAGCAAAACTGGACTGATGTTGAGACACAGCTGTTAAAGAGTAATCACTTGCATATTACAATCTCTGTCTTTTTACATGCATTTGGTTTAGGGTTGAATGTCTTACCATTTAAAGATGACATCTTTTTTAAAATTATGTTGTTATGCTTCAATGCATTTATTCAATTTTAACTATTATGCTTCATCATGTACACTTCAAAATTTAAAAAGGGCATGAATTGGAAAGAGCACAATATATACACTGATTTCATTATTTGCAGCACAAATGTATCCCCTTTTTAAAATAGGAATAGCATATTTAAAGTAATATTAACTGAGATGCTTTAGATGATGTGATAATCAATTGCACAGTTATACCACCTGTATTTTCCCGATTCTAATCTTCATACTAATATGTTTTTTTATGTATTTATTTGCAGGTATTTTCAAGAAACAGCTATGGAGAAAAAGAACTCATCCTACATTACAGTGTTTACCCTTTCTGGATTAAATGAATCAAGCACAAATAAATATATCTATTTTTCTTTCACTCTCCTAGGTTATCTCTTTATCATTTGTGTTAATTTAACTCTAATTGTAATAATAGCTCTTGAAAAGACACTTCATGAGCCCATGTATTTTTTCCTCTGTAATCTGAGTGCTAATGCACTGTATGGAACTGCTGGTTTCTTTCCTAAACTACTGTTTGATTTTCTGTCTGATACGCATGTCATCTTGTATTCTGGGTGCCTCCTACAAATATTTGTCATCTACAGTTTTTCTACGTGTGAATTATCAAATTTAACAGTGATGGCATATGATAGGTATGTGGCAATATGCAGGCCCCTGGAGTACCATGCTATCATGTCGCCTTTGACGACTGGTAAATTAATACTGTTTTCTTGGATTTTTCCATTCTGTTGTTTATGTGTTAGTATTCTATTGATTTTCAGGTTGCCTTTATGTGGCTTCCACATTAAAAAACTATATTGTGACGGCACGTCAATTATGAAATTATCTTGTGTAGAGACTACTGGTAACAATGTATATGGATATGTTCTAATATGTATATTCTTTGCACATTTCCTTTTTATTTTATTTTCCTACATGAAAATACTCAGAGCATGCCAGGCATCTAGTATAGCAATGAGTAAATGTTTGCAGACCTGTTTGCCACATTTGTTGACGGTGATCAATTACTTTATTGCCTTGCTTTTTGATTTCATGTACAGTAGATACAGTTCATATGATGTGCCACAGGTTTTACACAATCTCCTGTCAGTGGAATTTCTAATCGTCCCCCCTATTTTCAATCCTGTCATTTATGGTTTAAACCTTCAAAAGATCCAGAACAAAGTCACAAGAATGTGCAGCAGAAACAAAGTAATTCACACTTAATAGATTCCAGATGTAGTTGCTACTATCGCCTTACATTTGTAAGATATCAAAACTTTCAACTGTATATTGCTTTCTATAATTAATAGAATTGTATTAACTATTTCATGAAAGACACACTTTATTGTAATGAAAAATGGATAGAAAGTTGAGTAGTTTAGTAAGATATGTGCTTATACATACAGGGTTATTTCATTTGTAATTGACTCAAGAAAGTAACAGATTCAGGTGAGTTAAATGGACCTGATGCACTTTTTCAACCTCATTGTAAACCTCTTTTAAACCCTTGCTTTGTTAATATAAACTGAAATGCTTATTTATTAAGGGTCACCAATTGCTAAGGGTAGCTTCACATTTTATATAGAAAAATATATTATAAAAGGAACCAAATGTCCTGTATATATATTGCACATTTATTTTGTACACAATACTACTGCAATTTAGATGCTTGAAATCAGCCTTGCTTCCTTAAACCATAAGCTTGTACAACACTTTTGATTGTAATTTTTTTTTTTTTCCCTAGACGCCACAGCCCTCTGACACAGCTCAGTGAAATGTGTTTGATTGAGCAACACGTACTGAGTAGTGCACATGAAATTAGCATTAAAGGAGTGATATCCAATCAGGTAGAACACAGCAGAAAATATTTTGGTTCTTTGTTTAAAAATGTTATTTAGGATATTTCAAATAGACCTTTTCCTGATACCTAATCACTTCATGTCCAATGGTCTAGCTATAACCATACTGTACCATCTAACCCTGAGCACAGGAACTGAATAGATACCTGATAGCAACAGTGTTATTGTACCAGTGGGTAGCTGTGACTTGGATAACTAGGTTAAGCACTGGCAGGTATTTGCTGTAAACAAGTTAGAAAACAATAGGAAAACAATGGAACTACATTTCAATATGGCTGTAATAATGATAATATAGAAGAAAATTCAAAACTTTGGAAAGTAGGACACATTTCAACAGGAAAACATTATGGCAACTACAAAAACAAATCACAAAATATGTTGAGTTTGATTTCACAATGGAACTAAGTAGTACTGCATTACAGGCAGACTTTTCCAATCTACTATTATTATTTTTAGTTTACAGAAGCTTAGAGATTCTATTGGCTTTTTAAAGAGGTCTCGATGCTATTTGTACAGTATCTCAAACTGATTTGTACTGCATTTATTTGAATGAATTGTGTCTGTATTTGCAAACTGGAGGAATAAAGTAAAACAAATAAAAACACCATCTTCCACTATTGAACAATCAATTCAATACCATTGTGAAATTATCACCCATGATATAAACTATTATTTTGTATTAATAAAAACATTTAATCAAAAATGAACTTGACAGCTCCAAAAAAGTTTTAAACACATACAGTGAAAAAAATATGCAGATCTTGTTGATCCATTGCCTTTTAAATGCATTACTCTCCTGTGAGCGGTGTGAATGAAACGTGTGCGAACAGGATCCTTTTTCTCAAACAAAGCATAAATACAACTCTGACAAAAGTGACACCTCTGGTGGCTGTAGTGCTATTTCATGAAGCCATAAGTGACATCACTTGGTGTCATCGGTGCGGTGAATTTAACAGCAGTTTGCTGAATCAACATAGCTGATAATAATAATGGAAAGGTTGCTGCTGCGGCATGCAAGGCTGTGGTGGACCTGTGCGAGCTGAAAGCTTATTGGGACGAAGATTTAGTTGTCTTTAACCGACTAATTAGGAGCTAGCTTGTTGTTACATTAAAATGTAGAAAACAGCTAGCAGGCAACTGTAAATATTTATAAATATGATTAATGGATACACTTTCAAATACGGTTCGGACACTTTTTGCAACTTTGTAACATATTTGTTTGAAGTATAAAAGGACAAATAACATACACGATAAAAAAAAAAAAATCTGTTCTCTCTTTCATATCGAATTCTTGTACCACCGGCTCAGTCGGCTACTCTGGATAAGTTGGCAAATGTGATATTGTTTAACAATATGTTTATTAGCGCTGTTATATATTTGTTAAAAATACTCCATACCCATTTTCAAGAGATTTTAACATCTCTGAATCTACAATTACATTGAAAATAGTATCTCCTTACAAGACAAACTTCCACAGTGGCAGCGGCCATTTTGGTTTTGCTGCAGTTCACTGACTCTCAACCCAAGACATTCCTGCCCTTGAGGTAGGTAATGCTGAGCTCTCTATACCAGAGCTGCCGAAGGCCCCTTCCTGGGATGACGCACTCGGTCCCACCCACTGAGGGTATAAAACCGTCACTCACAGGAAGATCTCCCTCTTTTTCCATCGAACCTGTGAGGACGTGGTTGGTGGTCGTCTTCTCTTTCAGGAAATCAGGGTTATGGTAAGTAACCTAACGTTCCCTTTCAATTCGAAGACAACCACCAACATTATGTATGGGATAATGTATACCAGAGCCGTTGCGAGGGAGAAGGAACGGCAGCATATGAGGGACGCACAAGCACTGCCTAACCCAGAGGTTAGCGGTGTGAACTTACACCCTCAAGGACCCTTGTGCCTACAGAAGGCAAAGTAGGGTCTATCACATTAATACGGCAGAACCTGGATAAAGTATGTAGCGTAGCCCAGCTAGCCGCAGTACAAATATCAGACATCGAGGCACCTTTGAAAAGGGCCCAAGATGTAGCCAACCCTTTAGTTGAGTGTGCAGCTACCGTACTAGGTGGGGCAAGCCAGCACCATTATCCACAGTCCAGTGTGACAGACGCTGCTTAGAGAGGGGCTGTCCTAGGGTCCGTGTTCTGTGACAGACAAAGAGCTGGTCAGATTGACACAGAGCTCTTGTCCTAAGCACGTAACATCTCAATGCCCGCACTGGGCAGAGGAAATTCAATCTCTCATCCTCCATTGAAGCAAACTGAGGTGGATGAAAAGACTCCAGTTCCACAGACTAGTTAATGTTGAAAGCTGTAATCACCTTGGGGAGGAAAGCAGGGTTGATGCGCAGCGATACCCTGCTGCCATCCTCCCAAATACGCATGCAGGAGCTGTGCACCAAGCATCAAGCAATTTTTGCAGGAACTGCAATATGACTGGCATAGGGCAAGTGATGGGGTCATGGTTTCTAGCCAGACACCAAGCTTGTAAATACTTCCACTTATAGGTATACAAAGACCTAGTGCAGTCCGCCCTAGCTCTCTGCTTTCTACTCACAACCGTGTCCAATAGCCCTAGGGCTAGCCAGCGGCCCCTTACAGGGGCCAGACCCATAGCTGGAACCTGCCTGGTTCCAGGTGCCAAAGAGAGCCTTTCACCTGACTGAGGAGATCCAAACGAAGTGGAATCTCCCATGGCTGGCTATGCAACAGCTGGCACTGGGTCGAAAACCACATTTCTCCTGGGCGACTTAGGAGCCACTAAGAGAACTGATGCTTTCTCTAACCAGACTTTTTCTAGAAAAGCTGGGAGCAGAAAAGCGTACAAAAACGCTTTGGCCCACTCGTGGGCTGCTTTCAGCTCCCACGCATTTATGTGCAGGGATGTCCAGCGATCCGACCAGGGTCCGGGAACTCCTCTACCGTCCCCCCAACCAGAGTTGGGTGCGTCTGTCATCACCAATTGACAGTTGTGCATCAGTCCTATCCTTGCGCCTCCGCTCAGATGAGAGGCTTGACTCCACCAGCGTAGGGCTTCACAGCATAGGCGAGACATGGTCAGCTGATGGTGTCTGTCGCGCTTGGGGTTCTGCCGAAGGCACTGAGCCATACTTGGATTGGGCGCTTGTGGAGTAACACTGGTTGGGTGGGTGATGAAGACAAGGCCATCAGACCCAATAGTTTTTAACACAACACCAATTGTACTGTGAACCATTGTTGAACAGGGCCAGACAGTTGCAAATGGCAGCTACTCTGTCGTCCGACAGGTAGGATTGCACTGTGTGGGCCACTGCTCCTTCCTGCGACTGGGCAGACCAACCAGTCGTTCAGGTAATTCATCACCCTGATCACTTGCAGCCACAAGGGAGCTAGGATGGCATCCATGCACTTTGAAACATGTGGGGGGCTAAGGAGAGGTTGAATCACAGCACAGAAACTCAGGATGCTCCCCTATAAGGCAAAGCGGAGATACTTCCTGTGTGCTGGACGAATAGGAACGTGGAATCCACGTTCTTTCGGTCCAGTGTAATAAACCATTCACCCAGCCGGACAGTCTGGCAAGTACGGCAGACGCCAGCGTCTCATTCTCTACCTGCCGAGACGCCTTGCGCTGCAGCAATTCCTCAACCGCTGGTCCAAAGTAATGGTCAGGGGAGGTAGGGGCTGCTTTTGAAGGAAGAAGCCTCCTTCTCATGAGGCCGAGACATAATCACATCATGGTCCTCCGAAATCTGGTTCCGTAACATCCGGAGCAACCACCAGCAGCGATAACCTGGGTCTGGACCGCGTTCAGTCACACAACATGGCAGCACATAGCGTATGCCAGGGTGGAGCACAGGCTCAAGGAGCTGGGGCATATTATTTCTTTTTAACTGCAAAGGCAGTAATAGGAAAACATACAGGCTTATACACATAGCCATTCAGCTATGGGAGAAACACATTCACCCTGCCAGGCGGGTGACCAAGCGCGCCGAGTAGGCGGGCTGAAACAAGCTGGCGGATTCAACTCAACAGCGGGACACAGCACAGCGAGGCAGATCCGGTGGAGGATCACGCGTCTCTTTTTCTTTTTAAACTGCAATAGCAGAGGAAAAACACAAAACAGCGATCGCTGTAAGGTTTTAAGCGATGTAGGCTGTTACACAGAAAAAGAGTAAACACAGCGTAGGGGTGTCTAGCCTGGACTACGTGCAGTCACACGACCAGAACAGCGCGTAGCCTACAGCGAAGTGGAGCACCGTCTACAGGCAGAGGGCAACGAGACACCTCGTACACCGAGCACCCGAGGACGCTATGCGCACTGATGTAATAGACACCTGCCTACCGAGCACCATGCGCACAGAGTACTGTAAGCACTACATGTACCATGCGCTCTTGCACTAGCTTTGTACCAAGCACCGCACGCAGAGGGTACCCTGTGGGATGATGGAGTTGCAGGCCATACAGGGATGGGACGCCTGACTTTGTGCATTAGCACTGAGGCACTGCTCGCACTATGTTGAACGCTGGTAAGTGTACACTCACTAGTGTTACATCAACGTATTAAGCAGTGTGGAGTAGCGGTTAGGGCTCTGGACTCTTGACCGGAGGTTCGTGGGTTCAATCCCCATCGGGGACACTGCTGTTGTACCCTTGAGCAAGGTACTTTACCTAGATTGCTCCAGTAAAAAAAAAACAACTGTATAAATGGGTAATTGTATGTAAAAATAATGTGATATCTTGTAACATTGTCTGCTAAGAAATAAATAATAATAATAATAATAAAAATAATAAAAATAATAATAATAATAATAATTAACACTGCACACTGTGCGCTGAGTACCGTGGGCACGTAGTGCACCACGTACGGTGTCGCGTATGAGCACTAGTGTAGAACCAGTTTACCTATGCATGTGCACTATGTACACCGCGTGCACAGGTTTCACAGGTACCGCGCAGCACCGTGCGCTATGCGCTAGGTTGAGCAGTGCTTACGGAACGAGCGCAACGTGCACCGCGTGCACTGCTTGACCTGTGCGTCCCAAGCGCCGTGCGCACTGCGTACCGTACACTACGTGTACTGCGTACCGTGCGGCACCGTACTAGAGTGCTAAAGGTACTAGCACTTACGTACACGTGCACTGTACGTACCGAGCACTGCGCACACCGAGTACTGGGGCACGACGCACACCGCGTACCGTGCAACGCTATTGTGCACTACCACAGAGGCGCTGGTACCAATCACTGCTTGTTAGTGGGTACCGTACACTACGTGAACTGCGTACCGTGTGGCACCTGCACTAGAGCGGTAGAGGTGCAAGCACTTGCGCACCAGTTGATGCACCGGTGAATTTAACAACAGTTCGCTGAGCAACTCCTGGTGAATTTAACGGTTTGGTGAATCCGCTTTACATCGGTGCATGCAGTGAATTTAACAACACACTCGTATAAATTGCACGTTTTGATTGGACGGTCCCATTATTTTGTTGTGCTTTATACCAGCCATTCAGCACTTTTCATTTTGTATTATGTCCAATCAGAAGTCACAGCCCAGTGAAAGGGGTGGAGTTTGAGCAGACACTGCTTCAGTTTATTGACAAATAAACAGTATAAACTTAAATGTGTTTAAATACTGTAATGTAAATCAAATGTTATGTTTTATGTTTGGCAAAATGCATTTAAGAACTGTTAATTATGAACAATTTTTCATTTACAAAAAAAGATTTACACTACAACAGGTCGCATTATAACAGGGCAACACTGTATTTTGAATATTTTGACATTTCTTCCATAAAATACAACTCGAGTTGCTGTGTAAATACACATGCAACCCGATAAGGAAATGGGGCCTAGTATAAGTTATGCCATCACTATACGAAATTTTATTTTAAAATAATAATAATAAGTATTTTATATTTTTTCCTTTTAAAGGGTTCTTGGCAGTCAGACCAATAGAAACCATTTCACAGAAAGTAAGGGAACTGAAAACTGCTGCTTTCATTGCATGCCATACTAAACAGTGGATCACCTCGGAGAATTAGCTGAAAAAATTGTGCGGAAAGGATGTGAAACTACACAGAACCAAACGCACAGCACTCATCAACAAAGTAATTGGTTCTGGAAATGCAGTAAGATTTACTTAAAGACATTGGTGATTCAGCTTGTAATAGATGAAACAACAGACATTAGGACTGACAAGCAGTTGTGTGTAGTTATCTGCTACTTCAGCAAGCCTCTGGACAAAATAATTTCTTAGGATGATACATTTGGAAGGTGAGAACTCTGAAGCCATTTCAGCTGCTTTGCTTCAGTTCATTGACAAATGTGGTCTGAAATTTTCTAAATGCTTTGGAATTGGCACTGATGGATGCCGTGATGATCGGAAGGCATAATTCAGTGTTCACACGTCTACAGAAAGAAAATCCCAACCTTGTGTTGATAAAATGTGCGTGTGTCATTCTTTACAATTGTGTGCCAGTAAAGCTGTTGACACGATGCCTAGGAATATCAAGTTCTTGATTTTGCATACATATGGTTTACCCACAGCAGTCAACGCCAGCGACAATATGCAAAAGTCTACCAACTAATCAACGATGGTACTGCACCTTTAAAAATACAACAACAAGATGGCTCGCTATCTACAATTGCAGTGCTAGAATATTATCTCAATGGGATGAACTGAAATTGCACTTTCATCGTAGTAAAGATAAACGTAGATGTTATGAAGCTGAGATTCTGTTTCAAATGTACAGCAATCCTGTAAACAAACTGTACTTGCAGTTTGTGACTCTGATTCTAAGTGAATTTTCAATATCAACAATCTTTTCTAGCTTGAAGAAGAGAACCAGCGTCTGACGCTCACTTTGTAAATGTAGATCTCACTGACAAAAGTAAATTCCTCTCCATTGTCACTGTTGATTCTGGGGTCCAATTTCACCTGACTGCAGAAAGAGCTGCAGTGAAAAGTGACCGGTTGCATGAAAACATTGCCTTGTGGAAGTCATTGACTGTAACCGCTCAGCTTCAAATTTAAAGTTGGTCTGAAACGTCTAGGTTATATGATTATGAATAGCAAATGAATATCGAACTTCAAACCAATTTTACCACTGGCAACGCCATGTTGCTGGTTTGTTTAGAACCAGGTTTGTGGTTGTTAAGCCCGTTGCTAAACAAATGACGCATTGACTTTCCTTGAGTATTCAAATGGGGCGGGGCAATATTGGATTTCATTTTAATTACCCCAACAATGATTCTAAAAGGACTGACAATGATTCTAAAAGGATGTTGCTAATACAGGATAATCTAAATGTTTTGGTGCTTTTATATCTCTGAAATTCTCCGATGACTATCCTGGAAATCGCTAGATTTGTAGCTAGTTGCTTTTGACAAAGAATGTCACCAAGTCAGCCCTTAAAGTCACTAGATTTAGTGACAAGTTGGCAACACTGCTCCACAGTCATTATTTATGTGATTTAGCACCCAAATACCACGCACATTCCAGACGTTATAGGAAGTGCGTGTCTAAAACGTTGTACGACTTCAAAGGAAGGGTAAATCACCTTTTCATGCTGAAAAGCTGTACAATTGACCAAAAACTAATTTTTGTTTTGCATGGAAACATATCCGGAAGTCGCATCGTGTTAGTGTTTTCTTTTTTTTTTTTGTTACGGTACACCATATGTTCAACATTTCAAATTTTTCCCATTTGCATAAAAACTGTTTAATAGTTAAGTTGTTTTATAAGCAAGGTTATAAAAAATACTGAAGCTACTACAAATAAAATAAAAAAAATACCTTTTAAAATAAATACATAAATAACGAAGCTGATTACACTTTGTTCCTTCTTTTTTCTTGAAAGAGCAACAAGTTTATTTTATTACAACTTGTAAGGTTTCGTTATAACTATGTTTTATAGTATTTGATGATTTCTTACTGTAAACTGCTCTTTATATTTTCATGTTTTTACTGTTTAATTGTATTTTTATTAATAACCTGTTTATTTGTTTTATACTTACAGAAAACACAACAAGTAATCAGAGTACAGTAGGACAACACTAATCAACAAATAACAAAGCATGACTAGGGATTGTCCTGTTTAAGAGCCCGCACCCTCAATGCGCCAACATAGTTACATAAAGTATAAACGTACAATCTACCAACAATCCAGAGTAACGTAATGCTGAAGACAAGTAGATAGAAAAAAAGAAAAAAGGAGAAAAATAAATAAAAGAAAATAAGAAATACAAAAATTAAAGAAAGGAAAGGAAAGAAAACAAAATTAGAGAATAATAGAAAAGAAGAAAAAAGGAAAATAACTCCCAGCTCGGCACTCGCTAACAGCAAAGGGAGGAATCAGGGCACAAACCAAATGAATCTTAAGTTATTAAAGTTCAAGCTGTTCAGTGTAGGACAGAAAGGGTTGCCATGCAGTGCAGAACTTTTTGGTAGACCCACATAAGTAAATTTAATTTTTTCTAATTTGAGAAACTGCATGACATCTCCAATCCAACGGCTGTATGAGGGAAGGGCTGACTGCTTCCAATTGAGCATGACAAGACATCTAGCCAACAATGTGGTAAAGGCCAAAACATCAGATTGGAATCTAGTTAAAGGGATATCCTCAGGAACTACTCCAAAAAGAGCTATTAAAGGGGATCGGTCAATGGGCAATTCAAAAACATTAGAAATGGTGTCAAAAATACACTTCCAAAAAGGAACAACCTGGAGCATTACCAGAACAAATGAAAAAGTGAAGCAGGTTCTTGTTTGCATCTATTACAAGCTGGGTCTAAATCTGGGTACATTTTTAACATTTACTTCTTCATGAAACTCCTCTCTATTTGTGCCAAAAATTCTAAAGCATAATTTTCATTACCATTCATTTTTTCAAATCTTATTCCCAATAAATATGCTTTTTCAAGACATGATAGAACTCTCTTTTTCCTCCCTTTACCTGCAATATTCTTAAATTGATCTTGTATCTCTTAATTTCTTATCTGCCATTATTTTTTAACAATATTCTTGCCAGTACTGCCTTTTTCTACTGCTGATTCCTCTTTATGCCATTGTTTTAGCTTTATTATATTGTATGAGTGTTTCCTTATTCATTTTTTTTCTTTCTTTAATGCTTTTTTTCTTTGTTTTATAACTTCATCACATTTCTTATTCCACCATGGAACTGCTATTTTTTTTTCTTTATTAGAATAGATTATTTTTGCTGCCATATTTAGTCCCTTTATTATGTTCTCGTTAAATTCATCAGTATCTTCTGATATTTCAATACTTCCTCAAATTTCACCCAATTAGCTCAATACCTTCCATCTCGTTTTTAATTAATTTTCTATTAATCGTAATAATTGGATCATGATCACTACCCATATCATTGTCATCCAATATGTTCCTCTCACATTTATTAAATCCAACGTACTCATTTCCCCTGTTCTTACATGAACACGCATTAATTTTTATTATTTAATATACAGAGGTTCAATTACATCTTCTATCATCCTCCCGGTTACCATCTGTAAAACTACTTCCTCATATTGTATGATGACTATTAAAGTCTCCACAAAACACCATTTTTTGCTTTTCTCCTTCCATTAATTGTAATACATCCCCTTTAGTATTTTCTACATGGATTATAGAAATGTATTATTTTCACCTCTCCTTTTTCAGCCTTTTACTACATTAACTTCTAATCTCGTCTCTACCTTACCTTCTGTAAATATTAAATTTTCTCAAATCCCAATACAGCACCCCCCCCCCCCCCCTCCCACCATCTCTATGCTTTCTAATTAATACAAATCATGGAATTTTAAAATGAAGCTTTGGAATCAACCATGTTTCTTGTATATATGAAAAATATACATTTATTCTTCTTTCTCAATATATTTCTTATATTCCTGCCCACTTGCAATGAGACTTCTTGTGTTCTACTGCAATATTGTTATAGCCATTACATAATCCCCTCCACCCACTTCCACGCTCACTTCCAATATTTGCATTTACCTGTTCTATGGTCATTCCTGTCATCTCTAGATAGTTTTCTCCTGCTTTATTATTTCTGTTTGTTAACTGTGCAGTTTATCACCTTCACTATGAAATTAATAAACTATGGGTGACATGTATCAAGCGTTTGCACCAGGCCTTAAAATTGTCCCGTATGTATCACGACACTTTTGGCAGGTTAAGGCCGTGTTAGCACCAGCAAAATGCGCTCCGCCATGCAATGCGCTCCGCCGCTCATTAGCCTTGCATTTTAAGAGCTCATTTGTAAATGAAGTCTATGATTTTAAAATGAGATTTACGAAGCGGCAGAACAGCAGTGCCGGCCCTAAAAGGGTCCACAGATAAAACCGATTTCAAATTGGTCTTATTTGGGTGCAAAGAAAAAGTCAGAAAGCAGCTGATAAGAAAAAGCATTATGGCATCAGTCATATAGGGGCCCGGAAAATTCACGATATTTTTAAAAGTAATTCACTAATGACAATAAAAAAAAAAAAAAATAAATAATAATAAAAAAAAAATACGAATTTCACAGTGTCACAAAACCACCATTTTATAAAATAATAACAATAATAATAGTTATATTTACATTATATTCTATATGTAAGTTGCCTAAAATGTCTTATCATTGATAGTTCATCAAGAACATCACCCAAAAACCAGGGCTAGCAGAGGTACTGTAGCGCTGCTTCTACTTGATAAAATTACTAAATCAATAGGGGAGGTGAAGAGTAATGTAAAAAACTGTAAGGAAAATAAAATGCCTATTTTTTCACGGTAGGCATATAAGAGATGTACTAAAACTGCTGGCAATTGCGACACTTACAATTGCATCAATTTGTTAAGAACTTTTCAAAGCACATTTTAAACAGTTGCAATTGTTGCTGGCATTTCCCAGTCTGCTTTTTCTCATGCATTGCCAGTTGTGCTCAATGCTTTCTTGAGGTAAACACCCAAATACCTATTTTTCCCTAAAAGCAGGATGTACTTACAAGGATTGAAATGACATTTCTGGTTTCAGCAACGTGTTGGGAGCAATAGACTGCACACATGTGCTGCTAACCCCTCCAGCACATTCTGAGCATCTGTACAAGAACAGGAAACACAACTAATCTATTAATGTGCAGGTGGTTTGTAATTGTGCACAGTTTAACACTGCACCACTGACTAACTGAAATAAAAAAAACCTGACAGTATACATTTGGCTTATAGGCTACTCAAGATAATATGAATTAGTGGTATAATGCAAAATGTGTTGCTGGTCCTTTGAAATTCATATCAACAAGGAACTTGCCAATGTGGCACCATAATCTATTTTCTGATAATTGTCTAGGCTACTAACTAAGCCAAGTTTTAAAAAAAAAAAAAAACCTCTTTTATTTGCATTGTACTCCAATGTGTACAATGCAGCAGCATGGTTTATTTTGTGTTACCGGTAGGCTACAGGCTAAAGTAAAAAGAAAGTGTGCCAGGTATTCATTTGATTTTACTACTGTACTGTATACTGTATAGGACTACTGTATATATTTATATTCATAATGTAAAGTGTAGCTTACCCAAAATACATTAGTACTATTTCAGTGTAATGATTTATACATTTAAAATACATTGAGCACTATAAATGTATGTGTGTGCGATTTTATTGTATTTTTTTAAACCGACAAACATGTCCGGTTTATCGAGGGGCTACTGTATGATTAGGAAGAGCTTTTTGATAGAAGCACATTTTTTATTTGGGGGTGAAGGTGGGGGACCCACTATAGAATCTGATTGGATTAAACTGCCTTTCAATATTTATTTGAAAAAATGTTGCACGACTCTCACACAAAATGTATACTTTGTGAATTGTTGCAATGAAAATGCAATTTGCGGTATATTTTGCGCTGCGACTGGCCCATCTTAGTACATCTATCCCTTAGCTTACAGCAGGTAGTTTAAACGTTTACAACAGTCCTTACTCAGTAGGATTGAGTTCGTACCACACAAATCACTGTTGTTTTTTAAACTGGTGGACTGATGAAACACACTCTGTTTTTAGCTCCAGTGGAAATTATGCAGTACAATATTTTAGTCCATAATGACACCTTAAAACAAAAAAGTGTCATATTGTTTCCAAATTGTTCTGGATCAGAGGTAGAGACTGGGGCACAAACTTGGTACCTCATTCTTATTTTAAAATGAGGCTTTAAAATGGTACATCCCCTATTGAAACTGTCTAATTTATTCATTACTTTTTTTGTTCCTATGTGTTCATTGAAATCCATTATATAAAACCTGGAATAACAATGGAAAATACAGCTTGCATTGAATTGTTTACACATGTAAGATTTGTGGACATGGGTAACAATAAATATGTACTGTCTATTTACAGGTGGAGACTGGAGCACAAACTCCTGTCCGTTCAGTGTCTATACAAAATAGCCCGGCACGTTTCAGCAGACAGTCTATTTAAACAGGATTAAAGACCTGGAATAGCCATGGAAAATGCATCCTTTGTTGAATTGTTTATACTTGTAGGTTTTGGGCACACGGGTAACAATCAATATGTCTATTTTTGTTGTCTCTTTAATAGGGTATCTTTTGATAATTAGTGTTAATTCATGTTTTATTTTATTCATAATTCTAGAGAATAGCCTCCATGAGCCTATGTACATCTGTCTCTGTAATGTATTTATGAATGCACTCTTTGGAACAGCTAGGTTGTTTGCTGCATTCTGGGTGGATATTCTCCGACACCCAGGTCATTTCTTATGCATTTTGTTTTGTTCAAATGTATTTTATGAATCTCTATGCTATTATAGAAATGACAGTTTTATCAGTCATGGCCCATGACAGATATGTAGCAGCGTACATGCCTTTACAATACCACACCATAGTGACAATTCCAAAACAATATATTTGATTGCTGGCTGGATCATCCCTGTGTGTTTGATGATCATTTTAGTGGTACTGGCTGTGATGCTTCCTTTATGTGTAAACATCATTGATAAGCTATATTGTCACACCTGGGCAGCAGTCAGACTTTCTTGCACAGGCACGACTGTTAATAATGTATATGCTTTATTTTCAATATATTTATTTTTCATATCTTTTAGTTTTATTTTATACTCTTCGATAAACACACTCAAAGTCTGCAAAAAAAAAGCTCCAAGGTTCATAGGAATAAAGCTCTACAAACCTGTCTCCCACATTTCATTTCATGCAGTACCTTTTATATTAGTATCTTCATAGACGTGATTCAGAGCCGATTCAGCCTTAAGAAACTGTTGTTTGTGTCATCCCCTCACTGGAATTTCTAATTGTCCCCCCTCTTTTAAACACCATTATCTATGATATGACTCTGCCTGTGATACACAAAACAATTATTAAAATATTAAGAAAAAATCTAATTAGTCCAACTGTAACGTATTCAGATTCTTAATAATTAAAAACATTGCTATCCAGTGCTCTATAGAGTCCAGACACAGATTAAACGGGTACAAGCACAGAGCACATTTATTTAAGTATTCGAATACTTCAGACCATACATAGCCTAGTTCAACAGTTCTGTAACATGCTTTTCACAAAGTCAGGTATGCAGGGCCGGCCTTAAGGCAAGGCAAGCGAGGCGGCCGCCTAGGGACCCCACCCTTTAGAGCTGCCGTGAGATTGAATGTGTTCGTTATGTGCGCGCAAAACACTCGGGGTGCAAAATTGGGGTACCTCATATAGCACCAGCAACATTAAATTCTGGCGCCAGTAGATGTGTTTAGGTAGTAGACTTAACAGGTAACAATACATTGTAAAATAATGTTTCGTGTTCACAAGCCTCTTCATTTATCGCAAAGGTTAAGCTTTGCTAGTTTATAAACACATTTTATTGATTAAAAAATGCTAAAACCAAATCAGTTATTGCAGCTAATGTAAATCTAATCTAACAATGTAGCTACATTCACAAGTTACTGTTTCATTTAATCATTTTGTTAATTATATTTAATTTTTTTTTACCCAGTAAAATACTCTATTTCTGAATGGAATAATATCATAATAATAAAAATTAAACTACATCTACCGTTCTTAATACAAATTATTTTTCTTCTAAGAAATAAATTTAATAACATTACAGGCTGCTATGGATGAGAGATGTCTCCGAATTTCCTTTGGGGTACATTGTGTTAAAAATATTTACTGTAACACAAAACATGAAACGCTCATTGAAGAGCAGGGGGATGGGGCTGATTTTGCACCAACAGACTCTCTGGTGATAAATTTTCAAAACAGTTTAGCACCAATTTTCAAAACAATTTGCACCCCTGACACTGTAGCTGCAGCTCATCATGTCGGCACCTCGCAAGTATGAGTCCTGTGAAAATGCTGCAGGACATGCATGGAAACAGATGAGCTGATACACCATTCCAGTGATGGCTGCTTCTGGTGAATGCAGGTTTTCCAGGCCAAACTGTCAAATGAGAGATTTGATAAAGGGCTTTCCTGCCTCTAAAGCAAGCAAAATGTCTTTGTAATTAATGTTCTTACGTAATTTAGAACATAAAATGAAGAAAGGATTTGATAATGCCCAGTGGTTATATGTTTTTGTTTTTGTTATTATGTATTTACCTGACCTGTCAAAACCCACTTATAGTCGAGCATTACAGTATTTTTCAATAAGCCTATTAGGGCACGGTCATTTTAGAAAAAAATATGTGCTATGTTTGAAGTAGACTAGAATCCTGAGTGCTTTGAACTTGTGAATTATATAAAATAATAAAGTCTAACAAACTAAGGTACAGCCACTAATTTATAAAGGTTCATCACAATAGGGAAGGAGATCAATTCAGTCTGTAGTAGTGTGGTGTGAAACAAACCCACTGACCTCCCTTAATACATCCTACTGTCTCACAAAACACCTCTGTGCTCTGTGTCTGACAATCACCCTGGATCGTCCCAGAATGGCCACTTACAGTAAGTCTGTCTCTGCTGTAGCCAGTGGAATAGGTCCTCAGTGGAGGCTGCTTGATTCCTTGACGTATAGTTTGATCTCAGTTAAAAAGTGTTTAATTTAAGAATGAATGAAAGTGTCAGTGAAGTTCTATCCTCAGTATGTTGGTGCTTTCTGTTTGTACTCCTTGTTTACTTGTCCATGTTAACTTTCAAGAGCATACTACCTGTAACTGTTACAGCTGTGATGCCTTTGCATGAGAATCAATGTCTAACCCTGAAACCACTTCCAACGACACAAATGTGTACTACAGAAACTTGATTTTTAATAAGAATGAAATTAAAAATATATTGAATATTAACATACTTACGTTTTCTTTACTTATTCAATTATTATTTGTTTATATAGCAGACGCCTTTATCCAAGGCAACTTACAGAGACTAGGGTGTGTGAACTATGCATCAGCTGCAGAGTCACTTACAATTACGTCTCACCCGAAAGACGGAGCACAAGGAGGTTAAGTGACTTGCTCAGGGTCACACAATGAGTCAGTGGCTGAGCTGGGATTCAAACTGGAGACCTCCTGCTTACATGCCCTTTTCTTTAACCACTGGACCACACAACCTTCTATTCACAATGACGTCACAGAACTCAAAGGTATCAAAAAATGTATTATTCATACAAAGTGTTTAAACATTCAACATAATGACTAAAGAGTCTATCCTATATTGTGCCTGTACATGCATGGCATAGACATTACACTAGACTGATTTATCAGTGGTCAGGGGCTCTGTGATGCAAGGCTTGTGCTCAGGTGCCTGTAATCCTTCTTGCCGCTGTTGCCTTGAGCTCTGCAGGGCAGGATATTGAACATCAAACATTCCCTTCTGGGTCTGAAAGGTCATGTAAACAGAGACACTGACTTGCTAATAGATCTTGTTTTCAATGGATTATTCATTAAGCTCCTACATCCCCGTGGATGTTTCAGAGGCAGTACCCCCTCCCCCCTCTAAAGGAAGCATATAAAGCTCAGCACATTTCAACAGACTCAGAAGTACTGTCCACACAGCACTGCATGCTTCTACCAGCAGCGTCCACATAAGCACTGCATGCTTCTACCAGCAGCTTCTCCTGAGGATCTCTCTGAGAGGTAATTTGAAAAATAATATTTTAATGTATGTGTGCCTTTAATCTCATGTTATTGTGCTATTGTAAACATGTTATTGGGTCCTGATTCTATGTATCTTTATTATTTGTTTATTGATTTATTTGGGAGATTCCTTTATCCAAGGCGAGTTACAGGTGTTACAGGGCAGCACAGGCTTACAATGCAAGGTCAATATTTAAATACACTATAGTGCAAATTAAATTACTAAAGTACAATATGAAATGAGATGCAAGTTAGGATGACAGCAATTTATATCTACAGTGACAGAGTCGTAGTGCAATAATAGTGCATCAGCTGTACATGTTGTATTTTTATTTTTTTGTTATATATATATATATATATATATATATATATATATATATATATATATATATATATATAGTTGTAATACTAGTATTAGTATTGATTAAAATCAAGTATATTCACAAATCTTAAACTTGTGAGTCATTTAAAGAATGCTAGCTAATCATAGAACTGTTCGAAGCTTCTTTAACAGTCTGGAAAAGTGCACCTTTGCTGGGATTTTCAGTTGTTATAATATGTATAATACTGGTAATGTTCTTCAATTGATAACTACTTTTTTTGATCTGCTTCCCCAGAAGTTGTGTGTAGTTTTACCCAGATTATATGACTGAGTGCTTAGATTATGGGAGAGCTTGTACAGCTGATGACAGCTCCCAGTGCTGCTTCAGAGAGCAGCAGGAGACTGCCTGTGTAGTTACACAATGACACAATGGGTTAGGATTTGACAAGATGTGTGTGCCTGCACTTAAATCTACCTTTAGGGAATGTAAACAAGCTTGACAGCCCACAGGGTCTGGGTTCTGATGAAGTTCATTACACAGCTAGGTAAACTATAGGACACATGTTGTAAATAGTGGACTAACACTTCAGCAAAACAGGACTGATGTTGAGACACAGCTGTTAAAGAGTAATCACTTGCATATTACAATCTCTGTCTTTTTACATGCATTTGGTTTAGGGTTGAATGTCTTACCATTTAAAGATGACATCTTGTTTAAAATTATGTTGTTATGCATCAATGCATTTATTCAATTTTAACTATTATGCTTCATCATGTACACTTCAAAATTTAAAAAGGGCATGAATTGGAAAGAGCACAATATATACAGTGATTTCACTATTTGCAGCACAAATGTATCCCCTTTTTAAAATAGGAATAGCATATTTAAAGTAATATTATCTGAGATGCTTTAGATGATGTGATAATCAATTGCACAGTTATACCACCTGTATTTTCCCCATTCTAATCTTCATACTAATATGTTTTTTTTATGTATTTATTCACAGGTATTTTCAAGAAGCTATGCAGAAAAAGAACTCATCCTACGTTACAGTGTTTACCCTTTCTGGATTAAATGAATCAAGCACAAATAAATATATCTATTTTTCTTTCACTCTCCTGGGTTATCTCTTTATCATTTGTGTTAATTTAACTCTAATTGTAATAATAGCTCTTGAAAAGACACTTCATGAGCCCATGTATTTCTTCCTCTGTAATCTGAGTGCTAATGCACTGTATGGAACTGCTGGTTTCTATCCTAAACTACTGTTTGATTTTCTGTCTGATACGCATGTCATCTCATATTCTGGGTGCCTGCTTCAAAGATTTGTCATCTACAGTTTTTCCGCTTGTGAATTATCTAATTTAACAGTGATGGCATATGATAGGTATGTGGCAATATGCAGGCCCCTGGAGTACCATGCTATCATGTCGCCTTTGACGACTGGTAAATTAATTATTTTTTCTTGGATTTTTCCACTCTGTTGTGTATGTATTGGTACTCTATTGACTTTCAGGTTGCCTTTATGTGGCTCCCACATTGAAAAACTATATTGTGATAACTGGTCAATTGTGAAATTATCTTGTGTAGAGACTACTGTTAACATTGTATATGGATATGTTCTAATATGTATATTCTTTGCACATTTCATTTTTATTTTATTTTCCTACATGAAAATACTCAGAGCGTGCCGGGCATCTAGTATAGCAATGAGTAAATGTTTGCAGACCTGTTTGCCACATTTGTTGACGGTGATCAATTACATCATTGCCTTGCTTTTTGATTTAATGTACAGTAGATACGGTTCATATGATATTCCACAGGTTTTACACAATCTCCTGTCCGTGGAATTTCTGATCGTCCCTCCTGTTTTCAATCCTATCATTTATGGTTTAAACTTTCAAAAGATCCAGAACAGAGTCACAAGAATGTGCAGCAGATCAAAGTAATTCACACCTAATAGATTCCAGATGTAGTTGCTACTATCGTCTTACATTTATAAGAAATCAAAACTTTAAATAATATATTGTGTTCTGTAATTAATAATAAAGTGCATTAAATATTTTTCATGAAAGACACACTTGATTGCAATACAAAACTGAAAGTGGAGTAGTTTAGTAAGATATGTGCTTATACATACAGGATTATTTAATTTGTAATTGACTCAAGAAAGTAACAGAATCAGGTAAGTTAAATGGACCCGATGCACTTTTTCAACTTCATTGCAAACCTCTTCCTGAACCCTTCTTGGTTTTGTTAATATAAGCTGAAATGCTTATTTATTAAGGGTCACCCATTTCTGAGGGTAGCTTCACATTTTATATAGAAAAATGTATCATCAAAGGAATCAAATGTATTGCAGGCATAAGAGCAGCTTCTGATGTAAAGAAAAGTAAGATTTCATGATTGTATTTAATGTAATGTATTTTAAACTTAAACAGTTTATATCCATGTTAAACACAAGTACAGTACACGTGTACGAAGCAAATACATTGTTGGTCTTGTGATTAAAAACAGTAATTCCAGTCAGCCTTTCAAAGCACATTCATGGACAGGTTAATATGCATGTTTTATCATTTCAGAAACAATAAAGAGATGTATTAAACCATAATTTATTATATGATTTATATTTGTATATAATGTCAACACTAATGCACAACCTTGAATATCTTGTTTTTGTAATATGGCTTAAATACAATTGAATACATATTTTATGTACTGTATAAATACAATATAATATGTATGTATTTTGTTCATGTATTTGATGTACAAAATGCATCCTTACAGCAAAAATAAGTGTTGCATATTGCAAAGGGAAGCATTAAAAGATATAAAGGGAAGCATTAAAAGGTATAAAGAATATATAAAGAGTATATTTTATATATATATATATATATATATATATATATATATATATATATATATAGATAGATAGATAGATAGATAGATAGATAGATAGATAGAATATTATATAGTACTGCAATTCAGATGCTTGAAATCAGCCTTGCTTCCTTAAAACACAAGCTTGCACGACACTTTTGATTTTAAAAAACTATTTTTTTTTTCCCTAGACGTAACTGCCCTCTGAAACAGTTCAGTGAAATATGGTCGATTGAGCAACACGTACTGAGTAGTGCACATGAAGTTAGCATTAAAGGAGTGATATCCAATCAGGTAGAATGACACAGCAGAAAATATTTTGGTTCTTTGTTTTTTTAAAATGTTAGGATATTTCAAATACACCTCTTCCTGATACCTAATCACTTCATGTCCAATGGTCTAGCTATAATCATACTGTACCATCTAACCCTGAGCACAGGAACTGAATAGATGCCTGGTAGCAACAGTGTTATTGTACCAGTGGGTAGCTGTGACTTGGATAACTAGGTTAAGCACTGGCAGGAATTTGCTGTAAAAAGTTAGAACACAATGGAACTATATTTTAATATGGCTGTAATAATGATAAAATATAGAAAATAAAAAAATACAAAACTTTGGAAAGTATGTCAAATTTCAACAGGAAAACATTATGGCAACTACAAAAACAAATCACAAAATATGTTGAGTTTTCAATAATGTTTTCATTTAATAGTAAGCAGTACTGTACACCATTTTGAAATTATCACCCATGATATAAACTATTATTTTGTGTTAATTAACACATTTCATCAAAAATGAACTTGACAGCTCCAAGAAAAGTTTGAAACACATACAGTGAAAGAAATATGCTGTTGATTCATTGCCTTTTAAATGCATTACTCCCCTGTGAGCGGTGTGAATGAAACGTGTGCTAACAGGATCCTTTTTCTCAAACAAAGCAAAAATACAACTCTGACAAAAGTGACACCTCTGGTGGCTGTAGTGCTATTTCATGAAGTCACGTGAATATTTCAAGTCCCCCCCCCCCCCTTCCCAAACTGGCACTGGCCTACCACCCTCCAGGCATTCCATTCTTAAATAAGCAACCCCCCGTCTAAATAAAATGATATTTTAAAAAATTTAAAAATAATATTAAGATTATTTTCAGGTATTATCATTCAGTACATGTTTTGTCTTTATATAGTACTGTAAGATATAATACATAAAAGCTATACATAGTACATAATAGCTATACACATGCAACAAAACAAACAAACAAAAAAATGTCCTTTTTTTATTATGATATCGTAAAATACGTACCCATAGCTGCTTGTCATTTTGGGAGTTCGTGTATAGAGGCTGTACGCCTTTAAGAAAAAAGGTGGGCTATCAGCTGGTGATATACAAATGCTTGCAAGTGTAGAGCAGCACCAGGGTTGCCAGTTCCGCTTTAAAACTGTGGAATTGGGATTCTGTTTCCACGGAGTCGCTTACAGTTTCACCTTGCTGCTTTTTACTGTATTTTGGGCTTCTTGTCAGTCTTGGTCGCTTATGTTGAAAATGGTTACCACTGCAAAAGTCTGTTCAATTAAATATCATTCTTGTATACAAAAGCAAAACACATTATCTACCAGTTTTTTTTATTTCTCTGTAAGACTTATGGTCCATTGTTAAATTCATCGGTGCTCTGCATCGCTGAGTCAGAAGTGACATCACTTGGTGCTCATCGGTGCGGTGAATTTAACAACAGTTTGGTGAATCAACATAGCTGATAATAATAATGGAAAGGTTGCTGCTGCGGCATGCAAGGCTGTGGTGGACCTGTGCGAGCTGAAAGCTTATTGGGACGAAGATTTAGTTGTCTTTAAACGACTAATTAGGAGCTAGCTTGTTGTTACATTAAAATGTAGAAAGCAGCTAGCCTGCAACTGTAAATATTTATAAATATGATTAATGGATACACTTTCAAATACAGTTTGGCCACTTTTTGCAACTTTGTAACATATTTGTTTGAAGTATAAAAGGACAAATAACATACACGATAAAAAAATAAATAAATCTGTTCTCTCTTTCATATCGAATTCTTGTACCACCGGCTACTCTGGATAAGTTGGCAAATGTGATATTGTTTAACAATATGTTTATTAGCGCTGTTATATATTTATTAAAAATACTCCATACCCATTTTCAAGAGATTTTAACATCTCTGAATCTACAATTACATTGAAAATAGTATCTCCTTACAAGACAAACTTCCACAGTGGCAGCGGCCATTTTGGTTTTGCTGCAGTTCACTGACTCTCAACCCAAGATGACATTGCTGCCCTTGAGGTAGGCTGAGCTCACTATACCAGAGCTGCCGAAGGCCCCTTCCTGGGATGACGCACTCGGTCCCACCCACTGAGGGTATAAAACCGTCACTCACAGGAAGATCTCCCTCTTTTTCCATCGAACCTGTGAGGACGTGGTTGGTGGTCGTCTTCTCTTTCAGGAAATCAGGGTTATGGTAAGTAACCTAACGTTCCCTTTCAATTCGAAGACAACCACCAACATTATGTATGGGATAATGTATACCAGAGCCGTCGCGAGGGAGAAGGAACGGCAGCATATGAGGGACGCACAAGCACTGCCTAACCAAGAGGTCAGCGGTGTGAATTTACACCCTCAAGGACCCTTGTGCCTACAGAAGGCAAAGTAGGGTCTATCACATTAATACGGCAGAACCTGGATAAAGTATGTGGCGTAGCCCAGCTAGCCACAGTACAAATATCAGACATCGAGGCACCTTTGAAAAGGGCCCAAGATGTAGCCAACCCTTTAGTTGAGTGTGCAGCTACCGTACTAGGTGGGGCAAGCCAGCACCATTATCCACAATCCAGTGTGACAGACGCTGCTTAGAGAGGGGCTGTCCTAGGGTCCGTGTTCTGTGACAGACAAAGAGCTGACACAGAGCTCTTGTCCTAAGCACGTAACATCTCAATGCCCGCACTGGGCAGAGGAAATTCAATCTCTCATCCTCCATTGAAGCAAACTGAGGTGGATGAAAAGACTCCAGTTCCACAGACTAGTTAATGTTGAAAGCTGTAATCACCTTGGGGAGGAAAGCAGGCTTGATGCGCAGCGATACCCTGCTGCCATCCTCCCAAATACGCATGCAGGAGCTGTGCACCAAGCATTAAGCAATTTTTGCAGGAACTGCAATATGACTGGCATAGGGCAAGTGATGGGGTCATGGTTTCTAGCCAGACACCAAGCTTGTGTCCAGCGATCTGACCAGGGTCAGCAAACTCCTCTACCGCCCCCCCAACCAGAGTTGGGTGCTTCTGTCATCACCAGTTGACAGTTGTGTATCAGTCCTATCCTTGCGCCTTGGCTCAGATGAGAGGCTTGCCCCCACCAGCGTAGGGCTTCCCAGCATAGGCGAGACATGGTCAGCTGACGGTGTCTGTTGCGCTTGGGGTGCTGCCGAAGGCACTGAGCCACACTTGGATCGGGCGCTCGTGGAGTAACCCTAGTTGGGTGGGTGATGAAGCCGAGGCCATCAGACTCAATAGTTTTTAACACAACACCAATTGTACTGTGAACCCTTGTTGAACAGGGCCAGACAGTTGCAAATGGCAGCTACTCTGTCGTCCGACAGGTAGGTTTGCACTGTGTGGGCCACTGCTCCTTCCTGCGACTGGGCAGACTAACCATTCGTTCATTCGCGGAGATACATCCTACGTGCTGGACGAATAGGAACGTGGAATCCGCGTTCTTTCGGTCCAGTGTAATAAACCATTCACCCGGCCGGACAGCATGGCAAGTACGGCAGACGCCAGTGTCTCATTCTCTACCTGCATAGACACCTTGTGTTCTCGGTGGGAGTGCTGCTGCAATTCCTCAACCGCTGGTCCAAAGTAATGGTCAGGAGGGAGGGGCTGCTTTTGAAGGAAGGAGACACTTTCCCATGGGGCCGCGACATAATCGCATCATGGTCCTCCTCAGCAAAGCTGAAATCCTGTTCCTTAACATCCAGGGCAACCACCGGTGCAGGCGGGGTCAGCTCCGGGGCTGGCATTATCGGCTGAGCTCGGTCCACAACAAGGGCTTGAGCCTGCTGCCTGGCCAGGGGCTCTCAGCGCCGCGTACGGCTCAGCCCTGTATTGAAGCACTCACGCACCAAGGGTGCAGACGCACCGAGGACACTGAGTGAGGTGGAATACAGTACTGGTGAACCGAAGCATCGGGGGCACCGACTGCAGGTGTTATTGACATGCTGTGGCGCTAAGCACCAAGGCATGGAGCATCCAAACACCGAGGGTGCCGAAGCACTGAGAGGCGCCCAGCCTTAACCGTGTGAAGTCAACACAACCCGAGGTAGCGCATAGCATACACCGGGGTGGATACACAGAGTGGATACTCGAGTGGCTGCGGTAGGCAATCAGGAGAGCAGTACAGGGAAGCGCAGACTGCTGCACCATGGTGCAGAGCAGCGATAACCTGGTTCTGGACCACGTGCAGTCACACAACATGGCAGCACATAGCGTATGCCAGGGTGGAGCACAGGCTCAAGGAGCTGGGGCATGTTATTTCTTTTTAACTGCAAAGGCAGTAAAAGGAAAACATACAGGCTTATACACACAGCCATTCAGCTATGGGAGAAACACATTCACCCTGCCAGGCGGGTGACCAAGCTCCCGTGGAAGAATCACGCTTATTATTTATTTCTAACTGCAGGGCAGTCAAGAAATTAATGCACACACACCACATCAAGCTGTGTGGGTAAAAATATCAGTAACCACGGCAACGCGGTTTTGTTTTGTTTTTCCAGCCCACCGAGTATGCGGGCTGAACAAGCCGGTGTATGCAACTCAACAGCGGGTCACAGCAGAGCTGGGTCCTGGTGGATATCATTCTACATTTTCATTTTAAACTGCAAGGCAGTAAAGAAAAAAACACATATACACACACACAACAGCAAGGTTGCGAGGGTAAAATAGCAGTCACCACGGCAGTGCGTGTAACTGCTTTTAAACAGAGCACTGAGTAGACGGGCTGCAACAAGCCGGCAGAAGCCACTCAACAGCGGGGCCAGTAGAGCTGGGTACCGGTGGAAGTCACACTTGTATTATTTTTCTAAACTTTTTCTAAACTGCAAGGCAGTAAAGAATCAAATACATACACACTCCACAGCAAGCTGTGCGGGTAAAAATAATAGTCACCACGGCAACGCGGGTAACTGATTTTGTTTTGTTTTTATCAGCCCACCGAGTATGCAGGCTCAACAAGCCGGCGTATGCAACTCAACAGTGGCGCGCAGCAGAGCTGTGTCCTAATGGAGGAATAGCGCTAGAATTATTTTTTATATCTAAACTGCAAGGCAGTGAAATAAAACCTCACATACACGCACACAACAGCAAGCTGTGAGGGTAATACAGCAGACACCACGGCAACGCGGGTGAACTGGATTTTTAAGCGCACCGAGAGGGTGGGCCGAGGCAGTCCAGCAGAGTCAACTCCACAGAGGGGCGGGTCCAGTACTGTAAGCACTACGTGCACCGTGTACTGTGCAGCACCATGCAATCTTGCACTAGCTTTGTACCAAGCACCGCACACAGAGGGTACCCTGTGGGATGATGGCGTTGCAGGCCGTACAGGGATGGGACCCTTGACTTTGTGCATTAGCACTGAGGCACTGCTCGCACTATGTTGAGCACTGGTAAGTGTTAACGTAGTGTGTACACTCACTAGTGTTACAGCAAGGTATTAACACTGCACACTGAACGCTAAGTACCGTGGGCACGTAGTGCACTGCGTACTGTGCCACGTATGAGCACTAGTGTAGAACCAGATTACGTATGCACTGTGCACTATGTACACCGCGTGCACAGGTTTCACAGGTACCATGCAGCACCGTGCGCTATGCGCTAGGTTGAGCAGTGGTTACGGAACGAGCGCAACTTGCACCGCGTGCACTGCTTGACCTGTGCGTCCCAAGCGCAGTGCACAGTGGGTACCATACACTATGTCAACCGCGTACCGTGGGCACCTGCACTAGAGCGGTAGAGGTGCAAGCACTTGTGCACCACGTGATGCACCGGTGAATTTACCAACAGTTCGTTGAGCAACTCATGGTGAATTTAACGGTTTGGTGAATCCGCTTTTCATCGGTGCATGCAGCGGTGAATTTAACAACGCACCCGTATAAATTGCATGTTTTGATTGGACGGTCCCATTATTTTGCTGTGCTTTATAGCAGCCATTCAGCACTTTTTGTTTTGTATTATGTCCAATCAGAAGTCACAGCCCAGTGAAAGGGGTGGAGTTTGAGCAGACACTGCTAGACCTCCTCTTCCCGTCCGCCTCAGGCCGCCGCCCGCGACAAAAACAATTGCATATTTGCATTAAACTGCAGCTAGACGGCGAAATATAGGAAGAAGTACAGTAAAACCTGGGAAAAGAGACCGGAATTGAAGAATGGATAGGACCTGTACCAGGCGATGACAGCAAGGCTATGTGTAAATTCAGTAAATGTGAGATTAGAACTCATCATGCAGATTTATTGCAACATGCATCAAGAGATAAACACAAGAAGAACTGTGCGCCATTTTCACCAAAACGACTGACATCACATTCCAGGTAGCTAGTCATAAAATCAATGTAAGATTTAACATCGATAGCTAATTTTAATCTTGAAATATTTGTCCAGTTAAGTGTTTAGCCTTTTTTCGGTTGTTTCGAATGTTGCTGATTAATATACTTTTTTTTTTTTATGTATTGGCCTACTTTGACATCTAGCTTTGTAAGCTTATCAGTATCCAGTATAGTATGCAGTGCTACCTCGTGTAATATAATTTTTAAAAAATTTAAAATACAGTGCAAGCACATGAGCTTTGTAAGTACTATATAGGATAATGTTTCAGACAGTATAAACTCAAATGTGTTTAAATACTGTAACGTAAATCAAATGTTATGTTTTATGTTTGGCAAAATGCATTTAAGAACTGTTAATTATGAATGATTTTTCATTTACAAAAAAAGATTTACACTGCAACAGGTCGCATTATAACGGGGCAACACTGTATTTTGAATATTTTGACATTTCTTCCATAAAATACAACTCAAGTTGCTGTGAAATTACACATGCAACCTGATAGGGAAATGGGGCCTAGTATAAGTTATGCCATCACTATACATAATATTATTATTATTATTTTAAAATAAAAAGTAGTTTATATTTTTTCCTTTTAAAGGGTTCTTGGCAGTCAGACCAATAGAAACCATTTCACAGAAAGTAAGGGAACTGAAAACTGCTGCTTTCATTGCATGCCATACTAAACAGTGGATCACCTCGGAGAATTAGCTGAAAAATTGTGCGGAAAGGATGTGAAACTACACAGAACCAAACGCACAGCACTCATCAACAAAGTAATTGGTCTGGAAATGCAGTAAGATTTACTTAAAGACATTGGTGATTCAGCTTGTAATAGATGAAACAACAGACATTAGGACTGACAAGCAGTTGTGTGTAGTTATCCGCTACTTCAGCAAGCCTCTGGACAAAATAATTTCTTAGGATGATACATTTGGAAGGTGAGAACTCTGAAGCTATTTCAGCTGCTTTGCTTCAGTTCATTGACAAATGTGGTCTGAAATTTTCTAAATGCTTTGGAATTGGCACTGATGGATGCCTTGATGATCGGAAGGCATAATTCAGTGTTCACACGTCTACAGAAAGAAAATCCCAACCTTGTGTTGATAAAATGTGCGTGTGTCATTCTTTACAATTGTGTGCCAGTAAAGCTGTTGACACGATGCCTAGGAATATCGACTTCTTGATTTTGCATACATATGGTTTACCCACAGCAGTCAATGGCAGCAACAATATGCAAAAGTCTACCACTAATCAACGATGGTACTGCACCTTTAAAAATACTTCAGCTGTCAACAACAAGATGGCTCGTTATCTACAATTGCAGTGCTAGGATATTATCTCAATGGGATGAACTGAAATTGCACTTCCAGCTTAGTAAAGATAAAGATAGATGTTATGAAGCTGAGATTCTCTTTCAAATGTACAGCAATCCTGTAAACAAACTGTACTTGCAGTACTCTGATTCTAAGTGAATTTTCAATATCAAAAATCTTTTCTAGCTTGAAGAAGAGAACCCCTTTCTTATGTTGATAACCTGAATTCATTCTACCGATCTATTCGTGTAAGATTTTTAAACCCTGCTTACCTACCAGCGTCTGACGCTCACTTTGTAAATGTAGATCTCACTGACAAAAGTAAATTCCTCTCCATTGTCACTGTTGATTTTGGGGTCCAATTTCACCTGACTGCAGAAAGAGCTGCAGTGAAAAGTGACCGGTTGCCTGAAAACATTGCCATGTGGAAGTCATTGACTGTCTTTAGCCCTTCAGTCATTCTAGCCCAAGTCAAGCCCCCTCTTCGACAGTTTACTTTGCTTAGCCTTTACACAAGTGATCTTGGGAAATTAGATTCCCAGTATAGGTCAATAAACTTACTCCAGTGGAAAAATATAGAGGACAGGAAAGCTGTGGATTTGTGGATTGAGGTTCTGAACTACAAAGATGCTGCTGGGGAACAGTTTTTCAACAATTTAGCTGGTTTTGCACTAACACTTCTCTGCATGCCACTGAGTAATGCAGATATGCAGCATGAATTTTCTCTACTGAATGTGGTGAAATCTAAACTCAAAAACCGACTGACCCAAGAAACTCTTGGAAACATCTTGTCTATTTGCTGTGGATTCAGACGACTGTGAATATGCTGTAAAGACTTTATACCTAGTAATGACATGATTCAGCTCTTCAAATCAGACATTTACCAAAATGATGCCATTCAACCTGAGGAGGGCATCCAAGCTGTAAAAGTGAAAGGTAGGATTCAGCAAAACAGTCAGTTGAATTGCAGGTTACTACTTTGTTAAATCTCCCTTATTAAAAAAGTAGTATACTGCAAGTATGCCTGGGTCCAAATATTAGGGTTTTACTGTGTGAGGGAGGAGACCTTCACATTGTCTCAGTATGTATCTGAACATTTACTGCAAATGTTTTTAACTGTTTTTGTATTGTGTTGCTGATCCTTGTGTCTAGTAAGGAAAATAATAAAAACAAAACTCACTTACCTGTTGTATCGGGACTGGAGGCCTGTGGTTGGGAGTGTCCTGAAAAACAAAAAACAAAAGAAAGGTTAATCAAGAGTACTGTTTAGATAGTTGGTTTGGAAGGGAGCACACTTCCAGAACAATGTATTGCAGTACTATTGTTAAGATAAATTTTAAAATGAACAACAGTTATTTTAATGTGCTTGTTTTTTTTATATGGATGGTTTAGGTAACCCGAGTTGGGTGTGGTGGTGTGGTCCTCCATCTTGACAGGAAGTGGGGAACCAGCCATGTTAGTGAGGGAAGCTTTTATTGACTTCCCTGGGTACTGATTTCCTGTAGCAGGGCAGTACCTATAGAAGATATTGAAAGGGGGATAGATGATTTTAATTAAGTTTCCCTCTGCTTGTTTTAAAGCATAGTTTTAATGCATGTGTTAGATTAATGTTTAGTTATATATATTCATTGATGTGTTTCTTTTTTGAATACTTTTATTTATTATTGATAACTGTTTGCTGGTTTGTTTTTATATAACCACCTGCATAATGGTTTATTCTGGGGGAGGGGTAGGCCTGGAAGGGTATAAAGGCTGTTAGTTGGTTCAGTCAGGATCTTCCTGTTGTGTAGATCAGAGGGCAGTTTTGCAGCTCTAGGGTTAGACTTAGTTATTGGAGTCAGTACCTGTGATTAGTTATTTTTGGTTTCCACCTTTTCTTTCTTCAAATTGTTTGATATTTTGTTCACTTAGCTTTTTGTTTATTATTGTTCTTAAATAAAAATAATTGGTTTTGCACCAAACATCTCTGTGATCTGTGTGCTTCCCTGCAAATCAACACCAGCTGCTGGCTGCACTCTCCAACATACTGTTACTGATATTATGTTGTACTATTTTACTTTCACTATACAATGTTTTTTTTTTTTTTTATAAAGGTTGTCACATATTGCCCAGTAGCTTTTTTAAGCCATAGACAAGTTCAGTAATGTGATATAGACAACATAATGTTCATGTGACCGGAAATGATGCAGAGGGGAGGCTGGCCTTCTTTTCAAGTCCAGTTGGCTTTTTTTTTTTCACAGATATCTGGCAACCCTGAGCAGCGTGGTAACCCTAGTTTCTTGCAACAGTTTCTGACCAAACGTGTGTGAGTAGTACCGTTGTGTAAAAATGTAGCTTAAAATTAACAGTTGCATTCCAGAAATTTAGAATAAGAACAGCAAAAAACTAAAATACACTTAAGCTTTGTGTGTTGGACATGCGACACTAACAAAATGCAGTGAAAATAATTTGAATGAAGTAAGGAAGCAAAAGGCTCAATAATTAAACCAAAAAGGAAGTGAACGGTTACAGTATCAAGCTAAAAAAAGTTTTCTTTGTGAACTCCAGTAAACCAACGTTATCTATTCTTTCGCCAGTCAAGTCGTAGAGTGCCTAAATAACTCTTTGAGTCAACACAAACAGATTTGTTTCGTCTGTTGGATCTTCTTAGCAGCCACAACTATCCCAGGTAAAATAGATTTGGTTACTGGTAAGCGTTGTTTACCGTCAGGAGTTTAAGGATTATTTAATTGCGCAGCACATTCCCTAGTTAGATAATGAACTTATACTATCTCAGCCAAAGAAACATGCACGATAATTTAAGACGTTACCATTAGAAGAAAAAAAGACTCTATGTAGCTGAGTTTTGGACTAGTTTTTTTCTCTTATAGACCATTTTAAAGTGAAAGCAGAACGCATAGAAATAATTGGGACTTTATTTTGGAAGTGTACGGGTGAGAAAAAAAAAACATTTAGGCAATTAAAAATGAAATGCACTGCATTGATTGCAGTAATAAAAAAAACACATTTACTAAATGTAGCTCTGTGATTGTGCTAATGAAAATATCTAAAATGTACTGAAATGTGCTTGCTGTGGTGCATTTAATATAGTAAATAGTAGAACAAACTTGATGCAAACTTGTTTTTACTGAAAATAAACATGTAGTCATAAGGGCTGTCTGTATTACATGCTCTCAGATGAGGACTTCACTAACACTGAGCATGGGATGGGAGCTGCAACATACTGTTTCCCATATTACAAGTGGACACAATTAAAGGTGAGGTCACCAAATCCACGCACGTCTTGTGTTCCAGGGGCCTTGATGCTCAAAGTCAATTTTTCTTGTTGGTCTTGCCTTGCTGTGAGCAGTGCTGAAATAAATCTCCTTCATTGCACTAATGAAGTACTTTGTCAGACACTACATGCAGACCACTACTAGTCTAGCATGTGCTTAAACCATGAACAAATGCAGCAGAATGCACCATTTGAATCCCTTTTTTCAAAAACTTCAGACATGTTTAAAACAAAACAGGTACGTAAAAGGTACCAAAAAAATAAATAAATAACAAGCCCAATGTTTGTGGTCATTGTTATTTTTAGTATTGTTAGTTGGTTTCTGCTGCATCCTATTCTATGCATATTTGCACCTGTGTAGAACAATATTGGCAAATGTAGAACAACTGGACTGTATAACAGAGTGTATTTTGTACTGTGATAAAGAAAGGGTTAATGTATGTTTCAAACAAGGAGTGGAACAGAAGCAGCTTGGGGTGCACGTTTTGTCTACAGAAGCAGAACACTGTGTTATTGGTACATTTCGTGGTAAATAGTGTAAGTTTAGCAAGAACTTGTTGATGTAAAGGAAATAATGGTTTTGAGGAAATGAAGCTATCAAATGATTAGATACAGGGCAGGTTATGACCCTTCTTCAATGTAACCAATAAGGTCATGCATGCCATTAAAGTTGTGTGTTAAGGAAAAAGGGGGCAACATCACCCAAGGTTATAATTGCCATTTTTTTTGGGGGGGGGGGGGGGGGGGGGGGGGGGGGGGCAGCATATAGTTAGTCTCGGCCAGGGTTGGTCAATTCAATTCAAGAATTTGAATTTAAATTTGAATTTGAATTGAAAAAATCTTCAGGATACAGAATTGGAATTTGAATTGGAATGGAAGGAAATAGAATTTAATTCCATGAAATTCCACTCATTTTAAAAAGTAAATGCCACATTTACCAAACGAGCAAGATGGGCTGAATGGCCTCCTCTCGTTTGTAAACTTTCTTATGTTCTTATTTATTTTATACTATATACTTTATACTTGTATATTATATCACTATAAACAATACTGATTGTAGTAGCATTAATATATACTTTCAAATACTGTATCTTAAGCATGACTCAAAGCTTTCAAAACTTTGTTTTTTGCATTTTTGTAATGAGATGTTGAAGAGCTACAGTAGTCCTGAGTGGCATGTAACAACATAGGAGTGAAAAACTAAAGGATTAAAGAACGGATGAATAAAGAAAAACAAATAATTAAGGACTACAGTAGCTCTTAAACATCTCGTTACAAAAACGCAAAAAAATAAGTTTTGAAAGCTTTGAGCCATGCTTAAGATACAGTATTTGAAAGTATATAGTAATGCTATTGCAATCAGTATTGTTTATAGTGATATAATATAAAAGTATAAAGTATATAGTATAAAATAAATGTGGCTTGACTTTTTAAAATGAGTGGAATTCCATGGAATTAAATTCTATTTCCTTTCATTGCAATTCAAATTCCATTTCTGTATCCTGAAGTTTTTTTCAATTCAAATTCAAATTCAAATTCTTGAATTGAATTGGAATTTACCAACAAATTCCAATTCCATTCAGAATTGACCCCAACCCTGATCTCGGCACTACTTGGGAATTCTGATCCAGAGGACAAGACTTCCAGTCCTGCCTTGCAAAAGCATTCCCAGTATACAAGGTAGAAATTGATCAGACTATTTCTGATACCATATTGCTAGTTGACTAATATAATCTGTATAAGAATATATTTGCTATAATTTAATTGCTATGATATCACTATGCAATATTAAATAAACCGTATAATTGGATACGAATAATTGATACTTGTCATTGTCTTTACTATTCACTATATAATCATATAAGGTTTAGGACTAAGGTATACATTAATCAATTCCCCACACCTGTATGTTATGTACTTTGTAGAAGTAAAAGGTATGGTTTAATCCCTAGTTGTGACGTACTTTTGTTTTCTTTTTCTTAAGAAGACATTTACTTTACAGCAGGTAGTTTAGACATTTACAAAAGAAAGCACAGCCTTTCTCAGTAGGATTGAGTTCGTACCACACAAATCACTGTTGTTATTTTAAACTGGTAGACTGATGAAACACACTCTGTTTTTAGCTCCAGTGGAAATTATGCAATACAATATTTTAGTTTACAAAGTCGTCACTCTCTCTACACAGCAGTGTTGCCAACTTTTCAGATCTGAACGTAGCCAGATCGGCCTCATAAAGTCGCTATTTTAAAGCAAAAGTCGCCAAACAATCATAGTACATAGACACACCAACAACTACACATAGTAATGCAGTGGTGTAGTCCTGAATCTAGAAGTACCGGAACGCTGGGGGTTGATAGAAGAGCGAGTGTGTCAATGTCATGCAAAAATGGCCTATGAAAAATGTTCACAAATTATTTATAGCATGGCTCAGCTTCAAATTTAAAGTTGGTCTGAAACGTCTAGGTGATATGGTTGTGAATAGTAAATGAATATCGAACTTCAAACCAACTTTACCACTGGCAACGCCATGTTGCTGGTTTGTTTAGAACCAGGTTTGTGGTTGTTAAGCCTGTTGCTAAGCAAATGACGCATTGACTTTCTTTGAGTATTCAAATGGGGCGGGGCAATATTGGATTTCATTTTAATTATCCCGACAATGATTCTAAAAGGACTGACAATGATTCTAAAAGGATGTTGCTAATACAGGATAATCTAAATGTTTTGTTGATTTTATATCTCTGAAATTCTCCAATGACTATCCTGGAAATCTCAAGATTTGTAGCTAGTTGCTTTTGACAAAAATTGTCACCAAGTCAGCCCTTAAAGTCACTAGATTTAGTGACAGATTGGCTAAGTTGGCAACACTGCTCCACAGTCATTATTTATGTGATGTAGCACCCAAATACCACGCACATTCCAGACGTTATAGGAAGTGCGTGTCTAAAACGTTGTACGACTTCAAAGGAAGGGTAAATAACCTTTTCATGCTGAAAAGCTGTACAATTGACCAAAAACAAATTTTTGTTTTGCATGGAAACATATCCGGAAGTCGCATCGTGTTAGTGTTTTCTTTTTTTTTTTTTTGTTACGGTACACCATATGTTCAATGTTTCAAATTTTTCCCATTTGCATAAAAACTGTTTAATAGATAAGTTGTTTTATAAGCAAGGTTATACAAAATACTGAAGCTACTACAAATAAAATTAAAAAAAATACCTTTTAAAATAAATACATAAATAACAAAGCTGACTTACTTTTTTCCTTCTTTTTTATTTTATTAGAACTTGTTTATTTTATTACAACTTGTAAGGTTTAGTTATAACTATGTTTTATAGTATTTGATGATTTTTTACTGTAAACTGCTCTTTATATTTTCATGTTTTTACTGTTTAATTGTATTTTTTTAATAACCTGTTTATTTGTTTTATACTTACAGAAAACACAACAAGTAATCAGAGTACAGTAGGACAACACTAATCAACAAATAACAAAGCATGACTAGGGATTGTCCTGTTTAAGAGCCCGCACCCTCAATGCGCCAACATAGTTACATAAAGTATAAATGTACAATCTACCAACAATCCAGAGTAACGTAATGCTGAAGACAAGTAGATAGAAAAAAAGAAAAAAGGAGAAAAATAAATAAAAGAAAATAAAAAATACAAAAATTAAAAAAAGGAAAGGAAAGAGAACAAAATTAGAGAGTAATAGAAAAGAAGAAAAAAGGAAAATAACTCCCAGCTCGGCACTCGCTAACAGCAAAGGGAGGAATCAGGGCACAAACCAAATGAATCTTAAGATATTAAAGTTCAAGCTGTTCAGTGTAGGACAGAAAGGGTTGCCATGCAGTGCAGAACTTTTTGGTAGACCCACGTAAAGTAAATTTAATTTTTTCCAATTTGAGAAACTGCATGACATCCCCATTCCAACAGCTGTATGAGGGAGGGGCTGACTGCTTCCAATTGAGCATGACAAGACATCTAGCCAACAATGTGGTAAAGGCCAAAACATCAGATTGGAATCTAGTTAAAGGGATATCCTCGGGAACTACTCCAAAAAGAGCTATTAAAGGTGATGGGTCAATGGGTAAATTCAAAAACATTAGAAATGGTGTCAAAAATACATTTCCAAAAAGGAACAACCTGGAGCATTACCAGAACAAATGAAAAAGTGAAGCAGGTTCTTGTTTGCATCTATTACAAGCTGGGTCTAAATCTGGGTACATTTTTAACATTTACTTCTTCATGAAACTCCTCTATTTGTGCCAAAAATTCTAAAGCATAATTTTCATTACTATTCATTTTTTCAAATCTTATTCCCAATAAATATGCGTTTTCAAGACATGATAGAACTCTCTTTTTCCTCCCTTTACCTGCAATATTCTTAAATTGATCTTGTAACTCTTAATTTCTTATCTGCCATTATTTTTTAACAATATTCTTGCCAGTACTGCCTTTTTCTACTGCTGATTTCTCTTTATGCCATTGTTTTAGCTTTTTTATATTGTATCAGTGTTTCCTTATTCATTTTTTTCTTTCTTTAATGCTTTTTTCTTTGTTTTATAACGTAATCACATTTCTTATTCCACCATGGAACTGCTATTTTTTTTCTTTATTAGAATAGATTATTTTTGCTGCCATATTTAGTCTCTTTATTATGTTCTCGTTAAATTCATCAGTATCTTCTGATATTATTTCAATACTTCCTCAAATTTCACCCAATTAGCTCAATACCTTCCATCTCGTTTTTAATTAATTTTCTATTAATCATAATTGGATAATGATCACTACCCATATCATTATCATCCAATATGTTCATCTCACATTTATTAAATCCAACATACTCATTTCCCCTGTTCTTACATTAACACACATTCATTTTTATTATTTAATATACAGAGGTTCAATTACATCTTCTATCATCCTCCCGTTACCATCTGTAAAACTACTTCCTCATATTGTATGATGACCATTAAAGTCTCCACAAACCACCATTTTTTGCTTTTCTCCTTCCATTAATTGTAATACATCTCCTTTAGTATTTTTTACATGGATTATAGAAATGTATTATTTTCACCTCTCCTTTTTCAGCCTTTTACTACATTAACTTCTAATCTCGTCTCTACCTTACCTTCTGTAAATATTACATTTTCTCAAATCCCAATACAGCACCCCCCCCCCCCCTTTCCCACCATCTCTATGCTTTCTAATTAATACAAATCCTGGAATTTTAAAATGAAGCTTTGGAATCAACCATGTTTCTTGTATATATTAAATATACATTTATTTATCTTTCTCAGTATATTTCTTATATATCTGCCCACTTGCAATGAGACTTCTTGTGTTCCATTCCAATATTGTTATAGCCATTATATAATCCTCTCCACCCACTCCCACGCTCACTTGCATTTACCTATTCTATGGTCATTCCTGTCGTCTCTAGATAGTTTTCTCCTGCTTCATTATTTTTGTTTGTTAACTGTGCAGTTTATCACCTTCACTATGAAATTAATAAACTGTGGGTGACATGTATCAAGCATTTGCACCAGGCCTTAAAATTGTCCCGTATGTATCACAACACTTTTGGCAAGTTAAGGCTGTGTTAGCACCAGCAAAATGCGCTCCGCCGCTCATTAGCCATGCATTTTAAGAGTTCACTTGTAAATTAAGTCTATGATTTTAAAATGAGATTTACGAAGCGGCAGAACAGCAGTGCCGGCCCTAAAAGGGTCCACAGATAAAACCGATTTCAAATTGGCCTTATTTGGGCGCGAAGGGGCCCGGAAAATTCACGGTATTTTTTTTTTAAAAAACATCGAATTTCACAGACTGTCACGAAACCACCATTTTATAAAATAATAACAATAATAATAGTTATATTTACATTATATTCTATATGTACAGTAAGTTGCCTAAAATGTCTTATCATTGATAGTTCATCAAGAACATCACCCAAAAACCAAGGCTAGCTACTGAGTCAACTCTTTAAAAATGTACATTGTAACTCGATTCCCTATTGAAACCATCTTTAAAATGTAACAAACTTCTGCTGGAAACAAGAGTCGTTTAAAATGGTCTGTGTTGCCTGTAAAAAAAGGAACAAGCAGACAAAACAGATTTTTTAAAAACAACCTTAAATGACAAATTCAGCAACATTTTCGAGTTCTGTAAACCTTTCAAACTTATGTTGACACATCAATTAAAATGACCGTGTAATTCCCATAGCCCATTTTGCTGCCTCTAATCCCAAAATATTACTCGGGATAAACATAAACCTGAAATGACAAAACTGAAGCGCTTGTGTTTCTCTTTACACTGTACATTAGTAGTATGTAGAAATGCTATTATACAGTTTGAGGAAAATCACCAATCATGAAGCCGGTATTTGTTTGACCCCGTTGCCGTAGTAACCAAATGCATGGCATTGACGCAGCACTGTGTAGCTACTGTAGCGCTGCTTCTACTTGATAAAAGTATTAAACGAACAGGTGAGGAGAAGAGTAATGTAAAATACTGTAAGGAAAATAAAATGTATATTTTTCACGGTAGGCATATAAGAGATGTACTAAAGCTGCTGGCAATTGCGACACTTACAATTGCATCAATTTGTTAAGAACTTTTGAAAGCACGTTTTAAACAGTTGCAATTGTTGCTGGCATTTCCCAGTCTGCTTTTTCTCATGCGTTGCCAGTTGTGCTCAATGTTTTTTTGAGGCAAACACCCAAATACCTATTTTTCCCTAACAGCAGGATGTACTTACAAGCCTTGAAATGGCATTTCTGGTTTCAGCAACGTGTTGGGAGCAATAGACTGCACACGTGCTGCTAACCCCTCAAGCTCATTCTGAGCATCTGTACAGGAATAGGAAACACACTTATTCTATTAATGTGCAGGTGGTTTGTAATTGTGCACAATTTAACACTGCACCACTGACTAACTGAAATAAAAAAAAACTGACAGTATACATTTGGCTTATAGGCTACTCATGATAATATGATTTAGTGGTATGATGCAAAATGTGTTGCTGGTCCCTTGAAATTCATATTAACAAGCAACTTGCCAATGTGGCACCATAATCTATTTTCTGTTAATTGTCTAGGCTACTAAGTAAGCCAAGTTTAAAAAAACAAAAAAACCTATTTTATTTGCATTGTACTCCAATGTGTACAATGCAGCAGCATGGTTTATTGTGTGTTACCGGTAGGCTACAGGCTAAAGTAAAAAGAAAGTGTGCCAGTTATTCATTCGATTTTACTACTGTACTGTATACTGTATAGGACTACTGTATATATTTATATTTGTACATAATGTAAAGTGTCGCTTACCCAAAATACATTAGTACTATTTCAGTGTAATGATTTATACATTTAAAATACACTGAGCACTATAAATGTATGTGTGTGCGATTTTATTGTATTTTTTTAAACCGACACCTCCTTATGTCGGACAAACATGTCCGGTTTATCGAGGGGCTACTGTATGATTAGGAAGAGCTTTTTGATAGAAACACATTTTTTATTTGGGGGTGAAGGTGGGGGACCCACTATAGAATCTGATTGGATTAAACTGCCTTTCAATATTTATTTGAAAAAATGTTGCACGACTCTCACACAAATTGTATACTTTGTGGATTGTTGCAATGAAAATGCAAATTGCGGTATTTTTTGCGCTGCGACTGCCCCATCTTAGTACATCTATCCCTTAGCTTACAGCAGGTAGTTTAAACGTTTACAATAGTCCTTACTCAGTAGGATTGAGTTAGTACCACACAAATCACTGTTATTTTTTAAACTGGTAGACTGATGAAACACACTCTGTTTTTAGCTCCAGTGCAAATTATGCAGTACAATATTTTAGTCCATAATGACACCTTAAAACAAAAAAGTGTCATATTGTTTCCAAATTGTTCTGTATCAGAGGTAGAGACTGGGGCACAAACTTGGTACCTTGTTCTTATTTTAAAATGAGGCTTTAAAATGGTACCTCCCCTATTGTAAACCGTCTAATTTATTCATTACTTTTTTGTTCCTATGTGTTCATTGAAATCCATTATATAAAACCCGGAATGACAATGGAAAATACAGCTTGCATTGAATTGTTTACACATGTAAGATTTGTGGACATGGGTAACAATAAATATGTACTGTGTATTTACAGGTGGAGACTGGAGCACAGACTCCTGTCCGTTCAGTGTCTATACAAAACAGCCCGGCACGTTTCAGCAGACGTTCCCAGAGCTCAAGTGTTGGCTTACGACTTTCTTTCCACTTACTACCTTCTTTTCACTTTCTTTCCACCACAGAAGTCAGTCTATTTAAACAGGTTTAGTCCTGTAATAGCCATGGAAAATGCATCCTTTGTTGAATTGTTTATACTTGTAGGTTTTGGGCACACGGGTAACAATCAATATGTCTATCTTTGTTGTCTCTTTAATAGGGTATCTTTTGATAATCAGTGTTAATTCATGTTTTATTTTATTCATAATTCCAGAGAATAGCCTCCATGAGCCTATGTACATCTGTCTCTGTAATGTATTTATGAATGCACTCTTTGGAACAGCTAGTTTGTTTGCTACATTCTGGGTGGATATTCTCCGACACCCAGGTCATTTCTTATGCATTTTGTTTTGTTCAAATGTATTTTATGAATCTCTATGCTATTATAGAAATGACAGTTTTATAAGTTATGGCCCATGACAGATATGTAGCAGCGTACATGCCTTTACAATACCACACCATAGTGACAATTCCAAAACAATATATTTGATTGCTGGCTGGATCATCCCTGTGTGTTTGATGATCATTTTAGTGGTACTGGCTGTGATGCTTCCTTTATGTGTAAACATCATTGATAAGCTATATTATCACACCTGGGCATCAGTCAGACTTTCTTGCACAGGCACGACTGTTAATAATGTATATGCTTTATTTTCAATATGTTTATTATTCATATCTTTTAGTTTTATTTTATACTCTTAGATAAACACACTTAAAGTCTGCAAAAAAAAGCTCCAAGGTTCATAGGAATAAAGCTCTACAAACCTGTCTCCCACATTTCATTTCATGCAGTACCTTTTATATTAGTATCTTCATAGACGTGATTCAGAGCCGATTCAGCCTTAAGAAACTGTTGTTTCTGTCATCCCCTCACTGGAATTTCTAATTGTCCCCCCTCTTTTAAACACCATTATCTATGATATGAGTCTGCCTGTGATACACAAAACAATTATTAAAATATTAAGAAAAAATCTAATTAGTCCAACTGTAACGTATTCAGATTCTTAATAATTAAAAACATTGCTATCCAGTGCTCTATAGAGTCCAGACACAGATTAAACGGGTACAAGCACAGAGCACATTTATTTAAGTATTCGAATACTTCAGACCATACATAGCCTAGTTCAACAGTTCTGTTCTGTAACATGCTTTTCACAAAGTCAGGTATGCAGGGCCGGCCTTAAGGCGAGGCAAGCGAGGCGGCCGCCTAGGGACCCCACCCTTTAGAGCTGCCGTGAGATTGAATGTGTTCGTTATGTGCGCGCAAAACACTCGGGGTGCAAAATTGGGGTACCTCATATAGCACCAGCAACATTAAATTCAGGCACCAGTAGACGTGTTTAGGTAGTAGACTTTACAGGTAACAATACATTGTAAAATAATGTTTCGTGTTCACAAGCCTCTTCATTTATCGCAAAGGTTAAGCTTTGCTAGTTTATAAACACATTTTATTGATTAAAAAATGCTAAAACCAAATCAGTTATTGCAGCTAATGTAAATCTAATCTAACAATGTAGCTACATTCACAAGTTACTGTTTCATTTAATCATTTTGTTAATTATATTTTATTTTTTTTACCCAGTAAAATACTCTATTTCTGAATGGAATAATATCATAATAATAAAAATTAAACTACATCTACCGTTCTTAATACAAATTATTTTTCTTCTAAGAAATAAATTTAATAACATTACAGGCTGCTATGGATGAGAGATGTCTCCGAATTTCCTTTGGGGTACATTGTGTTAAAAATATTTACTGTAACACAAAACATGAAACGCTCATTGAAGAGCAGGGGGATGGGGCTGATTTTGCACCAACAGACTCTCTGGTGATAAATTTTCAAAACAGTTTAGCACCAATTTTCAAAACAATTTGCACCCCTGACAAAAAATATGTGCTATGTTTGAAGTAGACTAGAATCCTGAGTGCTTTGAACTTGTGAATTATATAAAATAATAAAGTCTAACAAACTAAGGTACAGCCACTAATTTATAAAGGTTCATCACAATAGGGAAGGAGATCAATTCAGTCTGTAGTAGTGTGGTGTGAAACAAACCCACTGACCTCCCTTAATACATCCTACTGTCTCACAAAACACCTCTGTGCTCTGTGTCTGACAATCACCCTGGATCGTCCCAGAATGGCCACTTACAGTAAGTCTGTCTCTGCTGTAGCCAGTGGAATAGGTCCTCAGTGGAGGCTGGTTGATTCCTTGACGTATAGTTTGATCTCAGTTAAAAAGTGGTTAATTTAAGAATGAATGAAAGTGTCAGTGAAGTTCTATCCTCAGTATGTTGGTGCTTTCTGTTTGTATTCCTTGTTTACTTGTCCATGTTAACTTTCAAGAGCATACTACCTGTAACTGTTACAGCTGTGATGCCTTTGCATGAGAATCAATGTCTAACCCTGAAACCACTTCCAACGACACAAATGTGTACTACAAAAACTTGATAGTTAATAAGAATTTAATTAAAAATATATTGAATATTAACATACTTACGTTTTCTTTACTTATTCAATTATTATTTGTTTATATAGCAGACGCCTTTATCCAAGGCAACTTACAGAGACTAGGGTGTGTGAACTATGCATCAGCTGCAGAGTCACTTACAATTACGTCTCACCCGAAAGACGGAGCACAAGGAGGTTAAGTGACTTGCTCAGGGTCACACAATGAATCAGTGGCTGAGCTGGGATTCAAACTGGAGACCTCCTGCTTACATGCCCTTTTCTTTAACCACTGGACCACACAACCTTCTATTCACAATGACGTCACAGAACTCAAAGGTATCAAAAAATGTATTATTCATACAAAGTGTTTAAACATTCAACATAATGACTAAAGAGTCTATCCTATATTGTGCCTGTACATGCATGGCATAGACATTACACTAGACTGATTTATCAGTGGTCAGGGGCTCTGTGATGCAAGGCTTGTGCTCAGGTGCCTGTAATCTTTGTTGCCGCTGTTGCCTTGAGCTCTGCAGGATATTGAACATCAAACATTCCCTTCTGGGTCTGAAAGGTCATGTAAACAGAGACACTGACTTGCTAATAGATCTTGTTTTCAATGGATTATTCATTAAGCTCCTACATCCCCGTGGATGTTTCAGAGGCAGTACCCCCTCCCCCCTCTAAAGGAAGCATATAAAGCTCAGCACATTTCTTCAGACTCAGAAGTACTGTCCACACAGCACTGCGTGCTTCTACCAGCAGCTTCTCCTGAGGATCTTTCTGAGAGGTAATTTGAAAAATAATATTTTAATGTATGTGTGCCTTTAATCTCATGTTATTGTGCTATTGTAAACATGTTATTGGGTCCTGATTCTGTGTATCTTTATTATTTGTTTATTGATTTATTTGGGAGATTCCTTTATCCAAGGCGAGTTACAGGTGTTACAGGGCAGTACAGGCTTACAAGGTCAATATTTAAATACACTATAGTGCAAATTAAATTACTAAAGTACAATATGAAATAAGATGCAAGTTAGGATGACAGCAATTTATATCTACAGTGAGAGAGTCGTAGTGCAATAACAGTGCATCTGCTGTACATGTTGTATTTTTATTTTTTTGTTTTATATATATATATATATATATATATATATATATATATATATATATATATATATATATAGTTGTAATCCTAGTATTTGTATTGATTAAAATCAAGTATATTCACAAAGCTTAAACTTGTGAGTCATTTAAAGAACGCTAGCTAATCATAGAAATGTTCGAAGCTTCTTTAACAGTCTGAAAAAGTGCATCTTTGCTGCACCCCTAAAACATTGCTGCTCTCTGGCCAATGGAGAAGGGATGTCCAGTTGTTATAATATGTATAATACTGGTAACGTGCTTCAAGCGAGAACTACTTTTTTTGATCTGCTTCCCCAGGAGTTGTGTGTAGTTTTACCCAGATTATATGACTGAGTGCTTAGATTATGGGAGAGCTTGTACAGTTGATGACAGCTCCCAGTGTTGCTTCAGAGAGCAGCAGGAGACTGCCTGTGTAGTTACACAATGACATGAAGGGTTAGGATTTGACAAGATGTGTGTGCCTGCACTTAAATCTACCTTTAGGGAATGTAAACAAGCTTGACAGCCCACAGGGTCTGGTTTCTGATGAAGTTCATTACACAGCTTGGTAAACTATAGGACACATGTTGTAAAGAGTGGACTAACACTTCAGCAAAACTGGACTTATGTTGAGACACAGCTGTTAAAGGGTAATCCCTTGCATATTACAATCTCTGTCTTTTTACATGCATTGGTTTAGGGTTGAATGTCTAACCATTTAAAGATGACATCTTTTTTAAAATTATGTTGTTATGCTTCAATGCATTTATTCAATTTTAACTATTATGCTTCATCATGTACACTTCAAAATTTAAAAAAGGCATGAATTGGAAAGAGCACAATATATACAGTGATTTCAATATTTGCAGCACAAAGGTATCCCCTTTTTAAAATAGGAATAGCATATTTAAAGTAATATTAACTGAGATGCTTTAGATGATGTGATAATCAATTGCACAGTTATACCACCTGTATTTTCCCCATTCTAATCTTCATACTAATATGTTTTTTTATGTATTTATTTGCAGGTATTTTCAAGAAACAGCTATGGAGAAAAAGAACTCATCCTACGTTACAATGTTTACCCTTTCTGGATTAAATGAATCAAGCACAAATAAATATATCTATTTTTCTTTCACTCTCCTGGGTTATCTCTTTATCATTTGTGTTAATTTAACTCTAATTGTAATAATAGCTCTTGAAAAGACACTTCATGAGCCCATGTATTTTTTCCTCTGTAATCTGAGTGCTAATGCACTGTATGGAACTGCTGGTTTCTTTCCTAAACTACTGTTTGATTTTCTGTCTGATACGCATGTCATCTCGCATTCTGGGTGCCTGCTTCAAATATTTGTCATTTACAGTTATTCTGCGTGCGAGTTAACAAATTTAACAGTAATGGCATATGATAGGTATGTGGCAATATGCAGGCCCCTGGAGTACCATGCTATCATGTCGCCTTTGACGACTGGTAAATTAATACTGTTTTCTTGGATTTTTCCATTCTGTTGTTTCTGTGTTGGGTCTCTATTGACTTTCTGGTTGCCCTTATGTGGCTCCCACATTGAAAAACTATATTGTGACAGCACGTCAATTGTGAAATTATCTTGTATAGAGACTACTGTTAACACTGTATATGGATATGTTCTAATATGTATATTCTTTGCACATTTCCTTTTTATTTTATTTTCCTACATGAAAATACTCAGAGCGTGCCGGGCATCTAGTATAGCAATGAGTAAATGTTTGCAGACCTGTTTGCCACATTTGTTGACGGTGATCAATTACTTCATTGCCGTGCTTTTTGATTTAATGTACAGTAGATACGGTTCATATGATATTCCACAGGTTTTACACAATCTCCTGTCAGTGGAATTTCTGATCGTCCCTCCTGTTTTCAATCCTGTCATTTATGGTTTAAACCTTCAAAAGTTCCGGAACAAAGTCACAAGAATGTGCAGCAGAAACAAAGTAATTCACACTTAATAGATTCCAGATGTAGTTGCTACTATCGCCTTTCATTTATAAGAAATCAAAACTTTTAATTGTATATTGTTTTCTATAATTAATAGAACGTATTAAATATATTTCATGAGACACACACGTTGCAATGAAAACTGGATAGAAAGTTGAGTAGTTTAGTAAGATATGTGCTTATACATACAGGATTATTTAATTTGTAATTGACTCAAGAAAGTAACAGAATCAGGTAAGTTAAATGGACCCGATGCACTTTATCAACTTCATTGTAAACCTCTTTGTGAACCCTTCTTGGTTTTGTTAATATAAACTGAAATGCTTATTTATTAAGGGTCACCCATTTCTGAGGGTAGCTTCACATTTTATATAGAAAAATGTATCATCAAAGGAACCAAATGTACTGCAGGCATAAGAGCAGCTTCTGATGTAAAGAAAAGTAATATTTCATGATTGTATTTAATGTAATGTATTTTAAACTGTTTATATCCATGTTAAACACAAGTACAGTACATGTGTACAAAGCAAATGTACAAGGTTAAAAACAGTAATTCCAGTCAGACTTTCAAAGCAGATTCATGGACAGGTTAATATGCATGTTTTACAATTTTGGAAACAATAAAGATATGTATTAAATAAGCCACAATTCATGACATGATTTATATTTGTATATAATGTTAACACTAATACACAACCTTGAATATCTTGTTTTTATAATATGGCTTAAATACGATGGAATACATATTTTATGTTATGTACTGTATAAATACGATGTAGTATGTATGTATATTGTTAATGTTTTTGATGTATAAAATGCATCCTTACAGAAAAAATAGGTGTTACATATTGGAAAGGGAAATGTTAAAATGTAATAAAAATATATACCGTAATTATTTTTTGTACATTTATTGTGTACACAATACTAGCAACTCAGATGCTTGAAATCAATATCGCTTCCTTAAACCGTAAGCTTGCATGACACTTTTGATTGTAAAAAACTTTTTTTTCTGTAGACGCCACAGCCCTCTGACACAGTTCAGTGAAACCTGGTCCATTGAGCATCACCTACTGAGTAGTGCACATAACATTAGCATTGAAGGAGTGCTATCCAATCAGGTAGAATGACACAACAGAATATATTTCGGTTCTTTGTTTTTTAAAAACTTTATTTAGGATATGCAGATATTTCAAATACACCTCTTCCTGATACTTAATCACTTCATGTCCAATGGTCTAGCTATAATCATACTGTACAATCTAACCCTGAGCACAGGAACTGAATAGATACCTGGTAGCAACAGTGTTATTGTACCAGTGATTGGCTGTGACTTGGACAACCAGGTTAAGCACTGGCAGGTATTTGCCTATTAAAGTCGCTGTAAACAAGTTAGAAAACAATAGAGATACATGTCAATAAGGCTGTAATAATGGTACAATATAAACAATCAAGGAAAATGATTATCATATTAGGAAAGACTTTAGAAACCAGGACAGATTTCTACAGAATAATATGTTTTTAGGAGTCGTCCAAAATTATCATCAAAAGGAGCAAGCGTACACAACAGCGTCTGTAACAGGCTAAAATAAACCAGCGACGGGTCAGTTGCTTAGTACAAGAGGTTACATTATGGCTACAGAAAAAAAAGCACAAAATACATTGTGTTTTCTAGTTTGATTTCACAATGAAACCGAGTAGTATTGCATAACAGGCAGAATTTTCCAATCTAGTATAATTATTTTTAGTTTACAGTGCCTTTTTTTTGTATGGTAGGGTATTGCAGTCTATCGGCAATATAATAAGCAGTATTAATTGGTAGTAAATTTGAATAGAGAAAAGCTGTGTGTTGTTTTCTATTTTTTCATGTATTCCATTTTTTCTTTTGCATTTTATACAAAAAAAAAAAAAAACATATGAACAATTTTAAGTTTCTAAAAATATTAATGGAACCAACCTGTCCTTGCATTTATTTGTTGTCTTCCAAGATTCTGAGTATGCATACTGTAAGGGTGCTACCTGTCAAGTGAGTTTCATCACTGAGAGAATGTGGCAGGTGAAATTGATTAACTGCATTCAATTGGATAAATCGTTTCACCTTGTTACTATTTAAAGGGTAGTGTAAACTGAGACACGGGAGATGCAAGGCTGTGGGAATGTCGGCGCCACATGTTTGTTTGTGAGTATGCCCAGTGAATGGAAGTAGTATAATCGTTCTGAGCTTTCTTTTGGTCTAAACCAGGGGTGCCCAATCCTGGTCCTGGAGGGCCGGTGTCCTCCTGGCTTTTGTTCCAACTGTCCATTAAATTACTTAATTTGACCAATCAAGCACTTATTAGAAGCTTAATTGGTCCAATTAAGCAATTTAGTGTACAGTTGGAACAAAAACCAGGAGGGCATCGGCCCTCCAGGACCAGGATTGGGCACCCCTGGTCTAAACTGTTGCGTGCAGTTAAAGCAGTGTATGTGGCTGTTAAGCAGTCTGTGGTTCTAATCAACCTGTACCTGCTGTGTGAAAAGTTTAGGCTGATGTGGTATTTGACAGTCCTTATAGGAGTTAAGCTTATAAGCATTTTGAAATGAATTGTGTGCGTCTGTATTCCCGGAGCCTTGTACGCTGCCCGTTAGGAAGGAAAATGTGCACTTTCTTAACTTACCTTACTTCAAGGGGATTGATTTGTGTTATATTGGGTTAGAGTGAACTCGAGTAATTCAGTGCTTACTATATTGCCACATGTTAATCTGTATTCTTATTGAATGAGTGTAACACTGGTAACAATGTAATTGGAGAGCGATTTGCTGTATTGTGGGCTATTTTTGTTTTGGTGGATTATTATTATTTTGTGTGATATTCATTTGGTTTGGAGTGTACCAGTTATTTGGTTGTAGTATTATGTTTAATTGTTTAGTGTACTAATTACTTGTTTTACCACAATTGTCCTGATTCTATGAGCTGCCTGTTTAACTGTATAATTCTCTGTATGAAATTCAATCTTTAATTACTTCATTGATGCTAATTGTTTTTGCACTGAATTCCATTTCTAATTGTCCCACTGCTGGTAATTGTAGCCTACCTGTTTTGAAACCTGATTGTGGACTATTTCATTGATGTTAATTGTAATATACTCTTGTTACTTGTCTGCTATTGTGAGTTCTGTATTTTAATCATGCATGTGATCTTTTAACAGAAGCCATGTTTCATAAATAAAGTTTTTATACTTTCATCTCTTGTTTGTCGCTCCTTGTCTTTTCCCAGTATAATGTTTTAATTGCCCTATATAACAAACCTGTGTATTTTGAGTGATCTGGTAAACTCTGAAGGCGTAATACCTTCAGTGGTGTAGTGTGGCTTCAGGGTTAATTGGTATACATGGTTTCCAATTGTCACTCTCTAAAGACCCAGCCCCCACTTGCTACACCTGGCGTTAACTACCGAGTCAGAGAATGCACAACTGCATTAATAAATACATTTAAAAAAAAATGTGCTTACGAGAACTGCAATTTTGAACAACGTTGATTTTACAGTTTTCAGAAGTTTGTTTCTGTTGCATTTTCTGTAAAAATTAATGAGATTTCTACAGTAAGTTGTATTTTGTTTTTAATATTTTTTTCAATTCTGTTAACTGTTGCTTGATTAAAATAAATACAAATAACAATAAATAATATTGGCATTTACTTAAACAACGTAGCTTGAAAGTAAAAGTCCAGTACATAAATATCAAGTAGGTCTAATAGATATATGAAATGGAAAAACATGGACATGACTTATCAAATGGAAAAGAGTACTGTTAAAACAGAAAATCACTTTGGTCTACAAATTACATTTATATACACAAATGTTTATTAATTACAGCAGGGGCACCGAACTTTGTTTAAATGTGGGAGGATAAAGGTAAAGAATAACGGATGAGCGAGGCAAAACATTTTTTGAATGAAAAGGTATGGCAGGAACAAAATATGAGTGAAATAACTGTAGCTAATGTATGTGAGAAAATAACTGAGTAGCTATACGAGAACTGTAACTGTTGTATGTAAGGTAAAATAACTGTGTGATGAATGGAATAACTGTGCTGTTTGATTATTGTACTGTATGTAGATTTTTTTGGTGAAGGGTGTAATTAGTTAATCAATAGATGGTGTGGCCATAATTCCCATACCTGATTAATAATTAAACCATAGTATTGCTAGGTTTATAATTCCATGCAGATGGTGTGACTCTAGTATTGCTAGGTTTATAATTCCATGCACATGGTGTGACTCTAGTATTGCTAGGTTTATAATTCCATGCAGATGGTGTGACTCTAGTATTGCTAGGTTTATAATTCCATGCAGATGGTGTGACTCTAGTATTGCTAGGTTTATAATTCCATGCAGATGGTGTGACTCTAGTATTGCTAGGTTTATTATTCCATGTAGATGGTGTCACTGTAGTTGTGCTTAATTTATTAATTGTTGTAATTGTTCAATGTGGTTATTAATTAATTGAGTACATTGGATAAAGCAAAACAGAGGACACAAACAGAGTGAGTGCAGATTGGGCAATCAAGGGAACAACCATGGTGGTAAGGCAATATGTAATTACTGTAGACAAACTCAACATTTCCAAAAGAATTGCCTCCAGAAAAGAGAGAATAAAGAGAAACAATGAACTAATGACAAGAACAGAACTGAGAAAGGGAGGGTAATTCCATCTTTGCTGAGTAGATTACTAATTATGTTTGTTCCACAGAATCAGACAACGGCAGCAGCATTAACTATTCTCATTGCAGGTATCGCAGGATTGAGGTTCCGGCCCCTTTGCAGGACCGCAAACATGTAGCAATGATTCCATGAGATTGGAACTATTATGGGTGATAACTTAGACAGCCAGGGAATTCTAGTGGGTTAGAGTGTCCCTGTGGGGTTTACCAAAACATTATACACAGGAATAACATAGCACAAAACATTAGTGAGAGTGGGCCTGGAACAAAGCTAGGCAATTCTATGCCAGGTGCCCTAAATTTGATAAATTGTTGAATGACACATTGAAAGAGGAAAAAACACACATATATAATATATATATATATATAATGTATATTACCAGGCCAACACAGAATCAAGGGCCAAATCAGGGCCCCTTGACAAAGCGGCAGGCTGATTTGGGGAAATTAATTCTGGACTTAAACAGAGACCAGTCTTCACCGGACGTGGTTCAGAAACTGGTTTCTGCATCTGAAATCTTGGCTCAAGGGAAACAAATGACTGTAAATATTGTAAATGAAGTGTAAAGTTTTAACAATTCGCCCTACCCACGACTTGAATGTAAGTGCTCTCATCAGCCAGGATCTTGCCTGGCTAGAGAAAGCACACCACACACAAGTAACATACAGGAGGAGTAGCATAAGCACAAGCATAGCTAGCTGGTAACCAAGGGCAGATTATCTTGACAAATGCACAGACTTATGGATCGGGAATTTTGTGTGGCCTAGGGGATAATACTGGGTCTGCCTGGGTAGACACATAGCCGCTGTCTGTGCCATGGTAGCATTGATTGTATCATTGATTGTTGTTTGTTATGTGAAACACATCTTAAAACGCCAACAGAAACAACTGTCAGTCTTCACAACGGCTGCAATGGTCTGCAACCTGTCTGTAGTAGGACATGTACAGCAACCAAGACTACAATCCGCCGAAACAAGCAGGACATGGATCAAAGGAAAAGAAGGTGTGGGTTTAAGGGTCGTGATAAAGACACCCCCTGCTAAAAGACAAACAATGTGCTAGTAACCTCTGGTTTGGATCCACAGATCAAGAATCATCGGTGTTCCAAAAGGAGGGACTAAAGAGGAAAATTATTGAATTCTAACAAACTTTATATCTTATGTGTTATGTGTGTACCTTGTATTTCTGTATACATTTAATTGAACGTAAGGTGCCTTTGAGACTGTAGCAAGCAGTGATTGCATCAGCTGCAGCTGGCCCTTCAGGCTTGTGAACAACAGTGTTCCCCCATCCCCAGAACACCAACTTTGATAACTCTGAGACACACTCTGTTCTGATTCTATATTGTGCTGTGATAACGAAGGATTGCCTGAGACAGGAGAGAAGTTACACCAAAGTCGACACCCCATCAGATCAAAGGATTTACACCCTGACCCCAGGAAAGAACTGCCCAGGACAATTGGTTCTGGTAGGCTCCAGCACAGCTGGAACCACATGTAACGAACAAAAGGCCTTATCACAAACTTCTGTGACATCCTACCCAGAGACATACCCTACCCTGTAAAACACTGTATAAAATCTACTGTAACCCTTGTGTACGTTAACAGTCTCTTGTAGACTCTTCCCTTGTTTACATTTATTAAAATATCTAGAGCTGACAATAAACCTGAATCCTGAGTCTATTTGGATAGAGGAGAATAACTCCACTACAATAACATGTACAAAATGTTATAATATGGCTTGTTAATTGATAGATATATTGGCATATGTATATCAACAGTTAAAATATTCCTTGCTCGGCTTTGTTTTAAATGTAGTGCTGGATGCTACAGTTTTTCACGTTTTCCCAAAGTAGCATGATTCACAATAGCTCAGTACTTTTATGACAGCGACTGTCAACAACAGATACACCTGAACAAAAATAAACATTTTATATATTTATGAAGCAATTCTGTGCATTTTGCACACTAAGTATGTGATTAATATTCCCTTACAAAAATAACCTATAGGTTTCTATAGACCTATCGGCCAAATGTCCCAATTCTGTATAAAAACCAATAGGTTATAATTATTATTATTTGTTTATTTAGCAGACGCCTTTATCCAAGGCGACTTACAGAGACTAGGGTGTGTGAACTATGCATCAGCTGCAGAGTCACTTACAATTACATCTCACCCAAAAGACGGACCACAAAGAGGTTAAGTGACTTGCTCATTGTCACACAATGAGTCAGTGGCTGAGGTGGGATTTGAACCGGGGACCTCCTGCTTAGAAGCTCTTTTCTTTAACCACTGGACCACACAGCCTCCTATAGGTTCAATACAATAGCCTATATGTCTTCTATTAATTATATAGAAGTATTCTATAGGTAACCCATAAGTTATTTTCATAAGGCTTAACAAACATAAACAAGTGTTTTCCCCAATGAAAGGATAATGACATGATAATTCAGAAGCCTGACAGGGACGTGTATTGTACAAACGCCGAGCAGCATTTTAAACGAGGCTAAATAAATCTGAAAAAAAGCATTTAAAACGACAGAATATAAAAATGCAAACAATATTCATTCAATCTTTTGCACAATGCATAATAACTTGTTTATGATACTAAAAAGGCCAGCCAGTGGATAAATAATTGAAAACAATTTTAGAATAATTTATGGACATAATGTACCGTAAATGTTTATTATTAAATTAATGGGAGTTTAAATTTTTAGCAAGTAGACTAGTAAAGTAAAATCAGGCTTATGTGATTTTGAAATGCCATTTGCTAGAGGTACTATTACTTAATCGAAGTTAAAAAATAAAAGATTTTGGTGGGAATTGAACTTGGACTCTTTCATGGCTCCGTGGCAAGATTAACCTGATAACTTCTTATTTCATTTTTAATAATGGTCTCTTCCTTACATTTATCTAAGAGTTTTTGGTAGTAATAAAACACCTTCATCTCTCTTGACCGCCGTTCTCGCTTGTTAAATTTGCAGACGACACAAAAATACGAGGAGTGGCAAACACTGTTGCAGCAGCAAAGGTCATTCAAAATGATCTAGACAGCATTCAGAACTGGGCAGACACATGGCAAATGACATTTAATAGAGAAAAGTGTAAGGTACTGCACGCAGGCAATAAAAATGTGCATTATAAATATCACATGGGAGATACTGAAATTGAAGATGGAATCTATGAAAAAAACCTAGGAGTTTATGTTGACTGAGAAATGTCTTAATCTAGACAAATTGGGGAAGCTATAAAAAAGGCCAACAAGATGCTCCGATATATTGTGAGAAGTGTTGAATTTAAATCAAGGGAAGTAATGTTAACACTTTACAATGCATTAGTAAGACCTCATCTAGAATATTGTGCTCAATTCTGGTCATCTCGTTACAAAAAGGATATTACTGCTCTAGAAAGAGTGCACAGAAGAGCAACCAGAATTATCCTGGGTTTAAAAGGCATGTCGTATGCAGACAGGCTAAAAGAATTCAGTCTTGAACAAAGAAGACTATGCGTTGATCTGATTCAAGCATTCCAAATCCTAAAAGGTATTGACAATGTCGACCCAGGGGACTTTTTTGACCTGAAAAAAGAAACAAGGACCAGGGGTCACAAATGGAGATTAGATAAAGGGGCATTCCGAACAGAAAATAGGAGGCACTTTTTTACACAGAGAATTGTGAGGGTCTGGAACCAACTCCCCAGTAATGTTGTTGAAGCTGACACCCTGGGATCCTTCAAGAAGCTGCTTGATGAGATTCTGGGATCAATAAGCTACTAACAACCAAACGAGCAAGATGGGCTGAATGGCCTCCTCTCATTTGTAAACTTTCTTATGTTCTTATGTTCTTATATCCATAATAAACACCTTTTTTTAATTTGTAATTGTTAGCAGACATCGCACAGATCTTGGGTCAAACCAATATATTGGTGTAGGGGGAATTGATTGTGAGTGTTTATAAATTTGGTCCATCCTCTAAACACCTTTCAATTCTTAGACTTTATTTTAAACACCAAAAAAATGTTAAACATAGTATAATGTGTATATAATGAATGAAAGAAAGTGGAGGTGCAAAACATATAGATTACCCCCCTAGATTCAAAGTGGGTGGGCACGTGCCCCTGCTGCCCCGTGGGTTAGGCGCCTATAGGCCTTTTTCCATACAACTTTTAAGCTCGGTAAAACTTATGTGAATAAGAAAATATATGCGACAAACACTATGGAAAAGGGTTTAAGTCGACTTTTAAGAAGATTTTACTCGCATGACACGCTCGCTCTAGAGGTGGTTTTATTTTTTACTCGCAGCGACATTTTATTCGACACTTGCATGTAAACGGTAATAAGCGCCCTTCTTCGTCATTCCAGTGACGTCACATTGTTTAATGCACATGCTCTGATGATAAAAACAAGCTGGCAGACGTGGAGTAAATAAGAAACACAATTATATTTACAATTACTGAACGATTATGATGATGTCTCTGCACTTGATTTGTTTAGGTTTTAAGTTCAAAGTTTCTAACCATTCATTTCAATGGGTCTGAAAGGTCATGTAAACAGAGCCACTGACTTGCTAATAGATCTTGTTTTCAATGGATTATTCATTAAGCTCCTACATCCCCCTGGGTGTTTCAGAGGCAGTACCTCTCCCCACACCCCCTAAAGGAAGCATATAAAGCTCAGCACATTTCTTCAGACTCAGAAGTACTGTCCACACAGCACTGCATGCTTCCACCAGCAGCTTCTCCTGAGGATCTCTCTGAGAGTAATTTGAAAAATAATATTTTAATGTATGTGTGCCTTTAATCTCATGTTATTGTGCTATTGTAAACATGTTATTGGGTCATGTACCCTGATCCTGTGTATTATTATTTGTTTATTTATTTTGCAGTTGCCTTTATCCAACGGTAAAGGACGGTACAGGGTTACAATGCAAGGTCAATATTTAAATACACTATTTAGTGTAATAATGGTGCATCAGCTGTGCATGTTTTTTTTGTTATATATGTATATATAGTTGTAATACTAGTATTAGTATTGATTAAAATCAAGTATATTCACAAAGTTTAAACTTGTGAGTCATTTAAAGAACGCTAGCTAATCATAGAACTGTTTTAATCTTCTTTAACAGTCTGAAAAAGTGCACCTTTGCTGCAACCCTAAAACATTGCTGCTCTCTGGCCAATGGAGAAGGGATTTCCAGTTGCTATCATCCATGAAACTGGCTTGGGTTTGTTTGTCAGCACGGTTTAAAGGCTGATGTTATAACAACAATAGAACAAACAGGGATAATAGTGAATAATACTATAATATGAACTCTTTTTATTGGATTATAAATATTCTGTATAATACTGCTAAGGTGCTTCAAGCGATAACCACTTTTTTGATCTGCTTCCCCAGAAGTTGTGTGTAGTTTTACCCAGATTATATGACTGAGTGCATAGATTATGGAGAGTTTGTACAGTTGATGACAGCTCCCAGTGCTGCTTCAGAGAGCAGCAGGAGACTGCCTGTGTAGTTACACAATGACATGAAGGGTTAGGATTTGACAAGATGTGTGTGCCTGCACTTAAATCTACCTTTAGGGAATGTAAACAAGCTTGACAGCCCACAGGGTCTGGGTTCTGATGAAGTTTATTACACAGCTTGGTAAACTATAGGACACATGTTGTAAATAGTGGACTAACATTTCAGTAAAACTGGACTGATGTTGAGACACAGCTGTTAAAGAGTAATCACTTGCATATTACAATCTCTGTCTTTTTACATGCATTTGGTTTAGGGTTGAATGTCTAACCATTTTAAAGATGACATCTCCTTTTAAATGATGCTGGTATACATCCATACATATATTCCATTGTAGCAACTATACTTCATCATGTACATTTCAAAATTAGAAAGGGCATGAATTGAAATATTCACTGATTTTACTATTTGTAGTACACATGTATCCCCCTTTTTCAATAATATTTAGAGTATGTAACCTATTTTATTCTTCCTGCTAACATGTTTTTTTTAATGTATTTATTCACAGGTATTTTCAAGAAGCAGCTATGGAGAAAGAAAACTCATCCTACACTACAATGTTTACCCTTTCTGGATTAAATGAATCAAGCACAAATAAATATATCTATTTTTCTTTCACTCTCCTAGGTTATCTATTTATCATTTGTGTTAATTTAACTCTAATTTTAATAATAGCTCTTGAAAAGAAATTTTATAAGGCTATGTATTTCTTCCTCTGTAATCTGAGTGCTAATGCACTGTATGGAACTGCTGGTTTCTATCCTAAACTACTGTTTGATTTTCTGTCTGATACGCATGTCATCTCGCATTCTGGGTGCCTGCTTCAAATATTTGTCATCTACAGTTTTTCCGCTTGTGAATTATCTAATTTAACAGTAATGGCATATGATGGGTATGTGTCAATATGCAGACCTCTGGAGTACCATGCTATCATGACTCCTTTGACGACTGGTAAATTAATACTTTTTTCTTGGATTTTTCCATTCTGTTGTGGATGTATTGGTACTCTATTGACTTTCAGGTTGCCCTTATGTGGCTTCCACATTGAAAAACTGTATTGTGATAACTGGTCAATTGTGAAATTATCTTGTGTAGATGCTACTGTTAACAATGTATATGGATATGTTATAATATGCATATTCTTTGCACATTTCCTCTTTATTTTATTTTCCTACATGAAAATACTCGGAGCGTGCCGGGCATCTAGTATAGCAATGAGTAAATGTTTGCCACATTTGTTGACGGTGATCAATTACTTAATTGCCTTGCTTTTTGATTTAATGTACAGTAGATACGGTTCAAATGATATGCCACAGATTTTACACAATCTCCTGTCAGTGGAATTTTTAATCGTCCCTCCTGTTTTCAATCCTGTCATTTATGGTTTAAACCTTCAAAAGATCCGGAACAAAGTCACAAGAATGTGCAGCAGAAACAAAGTCATTCACAGTGGATTCCAGATGTAGTTGCTACTATTGTCTTGCATTTGAAAGAAATTAAAACTTTAAATTGTATATTGTTTTCTACAATTAATAATAGTGTATTAAATATTTTTCATGAAAGACACACTTGAATGTAATACAAAATGGATAGAAAGTTGAGTAGTTTAGTAAGATATGTGCTTATACATACTGGATTATTTCATTTGTAATTGACTCAAGAAAGTAACAGAATCAGGTAAGTTAAATGGACCCGATGCACTTTTTCAACCTCATTGTAAATCTCTTTAAAGCCCTTATTTTGTTAATAAAAGCTGAAATGCTATTTATTAAGGGTCACCCATTTCTGAGGGTAGCTTCACATTGTAGAAAAATGTATCATCAAAAACAAGCCAAATGTACTGCATAAGAGCAGCTTCTGATGTGAAAAAAAGTAATATTTCATAATTGTATTTCATGTAATGTATTTTAAACTGAAATAGTTTATATCCATGTTAAACACAAGTACAGTACATGAGTACGAAGCAAATACATTGTTGGTCTCGTGGTTAAAAACAGTAATTCCAGTCAGCCTTTCAAAGCAGATTCATGGACAGGTTAATATGCATGTTTTATCATTTCAGAAACAATAAACAGATGTATTAAATAAGCCATAATTCATGACATGATTTATATTTGTATATAATGTTAACACTAATGCACAACCTTGAATATCTTGTTTTTATAATGTGGCTTAAATACAATTGAATACATATTTTATGTTATGTACTGTATAAATGCAATATAGTATGTATGTGTTTTGTTCATGTATTTGATGTATAAAATGCATTCTTACTGCAAAAAATAGGTGTTACATATTGGAAAGGGAAAAGTTGATGTAATGAAGAATATATATATATATATATATATATATATATATATATATATATATATATATATATATTGCACATTTATATTGTACACAGTACTACTGCAATTCAGATGCTTAAAATCAACCTTAAACCGTAAGCTTCCTAGATGCCTCAGCCCTCTGACAAACTTTATTTAGGATATGCAGATATTTCAACTATAACTCTTCCTGATACCTAATCACTTCATGTCCAATGGTCTAGCTATAATCACACTGTACCATCTAACCCTGAGCACAGGAACTGAATAGATACCTGGTAGCAACATTGTTATTGTACCAGTAATTGGCTGTGACTTGGACAACCAGGTTAAGCATTGGCTCAGGTATTTGCCTATTAAAGTCGCTGTAAACAAGTTAGAAAACAATAGAGATACATTTCGATATGGCTGTAATAATGGTACAATATAAACAATCAAGGAAATTGATTCTCACATTAAAAAAAAACACTTTGGAAACTAGGACAAATTTCTACAGAATCATATGTTTTTAGGGGTCGTCCAAAATTATCTTCAAAAGGAGCAAGCGTACACAACAGCGTCTGTAACAGGATAAAATAAACCAGCGACGGGACAGTTGCTTAGTACATTATGGCAACAAAAAAAACAACTTTGATTTCAAAATGAAACTGAGTAGTACTGCATGACTGCATGAGATTTAAAGAGCAAGTAAAAGTTACTTATATGTCTCTATGAAAAGTAATTACAAAAAAAAATATTTATATTAGAATTGTAAAACCACAAACTTGTCTTAGCACACAGTACAGTTCAAAGTAGGTGAAGTCCACATATTTAAGCAAACTGTTTGGTTTTGCAATAATTTATTACACAGAAAAAGTGGTGAAAGACAGAATCAGACACCAATGAAAGAGAGAAATGATATTTCAGACACAAAAACAAACAGTCACATTATCCTGTATAGATACCACAATACCAAGTGAGCCAGAAGAGAAAAATGTGAAGCAATTCCTAAATATAAGAAGCAGTATTAATTGGTAGTAAATTTGAATAGAGAAAAGGTAAGCCATAAGCTGTGTGTTGTTTTCTATTTTTTCATGTATTCCATTTTTTTCTTTTGCATTTTATACAAAAAGAAAAAAAACAAAAACAAGAACATTTTCACAAAAACTAAAAATATTCATGGAACCAACCTGTCCTTGCATTTATTTGTTGTCTTCCAAGATTCTGAGTATACATACTTTCCCATGACGTTAACTACCAAGTCCGAGAATACACAAGTGCATTAAGAAATAAATAAATAAATAATACATTTTAAAAAATGTGCTTGCAAAGTTTCTTTCTGTTGCATTTTCTGTAAACATTAATGCGAATTCTACAGTAAGTTGTGTTAATTTTTTCTTTCGTTTTTAATATTTTTTTTCAATTCTGTTAACCGTTGCTTGATTAAAATAAATACAAATAACAATAAATAAAATTGGCATTTACTTAAACAATGTAGCTTGAAAGTAAAAGTCCAGTACATAAATATCAAGTAGGCCTAATAGGTATATGAGATGGAAAACATGGAAATGACTTATCAAATGGAAAAGAGTAATGTTGAAACGGAAAATCACTTTAGTCGACAAATTACATTTATATACACAAGTGGTTTTTTAATCTTTGAAAACAACACTTTATGGAGGGGGCTGTATTAGTTACAACACGGGCACCGAACTTTGTTTAAAAGTGGGGGGGTAAAGGTAACGAATAACAGGCAAACGAAGCGAGGCAAAAAGAAAATGGCCAAAAAGCTCTGGTAAAACATATTTTTACTGTTCAATCTTTTTCAGGTGTTTCAACATAAAATCTAGAATATTTACTAACTGAGCATTTATTAAGTACAAACACAAGTAAACCAAATGGCAAAACCAGTCTGTGGCATATCTGCACAATGCTGTACAGTACCTATAATTCCAACATGCAGCTTATTAAAGGGACGTGCGAAACCAACAAACAATAACGAGTACCAAATGTTATAATATGGCTTGTTTATTGATAGATATATTGGCATATGCATGTCAACGGCTTTGTTTTAAGTGTAGTCCTTCTTCGTCATTCCAGTGACGTCACATTGTTTAATGCACATGCTCTGATGATAAAAACAAGCTGGCAGACGTGGAGCAAATAAGAAACACAATTATATTTACAATTACTGAACGATTATGATGATATCTCTGCACTTGATTTGTTTAGGTTTTAAGTTCAAAGTTTCTAACCATTCATTTCAATGGGTCTGAAAGGTCATATAAACAGAGCCACTGACTTGCTAATAGATCTTGTTTTCAGTGGATTCTTCATTAAGCTCCTACATCCCCGTGGATGTTTCAGAGGCAGTACCCCCTCCCCCTCCCCCCTCTAAAGGAAGCATATAAAGCTCAGCACATTTCTTCAGACTCAGAAGTACTGTCCACACAGCACTGCATGCTTCCACCAGCAGCTTCTCCTGAGGATCTCTCTGAGAGGTAATTTGAAAAGGAATGTTTTAATGTATGTGTGCCTTTAATCTCTTGTTATTGTTCTATTACAAGCATGTTATTGGTTCCCGTACTCTGATCCTATGTATTATTTTTAGTTTATTTATTTTGCAGGTGCCTTTATCCAACGCAACTTACTAGTGTTTCAGGACAGTACAGGGTTACAATGCAAGGTCAATATTTAAATACACTATAGTTTACAGTAAGTGTAAATGAAATTACTGAAGTACAATATGAAATAAGATGCAAGGTAGGATGACAGCAATGTAAATCTACAATGACAGAGTCATAGTGCAATAATAGTGCATCAGCTGTGCATGTTTTTTATATATACAGTAATATATAAATATATATATATATATATATATATATATATATATATATATATATATAATATAGTTGTAATACTAGTAATAGTATTGATTTAAAATCAAGTATATTCACAAAACTTAAACTTGTGAGTCACTTAAAGAACGCTAGCTAAACATAGAACTGTTCTAAGCTTCTTTAACAGTCTGAAAAAGTGCACCTTTGCTGCACCCCTAAAACATTGCTGCTCTCTGGCCAATGGAGAAGGGATTTCCAGTTGTTATAATCTGTATAATACCGGTAACGTGCCTTAAGCGCTAACTACTTTTTTGTTTTGCTTCCCTAGAAGTTGTGTGTAGTTTTACCCAGATTATATGAGTGAGTGCTTAGATTATGGGAGAGCTTGTACAGCTGATGACAGCTCCCCGTGCTGATTCAGAGAGCAGCAGGAGACTGCCTGTGTAGTTACACAATGACATGAAGGGTTAGGATTTGACAAGATGTGTGTGCCTGCACTTAAATCTACCTTTAGGGAATGTAAACAAGCTTGACAGCCCACAGGGTCTGGGTTCTGATGAAGTTCATTACACAGCTAGGTAAACTATAGGACACATGTTGTAAATAGTGGACTAACACTTCAGCAAAACAGGACTGATGTTGAGACACAGCTGTTAAAGAGTAATCACTTGCATATTACAATCTGTCTTTTTACATGCATTGGTTTAGGGTTGAATGTCTAACCATTTAAAGATGACATCTCCTTTAAAATGATATTGGTATGCATCCATACATGTATTCCATTGTAGCAACTATACTTCATCATGTACATTTCAAAATTAGAAAGGGCATGAATTGAAATATTCAGTGCTTGTAGTACACATGTATCCCCCTTTTTCAATAGGAATATAATATTTAGAGTATGTAACCTATTTTATTCTTCCTGCTAACATGTTTTTTTTTAATGTATTTATTCACAGGTATTTTCAAGAAGCAGCTATGGAGAAAGAAAACTCATCCTACGTTACAATGTTTACCCTTTCTGGATTAAATGAATCAAGCACAAATAAATACATCTATTTTTCTTTCACTCTCCTGGGTTATCTCTTTATCATTTGTGTTAATTTAACTCTAATTGTAATAATAGCTCTTAAAAAGACACTTCATGAGCCCATGTATTTCTTCCTCTGTAATCTGAGTGCTAATGCACTGTATGGAACTGCTGGTTTCTATCCTAAACTACTGTTTGATTTTCTGTCTGATACGCATGTCATCTCATATTCTGGGTGCCTGCTTCAAAGATTTATCATCTACAGTTTTTCCGCTTGTGAATTATCAAATTTAACAGTGATGGCCTATGATAGGTATGTGGCAATATGCAGGCCCCTGGAGTACCATGCTATCATGACTCCTTTGACGACTGGTAAATTAATACTGTTTTCTTGGATTTTTCCATTCTGTTGTTTGTGTATTGGTACTCTATTGACTTTCAGGTTGCCCTTATGTGGCTCCCACATTGAAAAACTGTATTGTGATAACTGGTCAATTGTGAAATTATCTTGTGTAGGGACTACTGTTAACAATGTATATGGGTATGTTATAACATGTATATTCTTTGCACATTTCCTTTTTATTTTATTTTCCTACATGAAAATACTCAGAGTGTGCCGGGCATCTAGTATAGCAATGAGTAAATGTTTGCAGACCTGTCTGCCACATTTGTTGTCTGTGATCAATTACTCAATTGCCTTGCTTTTTGATTTAATGTACAGTAAATACGGTTCATATAATATTCCACAGGTTTTACACAATCTCCTGTCAGTGGAATTTCTAATCGTCCCCCCTATTTTCAATCCTGTCATTTATGGTTTAAACTTTCAAAAGATCCGGAACAAAGTCACAAGAATGTGCAGCAGAAACAAAGTAATTCACACTTAATAGATTCCAGATGTAGTTGATACTATCGCCTTACATTTATAAGAAATCAAAACTTTTAATTGGATATTGTTTTCTATAATTAATAATAGAGCATATTAAATATTTTTCATGAAAGATTGCAATACAAAACGGATAGAAAGTTGAGGTTTAGTAAGATATGTGCTTATACATACAGGATTATTTAATTTGTAATTGACTCAAGAAAGTAACAGAATCAGGTAAGTTAAATGGACCCGATGCACTTTTTCAACTTCATTGTAAACCTCTTCCTGAACCCTTCTTGGTTTTGTTAATATAAGCTGAAATGCTTATTTATTAAGGGTCACCCATTTCTGAGGGTAGCTTCACATTTTATATAGAAACATGTATCATCAAAGGAATCAAATGTACTGCAGGCATAAGACCAGCTTCTGATGTAAAAAAAAATAATATTTAATGATTTCATGTAATGTAATGTATTTTAAACTGAAATAGATTATATCCATGCTAAGCACAAGTACATTACATGTGTACAAAGCAAATAGATAAATACATTGTTGGTCTCGTGGTTAAAAACAGTAATTCCAGTCAGCCTTTCAAAGCAGATTCATGGACAGGTTAATATGCATGTTTTATCATTTCAGAAACAATAAACAGATGTATTAAATAAGCCATAATTCATGACCTGATTTATATTTGTATATAATGTTAACACTAATGCACAACCTTGAATATCTTGTTTTTATAACATGGCTTAAATACGATTGAATACATATTTTATGTTATATACTGTATAAATACAATGTGGTATGTATGTATATTGTTAATGTATTTGATGTATAAAATTCATCCTTACAGTAAAAAAAATGTGTTACATATTGGACAGGGAAATGTTAAAATGTAATAAAGAATATAATTATTTTTTTACACATTTATTTTGTACACAATACTACTGCAATTCAGATGCTTGAAATCAATATTGCTTCCTTAAACTGTAAGCTTCCTAGACACCACAGCCCTCTGACACAGTTCAGTGAAACCTGGTCCATTGAGCATCACCTACTGAGTAATGCACATAACATTAGCATTAAAGGAGTGCTATCCAATCAGGTAGAATGACACAACAGAATTGTGTGTGTGTGTAATATATATATATATATATATATATATATATATATATATATATATATATATATATATAAGTAAATGAACCTCACCACTTTTGGTTTTTTGCCCCTTTAAAACACAGACCCAGGACACAGGAATTGGATTTTAAGTGCGGTTGCGCTATTTTTTAATACACGAAACAAACAAAAACAAATTAAGCAAAACAAACACCTAGCTCTTTTTTTGAGCACTTAACTAAAAACACAGAACACAGGAACCTACCTATAAACAGGACAGCTAAGCTGTTTACCTGTGACAAAAAGCAAAACACTGAAATAAAACAAAACCACACTGGTTTACACTACCTTTATTTTCTTTTTCTACGCTTGTGTACACCAACAAGCGGGCTCTTATACACACCACACAGCAGCCTTGAGCAGACTGACTGCACACTTTAAATACCCTGCACCTGGTTCTAATTTACAATAACAGGGGTTAGTTGTTTTATTGTTAATTAACAAATCTAATTAAACAATAAAGCAAAACAATTAAACTACGAACAAAAATGTTTTACGCAGGAAGGATTTTAACCCCCTCCCTGCTGTGTTACAATATATATATATATATATACAGTGCCTATAGAAAGTCTACACCCCAAGTGAAAAAAAATATTCTAGAAATTTGTAGAAAATTAATTAAAATTAATTAAATTAATTAAATTAATTAAATTAATTAAATTAATAAAAACTGAAATAGCTTGGTTGGATAAGTGTCCACCCCCCTTGTAATAGGAATCCTAAATTGGCTCAGGTGTAACCAATCGCCTTCAAAATCACACACCAAGTTAAGTGGCCTCCACCTGTGTTAAATTGTAGTGATTCACATGATTTCAGGATAAATTCAGCAGTTCCTGTAGGTTCCCTCTGCTAGGTAGTGCATTTCAAAGCAAAGTCTCAACCATGAACACCACGGCGCTTTCAAAAGAACTCAGGGACAAAGTTGTTGAAAGGCACAGATCAGGGCATGGGTATAAAAAAATATCAAAGGCCTTGAATATCCCTTGGAGCACGGTCAAGACGATTATTAAGAAGTGGAAGGTGTATGGCACCACCAAGACCCTGCCTAGATCAGGCTGTCCCTACAAACTGGATGACCGACCAAAAAGGAGACTGATCAGAGAGGCTACCAAGAGGCCAATGGCAAATTTGCAAGAGCTACAGGCTTTTATAGCCAAGACTAATCAAAGTGTGCATGTGACAACAATATCCCAAGCACTCCACAAATCTGGCCTGTATGGTAGGGTGGCAAGAAGAAAGCCATTACTCAAGAAAGCCCACCTTGAATCCTGTTTTAAGTTTGCAAAAAAACACTCAGGAGATTCTGAGATTCTGAAAAACAGGAGAAACTAAAATGGAACTTTTTGGCCTAATGCAAAGCATTATGTTTGGCGCAAACTCAACACAGCACATCACCCAAAGAACACCATCCCTACTGTGAAGTATGGTGGTGGCAGCATCATGTTATGGGGATGTTTCTCATCGGCAGGGACTGGGGCACTTGTCAGGATAGAAGGGGAAATGAATGGAGCAAAGTACAGAGAAGTCCTTGTGAAAACCTGCTGCCCTCTGCAAGAAAGCTGAAACTGGGACGGAAGTTCACCTTTCAGCATGACAACGACCCAAAGCATACAGCCAAAGCTAAACTGGAGTGGCTAAGGAACAAAAAAGGTAAATGTCCTTGCGTGGCCCAGTCAGATCCCCGACCTAAATCCAATGGAAAATTTGTGGCATGACTTGAAGATCGCTGTCCATCAACTCTCCCCAAGGAACTTGACAGAGCTTGAACAGTTTTGTAAATAAGAATGGTCAAATATTGCCAAATCTAGGTGTGCAAAGTTGGTAGAGACCTATTCCAACAGACTCACAGCTGTAATTGCTGTCAAAGGTGCTTCCACCAAGTATGAACTCAGGTGGGTGGTAACCTATCCAATTCTGATCTTTCAGTTTTGTATTTTTAATATATAATTTTTTTCTTAATAAAAACTTTTTCCCTTTAACAGTGTGGAGTATGGTGTGTAGATAAATGGAAAAAAATCTTCATTTTAATGCATGAAACTCTGAGGCACTGACACAACAATATGTGAAAAAAGTTCAAGGGGGTGTAGACTTTCTATTTGCACTATATATATATATATATATATATATATATATATATATATATATATATATATATATATATATATATATATATATTGTAACAAACGGTCAGATTGGAACATTAGGGGAAGATATCAGGAACGTGGGGATTCTGATATCTGGCCCCTGAGTTCAAAACAAGAATGACGTTTGTTGGTAGAAGACAACAGCGTACACTGTAAAATGGGAGGAGTAAGAAACTTCAATCCCCATAATCCTGAGAGGTAGATTCAGGTGATCGGTCCGCGGGAATTTATGCAGGTTTAAAAAGCGGACGGAACAAGTGAAGGGGGGTGGGTTCTAGAAGGAGTGCATAGAGTCTGTGTATCAAGTCGCTGTTTCAGAATAACAAGTTTGAGCTGCCGAGTGTTGTCGGTGGAGCAAAGAATAAAGAAAGAGCAGCTGTGTTTGCAAAAGCTGAACGGAGACCAGGGATCGATAGGGCTGCAGTATTCAGTATAACCAGGACAGACTTCGGAGTCCATAACCCACGGGACCTTTGTGGAGGGACGGATACAAATATATAGCGAGCAAAGCTTTGTTTGGTCTGGCGGTGGAGCTGCAACGTGTTTGCAGTTTGGGCTGAAGTGAGCTGCTATATGCGTCATGCAAAGACCCTGTCGTGAGCCGCATACTGACGGGATTCAATATTGTGTATTGTTGGGAAAGAAAGGCAGCGTTCTGGGTGGCACCTGTTTTAAAAGAAAAAAAAAAAACTAAACAAAAATAATGAAGCCACAAGAATACTAGGACTGTGGTCGTGTTGTGCATACTTACCTGCTGTGTGCAGCGTTTCTGTTTATGACAAACGGGACTCTTTATTTCAGAGCGTTTAGTGTGTGCACGCACTGAGGATATAAACGCTAGTTATTTATGGACGGGTCTTTTTTATTGTTTGTTTAAGCAACAGCCTAATTCCTGGGGCTGTGTTACTGTAATGAAGGCTGGTTGCACCAACGAAATTAAAACAAACGCCGTTTGTATCTTACGGTCGAGGTGACTGAAATGGTTGTAATCGTCTGGGGTTTGTGAATTAGAGGCTCAGACACGTTTGTTTTGTACATTTTAAATTAACGTTTGTTTAAATGGACTGTGTGCGTGGGAACGAACAACCAAACCATATGGACTGTGAAAGTTTGTTTTATTTCGAATCAGCCAGGAACCTACCTAGCAGTAGGCTGCGCATTCCAGTGTTCCCCCAGCAGAGGGTGCTCAAGGACCACACAGGGTTGCAATCGTTCTGGTTAAGCAGGAGAAACCAACCTTGTATTACGTACCTGTTTACCTGGACAAGGACCACAAAAACGTTCATGCACCAGCCTTGTGGATTGTACTAAACAAAGAACATGGGACACTTGCCTGCTTTGCTCTAAGTGTTGCAAGGCCAGATTAACCCTTGGCCAGCAGGCACTGGATAAAAAAAAACCTAGACTGATTATACCATTGCTGGAAGCAATACCAGCTGTTACTTGCCAGGAGGTCAGCTCGGGGAAGGTACTAGAGAGGGGCGAAGAAGTGATTTTAACGGACAGGTTTTCTTCTGTTTTCTTCTATTTGCATGAAGGGTGATAACTGAAAATAATTGCTTGAAAAATAAGTGCCTTTTATTTTCACCCCGAACTTCTGTCTACTTGTCACCTCTCATACTGTCAGTTGGCTACCATAATCAAATTCAGAATTTATCGTAAAGTCACTGTAAACAAGTTAGAAAACAATAGAGATACATTTCAATATGGCTGTAATAATGGTACAATATAAAAAATCAAGGAAAACGATTCTCACATAAAAAAAAAAAAATACAGAATAATACGTTTTTAAGGGTCGTCCAAAATTATCATCAAAAGGAGCAAGCGTACACAACAGCGTCTGTAACATGCTAAAATAAACCAGCGACGGGAGAGTTGCTTAGTACATTATGGCCACAAGTTGTTCATGTTTTCCTATCAGACATTACTGAGCTCAATTATCGCAGCAAAACCAGCTACTACGAGACCTTTGAAAAGTAAACGCTCCCTATACAAGTGCAATGTGGTGCTGATGGGTTGAAACAATAAGAACCCGGTCGCACGTGGCAATGCTTAGTGCTAATTGGTTGAAGAACTAAATGCCAGCCCTCACACAGCAATGCTAATTGGTTGAAACAGCTCATTCATGACACTACAGGCAGTGCAGATCAACTATACACTGCTCATATGTTAACAAGAGTACAGTTGTGTGTTCGGCTGCACCAACAACACTCCCACTTCCCGCCCCTTAGGCATCAAAATAAATAAATAAATGCAAAAATCGATGCACCAAGTATGTAAAATGTACCTGCCCCTGACCTAAGAGATTTCTGTATATCATAATGAGCTACATTGGTAAATACGGAGTCATCCTTTTTATCAATCAGCATTTATTTCTACATTTTTTAGTTATTCAGGTACATAATATACCTAAATGTTTAAAAGACAGATTGTAAGATCCGGTCATTTTGTGTGCAAAACCATTTGACAATACCTACTTTTACTTAACTACCTAAATCCCCATCCCTACCTGAGATTCTTCTGCCTCATGCTGAGGCACCTGCTCTTCTTCCCCTCTACTGAATTGGGCTGCTTTTTAAGTACTTCAGCGGACCCATTTAGAGAGAATGAATAACATTGGATTGCCTGCTACGCTGGTCTGCAAGCATTATAACTATCTGAAATGTGTTATTGTCATGTCTTTAAGCGGCAGACCTCCACTGATGCTAAGCCTTTTGTTTTTCAGCCTGTGTAAATAACAGCAAACTGAAATAGCTTAAATATATACAGCACACAGTGTGAAAGTAGCATGATTCACGATAGCTCAGTCCATGCTGATGCAGCACTACAGTACTTTTATGACAGCGACTGTCAACAACAGATACACCTGAACAAAAATATACATTTTATATATTTATGAAGCAATTCTGTGCATTTTGCATGCTTTTTAAGTATGTGATCAATATTCCCTTACAAAAATAAAGTATAGGTTTCAATAGACCTATCGGCCAAATGTCACAATTCTCTATAGGTACCTATAGTTTTCTATAGCCTATAGGACAAATGTCAAAATTCTCTATAAAAACCTACAGGTTCAATACAATAGCCTATCGGTCTATAGAAGTATTTTATATGTATTTTCATAAGGGTTAACAAACATAGACAAGTGTTTTCCCCAAGGAAATGATAATGACATCATAATTCAGAAGGCTGACAGGGACATGTATTGTACAAACGCCGAGCAGCGTTTTAAATAAGGCTAAATAAATCTGAAAAAATGCATTTAAACGAGATTATAAAAATGCAAACAGTATTCATTCAAAGTGGGTGGGCACGTGCCCCTTCTGCCCGATTGGTTAGGCGCCTATAGGCCTTTTTCCATCCAACTATTAAGCTTGGTAAAACTTATGCGAATAAGAAAATATATGCGACAAACACTATGGAAAATGGTTTAAGTCGACTTTTAAGAAGTTTTTACTCGCATGACGCGCTCGCTCGCTCTAGAGGTGGTTTTATTTTTTACTCGCATGACGCGCTCACTTGCATGTAAACCGTAACGAGCGTGTTTCTGGTCCTAGCGCCCTTCTTCACCATTCCAGTGACGTCACATTGTTTAATGCGCATGCTCTGATGATAAAAACAAGCTGGCAGACGTGGAGCAAATAAGAAACACAATTATTTTTACAATTACTGAACGATTGTGATGATATCTCTGCACTTGATTTGTTTAGGTTTTAAGTTCAAAGTTTCTAACCATTCATTTCAATGGGTCTGAAAGGTCATGTAAACAGAGCCACTGACTTGCTAATAGATCTTGTTTTCAATGGATTATTCATTAAGCTCCTACATCCCCGTGGATGTTTCAGAGGCAGTACCCCCTCCCCCTCCCCCCTCTAAAGGAAGCATATAAAACTCAGCACATTTCTTCAGACTCAGAAGTACTGTCCACACAGCACTGCATGCTTCCACCAGCAGCTTCTCCTGAGGATCTCTCTGAGAGGTAATTTGAAAAATAATATTTTAATGTATGTGTGCCTTTAATCTCTTGTTATTGTTCTATTACAAGCATGTTATTGGTTCCCGTACTCTGATCCTATGTGTTATTTTTAGTTTATTTATTTTGCAGGTGCCTTTATCCAATGCAACTTACAAGTGTTTCAGGACAGTACAGGGTTACAATGCAAGGTCAATATTTAAATACACTATAGTTTACAGTAAGTGTAAATGAAATTACTGAAGTACAATATGAAATAAGATGCAAGGTAGGATGACAGCAATGTAAATTTACAATGACAGAGTCGTAGTGCAATAATAGTGCATCAGCTGTGCATGTTTTTTATATATACAGTAATATATATATATATATATATATATATATATATATATATATATATATATATATATATAATATAGTGCAATAATAGTGCATCAGCTGTGCATGTTTTTTATATATACAGTAATATATATATATATATATATATATATATATATATATAATATAGTTGTAATACTAGTATTAGTATTGATTTAAAATCAAGTATATTCACAAAACTTAAACTTGTGAGTCATTTAAAGAACGCTAGCTAAACATAGAACTGTTCTAAGCTTCTTTAACAGTCTGAAAAAGTGCACCTTTGCTGCACCCCTAAAACATTGCTGCTCTCTGGCCAATGGAGAAGGGATTTCCAGTTGTTATAATCTGTATAATACCGGTAACGTGCCTTAAGCGATAACTACTTTTTTGTTTTGCTTCCCCAGAAATTGTGTGTAGTTTTACCCAGATTATATGAGTGAGTGCTTAGATTATGGGAGAGCTTGTACAGCTGATGACAGCTCCCAGTGCTGCTTCAGAGAGCAGCAGGAGACTGCCTGTGTAGTTACACAATGACATGAAGGGTTAGGATTTGACAAGATGTGTGTGCCTGCACTTAAATCTACCTTTAGGAAATGTAAACAAGCTTGACAGCCCACAGAGTCTGGGTTCTGATGAAGTTCATTACACAGCTAGGTAAACTATAGGACACATGTTGTAAAGAGTGGACTAACACTTCAGCAAAACTGGACTGATGTTGAGACACAGCTGTTAAAGAGTAATCACTTGCATATTACAATCTCTGTCTTTTTACATGCATTGGTTTAGGGTTGAATGTCTAACCATTTAAAGATGACATCTCCTTTAAAATGATATTGGTATGCATCCATACATGTATTCCATTGTAGCAACTATACTTCATCATGTACATTTCAAAATTAGAAAGGGCATGAATTGAAATATTCAGTGCTTGTAGTACACATGTATCCCCCTTTTTCAATAGGAATATAATATTTAGAGTATGTAACCTATTTTATTCTTCCTGCTAACATGTTTTTTTTAATGTATTTATTCACAGGTATTTTCAAGAAGCAGCTATGGAGAAAGAAAACTCATCCTACACTACAATGTTTACCCTTTCTGGATTAAATGAATCAAGCACAAATAAATATATCTATTTTTCTTTCACTCTCCTGGGTTATCTCTTTATCATTTGTGTTAATTTAACTCTAATTGTAATAATAGCTCTTGAAAAGACACTTCATGAGCCCATGTATTTCTTCCTCTGTAATCTGAGTGCTAATGCACTGTATGGAACTGCTGGTTTCTATCCTAAACTACTGTTTGATTTTCTGTCTGATACGCATGTCATCTCATATTCTGGGTGCCTGTTACAAATATTTATCATCTACAGTTTTTCCGTGTGTGAATTATCAAATTTAACAGTGATGGCATATGATAGGTATGTGGCAATATGCAGGCCCCTGGAGTACCATGCTGTCATGACTCCTTTGACGACTGGTAAATTAATACTGTTTTCTTGGATTTTTCCACTCTGTTGTATGTGTATTGGTATTCTATTAACTTTCAGGTTGCCCTTATGTGGCTCCCACATTGAAAAACTGTATTGTGATAACTGGTCAATTGTGAAATTATCTTGTGTAGGGACTACTGTTAACAATGTATATGGGTATGTTATAACATGTATATTCTTTGCACATTTCCTTTTTATTTTATTTTCCTACATGAAAATACTCAGAGCGTGCCGGGCATCTAGTATAGCAATGAGTAAATGTTTGCAGACCTGTCTGCCACATTTGTTGTCTGTGATCAATTACTCAATTGCCTTGCTTTTTGATGTAATGTACAGTAAATACGGTTCATATGATATTCCACAGGTTTTACACAATCTCCTGTCAGTGGAATTTCTGATCGTCCCCCCTATTTTCAATCCTGTCATTTATGGTTTAAACCTTCAAAAGATCCGGAACAAAGTCACAAGAATGTGCAGCAGAAACAAAGTAATTCACACTTAATAGATTCCAGATGTAGTTGATACTATCGCCATACATTTATAAGAAATCAAAACTTTTAATTGGATATTGTTTTCTACAATTAATAATAGAGCATATTAAATATTTTTCATGAAAGATTGCAATACAAAACGGATAGAAAGTTGAGTAGTTTAGTAAGATATGTTCCTATATATACAGGATTATTTAATTTGTAATTGACTCAAGAAAGTAACAGAATCAGGTAAGTTAAATGGACCCGATGCACTTTTTCAACTTCATTGTAAACCTCTTCCTGAACCCTTCTTGGTTTTGTTAATATAAGCTGAAATGCTTATTTATTAAGGGTCAGGGTAGCTTCACATTTTATATAGAAACATGTATCATCAAAGGAATCAAATGTACTGCAGGCATAAGACCAGCTTCTGATGTAAAAAAAAATAATATTTAATGATTTCATGTAATGTAATGTATTTTAAACTGAAATAGATTATATCCATGCTAAGCACAAGTACATTACATGTGTACAAAGCAAATAGATAAATACATTGTTGGTCTCGTGGTTAAAAACAGTAATTCCAGTCAGCCTTTCAAAGCAGATTCATGGACAGGTTAATATGCATGTTTTATCATTTCAGAAACAATAAAGAGATGTATTAAATAAACCATAATTCATGACATGATTTATATTTGTATATAATGTTAACACTAATGCACAACCTTGAATATCTTGTTTTTATAACATGGCTTAAATACGATTGAATACATATTTTATGTTATATACTGTATAAATACAATGTGGTATGTATGTATATTGTTAATGTATTTGATGTATAAAATTCATCCTTACAGTAAAAAAAATGTGTTACATATTGGACAGGGAAATGTTAAAATGTAATAAAGAATATAATTATTTTTTTACACATTTATTTTGTACACAATACTACTGCAATTCAGATGCTTGAAATCAATATTGCTTCCTTAAACTGTAAGCTTCCTAGACGCCACAGCCCTCTGACACAGTTCAGTGAAACCTGGTCCATTGAGCATCACCTACTGAGTAGTGCACATAACATTAGCATTAAAGGAGTGCTATCCAATCAGGTAGAATGACACAACAGAATTGTGTGTGTGTGTAATATATATATATATATATATAAAGTAAATGAACCTCACCACTTTTGGTTCTTTGCCCCTTTAAAACACAGACCCAGGACACAGGAATTGGATTTTAAGTGCGGTTGCGCTATTTTTTAATACACGAAACAAAAACAAATTAAACTGAACAATCACCTAGCTCTTTTTTTGAGCACTTAACTAAAAACACAGAACACTGGAACCTACCTATAAACAGGACAGCTAAGCTGTTTACCTGTGACAAAAAGCAAAACACTCAAATAAAACAAAACCACACCGGTTTACACTACCTGTCTTTTCTTTTTCTACGCTTGTGTACACCAACAAGCGGGCTCTTATACACACCACACAGCATCCTTGAGCAGACTGACTGCACACTTTAAATACCCTGCACCTGGTTCTAATTTACAATAACAGGGGTTAGTTGTTTTATTGTTAATTAACAAATCTAATTAAACAATAAAGCAAAACAATTAAACTACTAACAAAAATGTTTTACGCAGGAAGGATTTTAACCCCCTCCCTGCTGTGTTACAATATATATATATATACAGTGCCTATAGAAAGTCTACACCCCAAGTGAAAAAAAAATATTCTAGAAATTTGTAGAAAATTAATTCAAAATAAAAACTGAAATAGCTTGGTTGGATAAGTGTCCACCCCCCTTGTAATAGGAATCCTAAATTGGCTCAGGTGTAACCAATCGCCTTCAAAATCACACACCAAGTTAAGTGGCCTCCACCTGTGTTAAATTGTAGTGATTCACATGATTTCAGGATAAATTCAGCAGTTCCTGTAGGTTCCCTCTGCTAGGTAGTGCATTTCAAAGCAAAGTCTCAACCATGAACACCACGGCGCTTTCAAAAGAACTCCGGGACAAAGTTGTTGAAAGGCACAGATCAGGGCATGGGTATAAAAAAATATCAAAGGCCTTGAATATCCCTTGGAGCACGGTCAAGACGATTATTAAGAAGTGGAAGGTGTATGGCACCACCAAGACCCTGCCTAGATCAGACTGTCCCTACAAACTGGATGACCGACCAAAAAGGAGACTGATCAGAGAGGCTACCAAGAGGCCAATGGCAACTTTGCAAGAGCTACAGGCTTTTATAGCCAAGACTAATCAAAGTGTGCATGTGACAACAATATCCCAAGCACTCCACAAATCTGGCCTGTATGGTAGGGTGGCAAGAAGAAAGCCATTACTCAAGAAAGCCCACCTTGAATCCCATTTTAAGTTTGCAAAAAAACACTCAGGAGATTCTGAGATTCTGAAAAACACTCAGGAGAAACTAAAATGGAACTTTTTGGCCTAATGCAAAGCGTTATGTTTGGTGCAAACTCAACACAGCACATCACCCAAAGAACACCATCCCTACTGTGAAGTATGGTGGTGGCAGCATCATGTTATGGGGATGTTTCTCATCGGCAGGGACTGGGGCACTTGTCAGGATAGAAGGGGAAATGAATGGAGCAAAGTACAGAGAAGTCCTTGTGAAAACCTGCTTCCCTTCTGCAAGAAAGCTGAAACTGGGACGGAAGTTCACCTTTCAGCATGACAACGACCCAAAGCATACAGCCAAAGCTAAACTGGAGTGGCTAAGGAACAAAAAAGGTAAATGTCCTTGCGTGGCCCAGTCAGATCCCCGACCTAAATCCAATCGAAAATTTGTGGCATGACTTGAAGATCGCTGTCCATCAACTCTCCCCAAGGAACTTGACAGAGCTTGAACAGTTTTGTAAATAAGAATGGTCAAATATTGCCAAATCTAGGTGTGCAAAGTTGGTAGAGACCTATTCCAACAGACTCACAGCTGTAATTGCTGTCAAAGGTGCTTCCACCAAGTATGAACTCAGGTGGGTGGTAACCTATCCAATTCTGATCTTTCAGTTTTGTATTTTTAATATATAATTTTTTTCTTAATAAAAACTTTTTCCCTTTAACAGTGTGGAGTATGGTGTGTAGATAAATGGAAAAAAATCTTCATTTTAATGCATGAAACTCTGAGGCACTGACACAACAATATGTGAAAAAAGTTCAAGGGGGTGTAGACTTTCTATTGGCACTATATATATATATATATATATATATATATATATATATATATATATATATATATATATATATATATATATATTGTAACAAACGGTCAGATTGGAACATTAGGGGAAGATATCAGGAACGTGGGGATTCTGATATCTGGCCCCTGAGTTCAAAACAAGAATGACGTTTGTTGGTAGAAGACAACAGCGTACACTGTAAAATGGGAGGAGTAAGAAACTTCAATCCCCATAATCCTGAGAGGTAGATTCAGGTGATCGGTCCGCGGGAATTGATGCAGGTTTAAAAAGCGGACGGAACAAGTGAAGGGGGGTGGGTTCTAGAAGGAGTGCATAGAGTCTGTGTATCAAGTCGCTGTTTCATAATAACAAGTTTGAGCTGCCGAGTGGTGTCGGTGGAGCAAAGAATAAAGAAAGAGCAGCTGTGTTTGCAAAAGCTGTACGGAGACCAGGGATCGATATGGCTGCAGTATTCAGTATAACCAGGACAGACTTCGGAGTCCATAACCCACGGGACCTTTGTGGAGGGACGGATACAAATATATAGCGAGCAAAGCTTTGTTTGGTCTGGCGGTGGAGCTGCAACGTGTTTGCAGTTTGGGCTGAAGTGAGCTGCTATATGCGTCATGCAAAGACCCTGTCGTGAGCCGCATACTGACGGGATTCAATATTGTGTATTGTTGGGAAAGAAAGGCAGCGTTCTGGGTGGCACCTGTTTTAAAAGAAAAAAAAAACTAAACAAAAATAAGGAAGCCACAAGAATACTAGGACTGTGGTCGTGTTGTGCATACTTACCTGCTGTGTGCAGCGTTTCTGTTTATGACAAACGGGACTCTATTTCAGAGCGTTTAGTGTGTGCACGCACTGAGGATATAAACGTTAGTTATTTATGGACGGGTCTTTTTTATTGTTTGTTTAAACAACAGCCTAATTCCTGTGGCTGTGTTACTGTAATGAAGGCTGGTTGCACCAACGAAATTAAAACAAACGCCGTTTGTATCTTACGGTCGAGGTGACTGAAATGCCTGTAATCGTCTGGGGTTTGTGAATTAGAGGCTCAGACACGTTTGTTTTGTACATTTTAAATTAACGTTTGTTTAAATGGACTGTGTGCGTGGGAACGAACAACCAAACCATATGGACTGTGAAAGTTTGTTTTATTTCGAATCAGCCAGGAACCTACCTAGCAGTAGGCTGCGTATTCCAGTGTTCCCCCAGCAGAGGGTGCTCAAGGACCACACAGGGTTGCAATCGTTCTGGTTATTATTATTATTATTATTATTATTATTTTTTTCTTAGCAGACGCCCTTATCCAGGGCGACTTACAATTGTTACAAGATATCACATTATACATTATTTCACATTATACAGATATCACATTATTTTTTTTTGGTTAAGAAGGAGAAACCAACCTTGGATTACGTACCTGTTTACCTGGACAAGGACCACAAAAACGTTCATGCAACAGCCTTGTGGATTGTACTAAACAAAGAACATGGGACACTTGCCTGCTTTGCTCTAAGTGTTGCAAGGCCAGATTAACCCTTGGCCAGCAGGCACTGGATAAAAAAAACCTAGACTGATTATACCATTGCTGGAAGCAATACCAGCTGTTACTTGCCAGGAGGTCAGCTCGGGGAAGGTACTAGAGAGGGGCGAAGAAGTGATTTTAACGGACAGGTTTTCTTCTGTTTTCTTCTATTTGCATGAAGGGTGATAACTGAAAATAATTGCTTGAAAAATAAGTGCCTTTTATTTTCACCCCGAACTTCTGTCTACTTGTCACCTCTCATACTGTCAGTTGGCTACCACAATCAAATTCAGAATTTATCGTAAAGTCACTGTAAACAAGTTAGAAAACAATAGAGATACATTTCAATATGGCTGTAATAATGGTACAATATAAAAAATCAAGGAAAACGATTCTCACATTTAAAAAAAAAAAAAAAAAACTTTGGAAACTAGGACAATTTTTTACAGAATAATACGTTTTTAAGGGTCGTCCAAAATTATCATCAAAAGGAGCAAGCGTACACAACAGCGTCTGTAACAGGCTAAAATAAACCAGCGACGGGACAGTTGCTTAGTACATTATGGCCACAAGTTGTTCACGTTTTCCTATCAGACATTACTGAGCTCAATTATCGCAGCAAAACCAGCTACTACGAGACCTTTGAAAAGTAAACGCTCCCTATACAAGTGCAATGTGGTGTTGATGGGTTGAAACAATAAACCCGGTCGCACATGGCAATGCTTAGTGCTAATAGTTTGAAGAACTAAATGCCAGCCCTCACACAGCAATGCTAATTGGTTGAAACAGCTCATTCATGACACTACAGGCAGTGCAGATCAACCATACACTGCTCATATGTTAACAAGAGTACAGCTGTGTGTTCTGCCGCACCGACAACACTCCCACTTCCCGCCTCCTTAGGCATCAAAATAAATAAATAAATGTAAAAATCGATGCACCAAGTATGTAAAATGTACCTGCCCCTGACCTAAGAGATTTCTGTATATCATAATGAGCTACATTGGTAAATACGGAGTCATCCTTTTTATCAATCAGCATTTATTTCTACATTTTTTAGTTATTCAGGTACATAATATACCTAAATGTTTAAAAGACAGATTGTAAGATCCGGTCATTTTGTGTGCAAAACCATTTGACAATACCTACTTTTACTGAACTACCTAAATCCCCATCCCTACCTGAGATTCTCCTGCCTCATGCTGAGGCACCTGCTCTTCTTCCCTGCTACTGAATTGGGCTGCTTTTTAAGTACTTCAGCGGACCCATTTAGAGAGAAATGAATAACATTGGATTGCCTGCTGCGCTGGTCTGCAAGCATTATAACTATCTGAAATGTGTTATTGTCATGTCTTTAAGCGGCAGGCCTCCACTGATGCTAAGCCTTTTGTTTTTCAGCCTGTGTAAATAACAGCAAACTGAAATAGCTTAAATATATACAGCACACAATGTGAAAGTAGCATGATTCACGATAGCTCAGTCCATGCTGATGCAGCACTACAGTACTTTTATGACAGCGACTGTCAACAACAGATACACCTGAACAAAAATACACATGTTATATATTTATGAAGCAATTCTGTGCATTTTGCACACTTTTTAAGTACGTGATTAATATTCCCTTACAAAAATAACCTATAGGTTTCTATGTCCCAATTCTCTATAGCCTATAGGCCAAATGTCCCAATTATCTAGGGTTAACAAACATAAACAAGTGTTTTCCCCAACGAAAGGATAATGACATCATAATTCCGAAAGCTGAGACGAGGCTAAATAAATCTGAAAAAATGCATTTAAATTAAAAATTATAAAAATGCAAACAATATAGATTCAATCTTTTGCACAATGCATAATAACTTGTTTATGATACTAAAATGGACAGCCAGTGGATAAATAATTGTAAACAATGAGCTTCTTTTTTTATTTCAACATTTTTAGAATAATTTATGGACATAATGTACCGTAAATGTTTATTATTAAATGAATGGGAGTTTAAATTATTAGCAAGTAGACAAGAAAAGTAAAATCAGGCTTATGTGATTCTGAAAAGCCATTTGCTAGAGATACTGCTACTTAATCTAAGTTAAAAAATAAAAGATTTTGGTGGGAATTGAACTTGAACTCTTTCATGGCTCCGTGGCAAGATGAACCTGATAACTTCTTATTTCATTTTTAATAATGGTCTGATACTCTCTCTTCCTTACATTTTTCTAAGTGTTTTTGGTAGTAATAAAACATCTTCATCTCTCTTGACCGCCGTTCCCGCCATTCACATAATAAACAAAGTTTTTTTTTAAAATTTGTAATTGTTAACTGATGGTGCATAGATCTTGGGTTGAATTTTTAGACTTTATTTTAAACCTTTAAAGACAAAAAAATGTTAAACATAGTATAATGTGTATATAGTGAATGAAAGAAAGTGGCGGGGCAAAATATATAGATTGCCCCACCTATATTCAAAGTGGGTGGGCACGTGCCCCTGCTGCCCCGTGGGTTAGGCGCCTATAGGCTTTTTTCCATCCAACTTTTAAGCTCGGTAAAACTTATGCGAATAAGAAAATATATGCGACAAACACAATGGAAAAGGGTTCAAGTCGACTTTTAAGAAGTTTTTACTCGCATGACAAGCTTGCTCACTAGAGGTGTTTTTATTTTTTACTTGCATGACAGCTCGCTCGCTAGATTTTATTGTATATATGTATAAATGTGTTCTGGCAGAGGGGAGGTTGGGTGCTCGTCCTCTGCCAGGAATAATTCAAAACCTTGTGCAGAAGGTGGCCATCTCCCGAATTAATTAAGCGATTAATTTGTTGCTAAATCGGGAGATGGTCACCTGCATATAAACCTGCAGCGCTCTCAGTTCCGGGTGGGTGTTTGGAGGAGGAACGGGAGCGAGAGAGGAGAAAGGGAAATGAAAGTAACAAAACGGTATAGGATCAGTGAAGGAGCTTGCCCAGCCTGACTTGGGTTTTGTTGTGTTTTGTGTTTGAGATTTGTTTTTGTTTAAACTTTTGTTTTGGCTCTGTGAGCAATCTTTTTGTAAAACCTTTTATTTTATTTTTGTATTTTTATAAACAGCACACCACGCGTCTCTTTTTGCCCTGCAGTACTGCCTTTGTTTTTTCTGTTCCTGCATCTGGCCTGACGTCATCAGTTGACCATCCTGTCACAGCAATAATAACACAAACTGAGAAATAATGTCCAAATTTGTTCATCTTTTTATTCTTTATTCAGTAATTCTCCCATTTTAAAAGTGGGCTTTTGATTGGCTGATTTGGTGCCACTAGTCTCCTCAAGTCTCCACTAGGTATGGGGGTCCTCCCCCAGCGCGGGGTTTTGCAGGGGTCTAAAACGGCATGTCCTGGGCCTAAATATGTGTTTTAATAGACACCCACAATTCAAAACAAGCGTATAACTTTGTTCATTTTTCAGGCGTACAGATTTAAAGAGCAAGTAAAAGTTACTTATATGTATCTATGAAAAGTAATTACAAAAAAATGTATTTATTGTAGCGATCTTGGTTACCGCAGGCAGGCACATCACACAAGACGAGGCAATCCACACACAGGCGGAGGGCTGGCGCGAAAAAACGGAGGTGGATGGAAAGACTCCAGTTCTACAGACTGATTCATGTGGAAGGCTCTAATCACCTTGGGGAGGAACTGGCCCACCAAGAGGGGGAACTTTTTTTTTTTTTTAATACAGACGTGCTCAAATTTGTTGGTACCCTTACAGCTCATTGAAATAATGCTTCATTCCTCCTGAAAAGTGATGAAATTAATAGCTATTTTATCATGTATACTTGCATGCCTTTGGTATGTCATAGAATAAAGCAAAGAAGCTGTGAAAAGAGATGAATTATTGCTTATTCTATAAAGATATTCTAAAATGGCCTGGACACATTTGTTGGTACCCCTTAGAAAAGATAACAAAGAATTGGATTATAGCGATATTTCAAACTAATTCATTTCTTTAATTAGTATCACACATGTCTCCAATCTTGTAATCAGTCATTCAGCCTATTTAAATTGAGAAAAGTAGTCACTGTGCTGTTTGGTACCATTGTGTACACCACACTGAACATGGACCAGAGAAAGCAAAGGAGAGAGTTGTCTGAGGAGATCAGAAAGAAAATAATAGACGAGCATGGTAAAGGTAAAGGCTACAAGACCATCTCCAAGCAGCTTGATGTTCCTGTGACAACAGTTGCAAATATTATTAAGAAGTTTAAGATCCATGGAACTGTAGCCAACCTCCCTGGGCGCGGCCGCAAGAGGAAAATCGACCCCAGAGTGAACAGAAGGAGGACTCCACTTTTGAAAGAAAAACATAAAAAAGCCAGACTGGAATTTGCTAAAATGCATATTGACAAGCCACAATCCTTCTGGGAGAATGTCCTTTGGACAGATGAGTCAAAACTGGAGCTTTTTGGCAAGTCACATCAGCTCTATGTTCACAGATGAAAAAATGAAGCTTTCAAAGAAAAGAACACCATACCTACAGTGAAACATGGAGGAAGCTCGGTTATGTTTTGGGGCTGCTATGCTGCGCCTGGCACAGGGTGCCTTGAATCTGTGCAGGACACAATGAAATCTCAAGACTATCAAGGCATTCTGGAGTGAAACGTACTGCCCAGTGTCAGAAAGCTCTGTCTCAGTCGCAGGTCATGGGTCCTCCAACAGGATAATGACCCAAAACACACAGCTAAAAGCACCCAAGAATGGATAAGAACAAAACATTGGACTATTCTGAAGTGGCCTTCTATGAGTCCTGATCTGAATCCTATCGAACATCTATGGAAAGAGCTGAAACTTGCAGTCTGGAGAAGGCACCCATCAAACCTGAGACAGCTGGAGCAGTTCGCACAGGAAGAGTGGGCCAAACTACAGCTACAGAAAACGTTTGATTGCAGTGATTGCCTCTAAAGGTTGTGCAACAAAATATTAGGTTAGCGGTCCCATCATTTTTGTCCATGCCATTTTCATTTGTTTTCTTATTTACAATATTATGTTGAATAAAAAATCAAAAGCAAAGTCTGATTTCTATTAAATATGGAATAAACAATGGCGGATGCCAATTACTTTTGTCAGTTTCAAATTATTTCAGAGAAAATTGTGCATTCTTTGTTTTTTGTGGAGGGGTACCAACAAATTTGAGCATGTCTGTACATATAAAATGTTTTAAAACAACAGACCCTTTGCGTTCCCACCACCACATTAAAACGAAAAACTCCCGTACTGCACACCGAGCCAATGTGCTTCTGTTGTGTAATGATTGTGTATCCAGGTGCTGTCAAACACTTCCTTTCACACAATGATTTGAACTTTCGCATTTCATATTTTACTACACAAAAAAGCTTTTTTTTTTTTAAAAACTTTAAAACAACCATAAAGTTGCACAATGACGGCTCTCGGGGAAGGATTGGTATGTCAGCCCTGGGCGGCCCTGGGGAGGAAAGCAGGGTTTGTACGCAGGGGTTGGGATCATGACCTCTGACCATGCACCAATTTTGAAAATGCTTCCACATATGGTGTGTAATGCCCCAGTGGAGGAGGCCCTAGCATTCTGAAGTGTACTGACAACTGCGTCTGAGAGCCCTAAGGTGGATAGACGGTCCTGTTCAGGGGCCAGACCCACAGTTGGAGTCTGCCCGGTCCTTGCGCCTGACTGAGGAGATCCATGCACAGCAGGATCCCCCAGGGCTGGCCTTGTTCTCCTTTGTAACCTGTGCATATCCACTGGAGAAAAGATTGCTGGTAAATCCGATATGCTTACTGGATGCACTACGTTTATAAAAGATACGCTTGACAAACAACAGCAATAAGCACAGAGCTGCTCGTGATTTTTTGACATGGAAACAGCAAGGTCTTATAATAAAAGCAGTCGAGAAAGCTGCCACCTCAATTGATGACAGAACACTTGACAAAATTTAACACAGCCTACACAATAGCCAAAAATGAAGAGTTTTTTACTAAATGTGTACTGTGACTGAAAACGCACAAGAAAAAAGGGGTACCTATCAGCATGAACTACATGTCTGATGTGAAATGTGCAGAGTTAATTTCAACAATAGCAGAATCACTGGAAAGAGACACTGAAGACATCATTTTGAGACGACGTTACTGTTGTGATGGGAAAAATAGTGACATTCACTGAAGGCAGTTGTGCAAGCAAAATTCAAAGAGAAAGCCAGTCACATAGTAGATACTTGGTGTATGCTCTACTGGCTTGAATTGGCAGTATCCAAAAGCTTAAAACCGTTATTGAAATGATGGAAGTGCTGTTGCACAGTAATGATGCAAACATGATAAATGATGCTATTATAACACACATGGACTTCACCACACAACAAAGCAGAGATTAAAGGAAGAGCAAAAAAAAGGCGAATTTTAACTTATTTTATGTAATAGTAATGAAGTACAGGGGTGGGGAAGCACCTCTTAAACTTTTTTTTCAACCTGTTATCACACTGTTAAATAAACAGTGAAGACTGTTCGGTTTAAAAATGTGATTATCACAGTTTTCTGTGTTTTCAACGTTGGAGAATAGGTTTGTAACCTTTTTGGAGATCACAAGAGTGTGGAGAGAAGTCCTGCAAAGGCTGTTGTATGCCTTGCTCACTGCTTCCAGAAAACGCAATGGGCCTAGTCAGCTGTGGTGACAGTGAAATAGATTTTATCCTAGATTGGTTTAAGGGTTTGACCAGGTACAGTGTGACTCATTTATACTAATATGTAAACAAAGATGTAGTGCTCTATCCATAGGCTACATTAATATGGCCTCATTTTAATTAAATATTTGAATCTGCTTTTGATTAAAAATAGCCAGAGGAAGAGGAGCTGCTGTCATCCTGAGAGCCAAAATCTTGGTTTATACACAAAAATAAAAATAAGTCACTGCTTTTTGTCACGCTATTTTGGTAGTGTGCAATTTCGTGTTTTGTGTTTTGGTATTTGTTTTTGTTATTTAGGACATAATACCTTCTGTGATCTCTAACCAGGTGGGCAGAGTGTCTTACTATAAAAAGGAGCCCCTGAATACAATTTTTTGTCTAGAAAAAGGACAGGGATTAGTTTTGGGATTGTAGTCCTGTTCTGAAGTATAGGAAGCAAGGTATGTACGGAGGAGTAGCGCACAGCCGTGTTCATGGCAAACTTTTATTTATTAGCTGTTTTTCTGGTTTCTTTTTGTGTACGCTACCTTTAATAAGTCCTGTGTCTGAGCGGCATGTTAACTGCAACTTCTGTGTGTCTCCCTGCCTCTGTCAGTGTTCCAATTTGGCCTACGTGACGTTTGGCCTACTGTTAAATGTTACTGCTGAAATTGTTTTATTCAGCAAAAAAAATCTATAGTATTTGCTTCAGAATGAAGTCTTTTTTTTATAAATATAGTAAACCAATGCTTCTGACATGGCAAGTATTTTGAACTGCCTTACTTAGGGAATACTTGCCTTCAAAAGAACAGTAATTGCTTTTATGTGTTTGTTTCACACTTTCCTTAATAAATTACTTGTGGGAATTCTAGGTGCAGCACTGTGCAGAGACACCATTGGTACTAGCTGTGCCATTTGGTGCTACTTGCATGTATTGTAATTAATGCGTGCTCAGTAAGTACATATTGAACATTTTATGCTGAAACACCTGCCCAATTTTGTCGGCTTGCAATTACTAAAACCATAACTTCACAACAGCAAGGTTTGCATGATTTCTTAGAGCTTCTTAATTGTAAAATCCACTTAATCATTCAGGTTGCCCCCCACTTTTTAGGCACAAAGTTAGGCTCCTATGATTGAGACACATAATTCTTGGACTATTGCTTCTGACATTGATTAAAGCACTGAATTGTTGAAACTGCTTTTAGAATAAAACACTTGCCTGTAGGTACCAAAACTAACTCTGTGTTACTTAATAAGAAAGTTTACTGGTCCAGAGCTTATCTATACTTGAAAAGTGAGTATAATTAGTGGGGCTTGTGAAGCAAGAGTCCCCACTTTAAATCTACGACATACTTCTACTTCTTCTTCTTCTTCATGTTGATATCTTTTATACTTTTTTAAACTATTAAGCTTTTTGTCCTTTTTTTGTCCATCTTCATTCACTTTAATGGGACTTTTTTCAACATTCTAAAGCTCCCCATTGTTTAAAAACTCCCAGACTTCCAACAAACGATGTAACTTTTGACACAAATCAGCTACTTTGACCACTTTCCCAACAAGTAAGACAAAAAGTTAGAGTATATGGAAGTTTCCTATACTTCTCTGCTATTCAAAACAGAAATAACTTTTACCAATCAAGAGGTACACCTATTTTAATAACCACACCAACTACATTTTCTGTGACCTTTTAGAAATAACTGCCGCTTTGACCACTTTCCCAACAAGTAAGACAAAAAGTTAGAGCATATGGAATCTTCCTCTACTTCTCTGCTATTCAAATCTGAAATCAAAACAGAAATAACTTTTACCAATCAAGAGGTACAGCTGTTTTAGTAACCGCATCAACTCAATTTTCTCTAACTTTTTATAAACAACTGAATTTTTGAGCACTTTCCCAACAAGTAAGACAAAAAGTTAGAGCATATGACATCTTCCTCTACTTCTCTGCTATTCAAATATGAAATCAAAACAGGAATGACGTCTACCAATCAAGAGGTACAGCTGTTTTAGTAACCGCATCAACTTCTTTCAGTAGGCTACTTCCCACTTTTGAATTAACCGTCATAGAACTTTGAGAAATTTCAAATTCTAGCACATTCTAAGCATGAGACAATTAGTAAACAATGTGACTTTTGACACAAATCAGCTACTTTGACCACTTTCCAAATAAAGCAAGCCCCACAACTTTACTTGTAAAGTTACCATCTAGTTTTGACTTTTGTTATTATACAGTTAAATAAACTTAATGCAAAAGCTTTATTTTTACAGCTGGTTATTAGTTATCAACATTGAAAATGGTCAGACTCCTTAAATTAGGTCTTTGAAAATTGTCAAAATGGTCCTTGAAGGTCCTCCTTGCAGGGTTTGAATTTCATTTTTGTGTGCTGGGGGAATTTCCCTCCTATGCTGCAGCCAATGGGGGGGATTCCAAAATTTTAGGGGCGCATGGCAAAAAAAAAGGCACTTTTGCATATAAAAAACTATACATTTTACTACATCATCATTCACACTGATGTTGCTTTAAAATAAGCTGCTTTCAGGAGACCTAACAGCTGTTCATCCCTGTGAGACAGAGCACTCTCCATTGCTTTTGCCATTGCCTGACGTGAAGTTTTTGCTGCAGCTGAAGAAAAAGGTGCTTTTCTTTTTAAACAGTGCTCTATTTCTTTCTTTTTTTTTAACTCTTTACACTCAGCCCTATTTCTGCCTGTTTTTCACTGTTTTCATATACGTATGTTTAACTACAGGCTGGTAAATACAGTAGCTTGGTGTCTTAAAAATATCTCTGTTTTATAAAATTCATATTATGTGAAATAGGCATACATGTAAAAGGTTTGATGAGTAACATTTCAAAAACTATGTTTGTTAACTTAGCCTCCAGTGTAATTTATCTGGTTGATCCAAAATGGTTCAGAATGCATCTGAGAGCATGTACAACTCCAAAGCTGGGGGGGGCGAGGGGAGGGGGGAGGGTTCAGTCAAAATGATCATTGGCCACTTTCACCCATGTATTTGGCAGGGGTGAAATTTTAACCCCATCACTGCCAAACTTAAATTCAAAACATAATCTTTATTTACGAAACCAAGCAAAACACGCTAGCTACATGTGCAGGATCTCTGCCCTGTCACATATCCTTCTCCTCATTTGTGCAACACATACGGCCTTCCCAAGGCCAGTTGTAGATTATCCCAAAGGAACTTTAACTTGCAACAACTGTGCAAAGACACAAACAGCCATATCGAAATTATTGGACATTATTAAATCGTTTTTGATCATTCATGAGTGGGATTCACTAGTCAAGTGTACCTTCAATAGTCCAGAGCAGTTTCAAGAATATCAAACTTAAATTTACTCATTAAAAGACATTTCTTGGTCCTTTTTACAGCATGGGGCTGGGCCCAATTGATCCACAATTAATCAACTCAGCCAAAGCCACATTCTTCAAATGGATTTAGCAGGGATGATATGTTAACCCCATCCCTGCCAAACTGAAATTCAAAACATCTAATCTGTATTTACAAAACCAAACAAAACACACTATCTACACATGCAGGGCCTCTGCCCTCTCACATGTCCTCCCCTTCATTTGTGAAATGCATACAGTCATCCCAAGGCCCCCTCCCCCTCTCCCTTGTCCATCTTTAAACTCACCTCTTGCAGGTGGGTTGGAGGATGGGTCGGTTCACATTCCATCGCCTCTAGCAAGGGACAAGAGCCGGCAACAGGAACCCAGGCAGCATGGATGGGGTGTCGGGAGGGCAGGTTGGTGACCAGGCGGATCCATCAGCAGGCAGAGGCGAGAGCACCGGCGACTGTGCAGTGATGTCTGGCTCCTCCTCTTCTGATTCTGGAAACAATATTATTATTATTATTTATTTCTTAGCAGACGCCCTTATCCAGGGCGACTTACAATTGTTACAAGATATCACATTATTTTACATACAATTACATTTTTCTTACACATTATTTTTACATACAATTACCCATTTATACAGTTGTGTTTTTACTGGAACAATCTTGTTAAAGTACCTTGCTCAAGGGTACAACAGCAGTGTCCTCCACCTGGGATTGAACCCACAAGCCCTAACCACTACTCCACACTGCTGCCCATTCATCTTTGAACTGTATCAGAGAAAGAAAATGCCAGAATCGAAAGCTGCACCCGAGTCGAAGAAAGGCTCCAAGAAAGCTGTTGCCAAGACCCAGCCTAAAAGAAGCGCAGAAAGACCAGGATAGAGAGCTACGCTATCTATGTGTACAAAGTGCTGAAGCAGGTAGCTTGTTGTCCCCAATTCTACCATGAAAGTGGCAATCACTTTTTATATGGTCATATCTAATGCACCATGTTGGACAGTGGATATCAGTCAACATGAATACAAGGATATAACTCAATAATAGCTTTTCAATTGAATCAAAATAAAGAATGCCACAGAACAGCAGTGACTGAAAGTCTAACCTAATGACTCGATTCATGTGCTGATCATTGCTACTCCCAATAGTCCCTATTACAGTGCTGCTTCCAAGGTATTCTCTCGTGTATTTAACCAGAAGATAATTAGCGCTGCTGATATGAAGGCCTTTAGTGACCTCATTTGGTAAGAGCACTTGTTACAGCTAGATATTCTCTTTTTATTTTGGACAGCACAGTACAGGAATGGCATGCCCTGACCACAGTAAAGGTGTTCTTGTGTCTCTAAAACAGAGGTTCTAATCTGTGCTCTGACGTCATAGGTGATCCTTGGAGGTACAGCTACTAATTTCAACACACCTAAAATAAATGCTGTTGTTTGCATAAACAGTTATAGAGGTTGTCATAAGAATCCATATACACAAAACTGCACTTTTGCACAAATCTTATCTGAAGTTTGGTACTAAGTTGGTAGGTAGAACACAGGAAAACGGTAGTTTATGTAGATTTTCTACCAAACATTTTCTGATTACAATGATACAATGTACACAAGCCTTTATTATTTGTTTATTTAGCAGACACCTTTATCAAAGGCAACTTACAGAGACTAGGGTGTGTGAACTATGCATCAGCTGCAGAGTTGCTTACAATTACATCTCACCCAATAGACAGAGCACAAGGAGGTTAAGTGACTTGCTCAGGGTCACACAATGAGTCAGTGGCTGAGGTGGGATTTAAACCGGAGACCTCCTGGTTACAAGCCCTTTTTTTAACCACTGGACCACACAGCCTATTCATAATGAGGTTTATACAGTGTAATCAAATTATACCCCACTGCCTCATATCTCAAGTGGATATAAGTTCGTATTAATAAAAGGAGAAAAATCATGTTTTAATTAATAATAAAATAACAACGACTTTGGAACTTGTGTCAGCAGCAGTTTTAAAATGGTTTTGATGACATGAATATGTTTTGCCCTCGTTTTTGGTGGATTAAATGAGCTATACCATTACAGTTGTTTTTTTTGTTTTAATCTATAAGTTTCTCCCCTGAAGGGAGACAGACATGAAACACCATTCATTGTGCTGCTTCTCCCCACAGTATCTATTCTCAACTTGTTAGAGAAGGACAAAAAGTTGGAGGCGGCCCTCCTTGTGTACAGTATCTAACCAAACCAGAATATAGTTGGTAAAATTCTTGCTAGCAGTAATTTGAAAGTATTTGGCGCCCTCATGTGGCGATTGGCAGAATAATCTTCTTACAGCCGAGTTGCCTGTAAATATCACAGTACTCAATGTAAAACAAGAGGCAATTATAATACCTTTAGGAAACAGTTCTCTCATCACCTTTGTGTTGTTTTATTTTCATTATGAAATAAACAATGTATTTTTTTTTGGGGGGGGGGGGTGTATATATATATATATATATATATATATATATATATATATATATATATATATATATATATATATATATATCTACAGTGGTGTAGAGTGGTCTGGGGTAGATGCTGGCTTTTAGCGACAGCTCCCGGATATGTTAGCCGTCTACAAATGAGAAACATTACAGTTTAGTAGACATACAAAACAACACAAAAACTCACTATTACCACAATGGAAGATATACATGCTGGCAATATGACCCACAGGGGTCTGTCTTAATGATCTCAAAGAGGTGGATCCTAGCACAGTCCGGTCACTCTTTAACTCTATATTAGTGCTTCAGTGGTTCCCCCAGGAGTGACGCACACACCCACTGATTAGCATTACTACACACACAATAAAACATGATGAAATGAGGTTTATACAGTGTAATCAAAATATACCACACTGCCTCATATCTCAAGTGGATATAAGTTATTATTAATAAATTGAGAAAAAAAGGGTGTTTAAAAATAAATAATTAAATAAATAACAACGACTTTGGAACTTGTGTCAGCAGCAGTTTTAAAATGGTTTTGATGACATGAATATGTTTTGCCCTCGTTTTTGGTGGATTAAATGAGCTATACCATTACTGTTGTTTTTTTGTTTTATTCTTTAAGTTTCTCCCCTGAAGGGAGACAGATAGGAAACACCATTCATTGTGCTGCTTCTCCCCACAGTATCTATTCTCAACTTGTTAGAGAAGGACAAAAAGTTGGAGGCGGCCCTCCTTGTGTACAGTATCTAACCAAACCAGAATATAGTTGGTATAATTGTTGCTATCAGTAATTCGAAGGTCTTTGGCGCCCTCATGTGGCGATTGGCAGAATAATCTTCTTACAGCCGAGTTGCCTGTAAATATCACAGTACTCAATGTAAAACAAGAGGCAATTATAATACTTTTAGGAAACAGTTCTCTCATCACCTTTGTGTTGTTTTATTTTCATTATGAATTAAACAATGTATTTTTTTTGCCACTGATTAGCATTACTACACACAATAAAACATGATGAAATTAGGTTTATACAGTTTTATTATTATTATTTATTTCTTAGCTGACGCCCTTATCCAGGGCGACTTACAATTGTTATAAGATATCACATTATTTTTACATACAATTACCCATTTATACAGTTGGGTTTTTTTACTGGAGCAATCTAGGTAAAGTACCTTGCTCAAGGGTACAGCAGCAGTGTCCCCACCGGGGATTGAACCCACGACCCTCCGGTCAAGAGTCCAGAGCCATAACCACTACTCCACACTGGTTATACCACACTGCCTCATATCTCAAGTGGATATAAGTTATTATTAATAAAAGGAGAAAAAAAGGGTGTTTAAAAATAAATAAATAAATAAATAACAACGACTTTGGAACTTGTGTCAGCAGCAGTTTTAAAATGATTTTGATGACATGAATATTTTGCCCTAGTTTTTGGTGGATTAAATGAGCTATAACATTGCAGTTTCACCCCTGAAGGAAGACAGAAACACGATTCTTTGTGCTGCTTCTCCCCACAGTCTCTATTCAAAGTTAAGAGACATATCCTCTTGTGTACAGTATCTAACCAAACCAGAATATAGTTGGTATAAATTGTTGCTATCAGTAATTCGAAGGTCTTTGGCGCCCTCATGTGGCGATTAGCAGAATAATCTTCTTACAGCCGAGTTGCCTGTAAATATCACAGTACTCAATGTAAAACAAGAGGCAATTATAATGCCTTTAGGAAAGAGTTCTCTCCTCTATAGTAGCTTTCTCTTTTTGTTGTTTGATTTTCATTAAGAAGTAAACACGGGAGGTGTTTTTTTTTTTTTTTTTGGGGGGGGGGGGGGGGGAGTTAGGGGTTGTAGAGTTCAATTAATACTCAGAAGGTTAATATGCTATCTGTGTATACGAAGACACTGCACACTCGTTTTTACTAGGCCATAATATAAAGCCTTCTGTTCTTTATTTTATCTACGTTGTGTTTTTTTCTTTTTTAATTTTATGCATTTTGTTGGCTTGTTTCTTATTTCTGTGATCTGTGGTGTCTGTATGGTCTTTATAGTTGTTATTACAAAAGAGCTTCGGGATACTATATTATGTAAAAAGGGCACGTGTTTGGTTATTGTCAGATTTTTAAAGCTTTCGTTTTTATTTGCGACCTGCAGTTGCATGGTCTTTTTTATAGCTTTAGGATCCTTATAATGAAAGACGCTATCTAACAAAGATTATGATGACTGTTCCTATTAGTATTATTATTAGTATTAGTAATAGTATTATATATATTTTTTCTCCGGTTTTAAATAATCATTGTCTAATCCTAACAATGTTTTAAACATTATACCAGACATTTAGTGTGTTTAATATTTATTATTATTATTATTATTATTATTATTATTATTATTATTATTATTATTATTATTATTATTATTATTATTTTAAATGTTAAACACTTTTCTTTGGGACCAGTTAGGAGATCTGAATTGTCAGATTGTTTTCCAAATGGTTTCATGTGGGTACATCCGGCATTAACATTTTTAAAAAATCCAGTATTGGGCCAAAGGTAGCCTTGAATCCAAATAATATAGAACAGGCAAGGATCGCCCTCCTAGTTTAGAGAGTGAGGATTTCCTATTTTATTCCGGGCTGGGAACCTTCCATAGAAAATCTACCTAACAGTGAGATAGAGAGAATGTTACAGTTTAGTGTGTTCTACTATTAATTCTAATTATTGTACTGATTATTGGCAGCCTAAAGCTTAGTTCCAATCTTCACATAATATAATTCTTTACATGCAAATTAACATTTTCCCATCCAACTAACAGTATGGTTTTTCATGGACCCAGGCTCCCCAATTAATACCTTCATCTTTTTAATTGTAAAATGGACTGCACTGACACTGTAAATGTGTAAAAATCCCCAGGGGCTTTGCCCCTAGACCCCAATGGGGTAGCCTGATCCCAGACCCCTTGTGCATAGCAAAATATGCCCCGTTGGTCCACATTGCGTGACCGTAGAGTCCACTCACTATCTTCTGTAGGAGTCTAACCCTGGTTCGGGCTGCCTCCAACTTTTTGTCCTGTCAACAGAACACCAGGGCCTGCACTGGGCAGAGCGTATGGAGCTGCAGCTCCCTGTCAGTCTAGAAGGAGGTGGAAGCAAGCCTCCAGTTCCACAGACTGGTTAACATGGAATGCCGAGATAGTGTTCGGCACAAGGCAGGATTTGTATGTAGCGTAACCCTTGTTCTGGCCACTGTAAACATGAAGCAGGCTCTCTCATGAATCGAGGACAATCTGATTGACATGAAGTTGGCTGGTATACACTTAAAACACTATGATAAAGTGTCCCTCCTGGAAGCTGGTTTGACATCCCTGCTATAGAATTACTAATAACCTGAATTATAACCTATCCCAGCCTTACTGTAAGCTACCATTACCCCTACCACTACAAGCATGAGCACATGCACGCTCACGTGCTCTGCCTGCCTCTCCTGTGTCTGTGCTGCTGCTTGTACCTGGGTGCATTGCTTCATTCACCTGATAAAATAATAAATTGATGCATGCCATATAGAGAGAAAATATATGGCTATGCTAACTTTATTTGCTGAGTATTACTATACAGCATTAGCCTACTATTATATCACAATGTGCCTCAAACAATAATATATCTCAAAACTGAGTCTAACACTTTCACTGTTATAATCACTAAGCCATTACAGACCTCACCTGCGACCCTGTTGCTCCACCTGCCTCTGAACTGCTTTTACCAGGTTGCACTGCTGCACTCGCCTGATAAAATGATAAATTGATGCATGCTGTTTAGAGAGAAAGTATGACTCTGCTAACGTCATTAGCAAATTATTTTGAATCATTATCAATTGTGTTTATTACTTTAATAACATCTTCCTACTTACACTTTGACTTTTTGTAAAAAAAACTTCCTTATGTCCATCTTTCTTTTTTTGGTTGCTATTATGCTTGTCACCTAAAGCCAAATTGAAGTGATTAGCTGACGTTAGTTGGATGACGATATCAAAACATGCTCACGCACACTCACACTCACACTCTCTCTCTCTCTCTCTCTCTCTCTCTCACACACACATAATGATTTAGCTGTGAAACAAGCTAGCTAGCCACCAAGGACGTGGGGTTAGCAGCTAGCAATGGGTCGCTAACGTAATAGGTAGGTAGGTCGGTAGGTTTATTCACTCAAACTATGTTGCTGATGACCTGACAATACCTTCAGCCCCGGCACCTGGCTTTCATTCAGTCAGTGGGTCACACTCATATCAGACTGACCGGCAAGCGGCAACATCAGATGAGCGTCTTTCCACAGTCCAGCCTAAGCCAGCGTGTCTCAACCTTTTTTTACTCACGCCCCACTGAAATTTATTTGCATATCTGTCGCCCCCCCCCCCCCCCCCCCGATTAATTTGACTTTGTATATATTTTTTATTACTGCCTATATAATATAGTGCATTTATTTAGCCGCCTGGATAGTCACACTGTCCATTCAATCAAATACATATGTTCGTGTTCGCTTTTTACACACACGATACAAAAATATCAAGCAAGGAGTAAGTTAGTTACAAGGGGAGGAAGGAGGAGGATTGAAATAATGTGACAATGCATTAACCAACAAACACAAACTAAATATCGAATTAAACTGATTATATTTATTCTTATTTTTTTAAATAAATGTGAAAATTGTGGCACAATATACACCGTTTAAGAATGACTAGATTTTTTTTTATTTTAAACCCGGAGATTTACCTTTCACTCCCGAGTTCTTGTCCGTGTTACAGGGATGCATTATGGAAGGGCCTAAGCCAATCAAATTAGCGGAGTTTTTTTGTTAGTTTTTTTGGAGGAGGGAGGAGTAACGAGGGGGGGCTTGAGAGAGTTAACCCTTTGTGGAGCAGATAAAATGACTTGACAAAAGACGTTTCAGATTTATCAAAATTATTGGTAGGGACAATTCAACGGTCCCTTGACATTGGTAGGGACATGTCCCTACCGTCCCTAGCTAAATCTACGCCGGTGCTTGTACCCATACTCGGAACATATATTGAGAGGAAAGGTAGTTCATAGTTAGAAAAACTTAAACAAGTTCATATTATTTGTTTATTTAGCAGACACCTTTATCCAAGGTGACTTACCGAGACGAGACTAGGGTGTGTGAACTATGTATCAGCTGCAGAGTCACTTACAACTAAAACTCACCTGAAATACAGAGCACAAGGAGGTTAAGTGACGTTTTCAGGGTCATACAATGAGTCAGTGGCTGATATGGGATTTGAACCGGGGACCTCCTGGTTACAAGCCCGTTTCTTTAACCACTGGACCACACAGCCTCCTATATATATTGAGAGGAACGGTAGTTCATAGTTAGAAAAAAATGAACTGGTGTGCGAGTGTCGTTCAGGTACTTAATCAACAGATACATAAAGAGTGAATAAGAAGCTGAGCGATTGGCATATGTGGCATGTTTGCCCGCTTTTCTGCCCCAGTAAACCACGTTGGGCTGCGCTAAATACAGGTGTAGCTTGCAGAGGGGGTGGCCCTCGCTGGGTACCTGCAGAGAAATCAGCGGGTCGACGTGATTTAACCAGTTAAATTCAAGACTACTTCTTCAACGTAGATAAATACATTTATGCATTAAAAGCCTGCGTTTAAGAAGCTGAGCGAGATGCCAACTTCAGCCTCGTCTGTAAAACCACAGACGTGTGAAACGTTTGTATGTAAATGGTATGTGTGTATATTAAAAAAAAAAAAAAAAAAAAAAATAGAAGTGCTCTATTCCTAAACAGCAGTGTTTATACCAGGTGTAACACTGGTGTTTAGTCATTTGGAAATAATTGTTAAATGTTGTGGGTCAATTGCAACGAACTGGCAGAGTTAGTACGGAGCTGCGTACTAAGTTGCGTAATAGCTAGTACGGTACTATCTCGGGATCATCCCCAGCTGCGTACTAAGTTAGTACCAATTGCATCGAAAAAACAAGCGGAACAAAGTTGGAGACTAGCTGATCCCCAGTTTTAGTACGGTACTAAGGATCAAGCATTGTTGTTGTTACAAAATAGGAACTGAAGGGGGCTCTGAATCATTCTTTCATTCATTCATTATCAGAACCGCTTCATCCTTTTACAGAGAGCCACACACGGCGCAAGGCGGGATGGCTCTGAATCAGAACATTTGAAATATTTGTAACAGTAATGTATGTATTTTACGATATTATGAGCTAATAATCATTTTTACAATGTTACAAATAGGCTGACATTTATACATAAAGTGTGGAGTAGTGGTTAGGGCTCTGGACTCTTGACCGGAGGGTCGTGGGGGACACTGCTGCTGTACCCTTGAGCAAGGTACTTTACCTAGATTGCTCCAGTAAAAATCCAACTGTATAAATGGGTAATTGAATGTAAAAATAATGTGATATCTTGTTACAATTGTAAGTCGCCCTGGATATGGGCGTCAGCTAAGAAATAAATAATAATAATTTGTCTGTAATATATATTTATATGTGTGCACATAATAATTTTTTTATTTTTATTTAAGATATATATGCATGGTAAAATACTCCATATCAGGGCACACGGACTGCCTATAAAATATTCAACCAAGTGCAATGCCATGAAATAAACTAGCAAAGCTGGTTTAATTTTGAATTCTGTTTTTGATTACATTAGCTTTATACATGATACAGACAGTTGCAGTTTGTGCGGTGCGGCCCAGGCTGTTTTAAACTAGGGAGTAAAGGATAACCGTGGTCAACACACACGGGCTGTTTCGACACCGTTCTCATTGGACCACAAAAAGAACAAAACAGGGAAGTGGTGGTATTCCGAAGAAGTATCATAGATAATCACTTCTAAAAACACCCTGAGAAGAGCACTGTTTATTTTATTTTTCAATGTGCCCCCAGGTCCTGCTACGTAAAATAACACTTAACTCACATTCTACCCACTGTGTCCCTACTCCTAAGAACCATGTCGAGTCCCCTCAAATTAAAGAGAATGAAAAGACTTGCTGCCCCCCCCCCCCCCCCTCCTAAAAAAAAAAAATACGTCTCTCAAATGTGAAACCTACTATCGTATAATACAGGCTCTCCATGAATGACTGTAATGCTGCCGACACCGTCATTATTAGTAGTTAACAGTATTGAAGTCGTAATGTTATTTTACTATTACAATATCCGTACAGACAGCAGATGCTTCAAATATACTATAGTGACGACATATACAGACGTGCTCAAATTTGTTGGTACCCTTACAGCTCATTAAAATAATGCTTCATTCCTCCTGAAAAGTGATGAAATTAAAAGCTATTTTATCATGTATACTTGCATTCCTTTGGTATGTCATAGAATAAAGCAAAGAAGCTGTGAAAATAGATTAATTATTGTTTATTCTACAAAGATATTCTAAAATGGCCTGGACACATTTGTTGGTACCCCTTAGAAAAGATAATAAATAATTTGATTGTAGTGATATTTCAAACTGATTAGTTTCTTTAATTAGTATCACACATGTCTCCAATCTTGTAATCAGTCATTCAGCCTATTTAAATGGAGAAAAGTAGTCACTGTGCTGTTTGGTATCATTGTGTGCACCACACTGAACATGGACCAGAGAAAGCAAAGGAGAGAGTTGTCTGAGGAGATCAGAAAGAAAATAATAGACAAGCATGGTAAAGGTAAAGGCTACAAGACCATCTCCAAGCAGCTTGATGTTCCTGTGACAACAGTTGCAAATATTATTAAGAAGTTTAAGGTCCATGGAACTGTAGCCAACCTCCCTGGGTGCGGCCGCAAGAGGAAAATCGACCCCAGATTGAACAGAAGGATAGTGCGAATGGTAGAAAAAGAACCAAGGATAACTGCCAAAGAGATACAAGCTGAACTCCAAGGTGAAGGTACGTCAGTTTCTGATCGCACCATCCGTCGCTTTTTGAGCGAAAGTGGGCTCCATGGAAGAAGACCCAGGAGGACTCCACTTTTGAAAGAAAAACATAAAAAAGCCAGACTGGAATTTGCTAAAATGCATATTGACAAGCCACAATCCTTCTGGGAGAATGTCCTTTGGACAGATGAGTCAAAACTGGAGCTTTTTGGCAAGCCACATCAGCTCTATGTTCACAGACGAAAAAATGAAGCTTTCAAAGAAAAGAACACCATATCATACAGTGAAACATAGAGGAGGCTCGGTTATGTTTTGGGGCTGCTTTGCTGCGCCTGGCACAGGGTGCCTTGAATCTGTGCAGGGCACAATGAAATCTCAAGACTATCGAGGCATTCTGGAGCGAAACGTACTGCCCAGTGTCAGAAAGCTCTGTCTCAGTTGCAGGTCATGGGTCCTCCAACAGGATAATGACCCAAAACACACAGCTAAAAGCACCCAAGAATGGATAAGAACAAAACATTGAACTATTCTGAAGTGGCCTTCTATGAGTCCTGATCTGAATCCTATCGAACATCTATGGAAAGAGCTGAAACTTGCAGTCTGGAGAAGGCACCCATCAAACCTGAGACAGCTGGAGCAGTTTGCTCAGGAAGAGTGGGCCAAACTACCTGTTAACAGGTGCAGAAGTCTCATTGAGAGCTACAGAAAATGTTTGATTGCAGTGATTGCCTCTAAAGGTTGTGCAACAAAATATTAGGTTAGCGGTCCCATCATTTTTGTCCATGCCATTTTCATTAGTTTTATTATTTACAATATTATGTTGAATAAAAAATCAAAAGCAAAGTCTGATTTCTATTAAATATGGAATAAACAATGGTGGATGCCAATTACTTTTGTCAGTTTCAAGTTATTTCAGAGAAAATTGTGCATTCTTCATTTTTTGTGGAGGGGTACCAACAAATTTGAGCACGTCTGTATATGTGTATATTATATGCACACATTATTATCTCAGCAAAAATAAACTGCCAGTACATTCTGGGACTTTCACATGTCTTCCACTATTCCACTTAGTACGATACTAAAATTCTTTGTCCATAGCAAGAGTTATACTAAGTTAGTCCCATACTTCGTATCCTCTAGAGCAGGGGTAGGCAACCCTGGTCCTGGAGTGCCACAATCCTGCAGGTTTTATAGGTATCTCTTAATTGTCAATTACTAAATACCTGGAACACATGGTAATTCTAACCAATTAAGCCCATCATTAAATCAATTAATTAAGGGGCTTAGGTAAAACAAAAACTAGAAGTGTCTGTGGCACTCCAGGACCAGGGTTGCCTACCCCTGCTCTAGAGGGCAGCAGCAGTTATTTTTAGGTTTGTTGCAATTGAGACCTTTTTTAGTATGCAGCTGGGGACTAACTTCAGCCGCCAAGTTCGTTGCAATTGGTATTTAACTTGCGTACTAGTTTAGAACGGAGCTGAGTACTAACCGCGGGATCATCCCTGGTTAGTACGCTACTTTCAGTTTGTTGCAATTGACCCTATGTGTTTAATCTGTGCCATTTTTACTAAGTTTAATGTTTAGATGTTAAACACCAGTCCTGTTATAAACATAATGTGATAGAATTGTGACAATTGTAAGTTGCCCTGGATAAGGGTGTCTGCTAAAAAATAAATAATAATAATTTCAATGCAATCTGCTAAACTATTTGCATTTGTCTTGGTATTTGTATATTCTGAAATATAAGAATTTGCATTTTAATTTCTATTCACCTGAAAGATGCAAACTAAAGGACACTTTTGAGAACTTCATGTTTATTAAACATAACAATCGAAACAAGTACAAAGAATAATTGTGCAATGCACACATATATAAATGTATACATATATCTAATCATTTACGTCCGTTTTTCACAAACCTGGTCCTGCGGGCCCACTGTGTCTGTTGTTTGTGTTCCAACTGAGTTCTCAATTATTAAATTGATCCCCCAATTGAACTAACAATTAGTGACTTGATGCAATGTTAGAAATAACTTGAAATATCCAACTCTTTCGCCTGCTTTCACAAACCCTGATCAGCACTAATCTTGGACTACCTTACCTGAGTTAACATTAGGTAGTCCTAGATTAGTGCTAATTGAGGCCTACGCAGCCAGCCATTTCTACAAATAATTCAAATGCTTTGATTAGACATTTTATTCATTCAATTAAGGGTTCAGTTCGTAATTTAAAGCTCAGTTGGAACACAAATCAGCAAACACTGGGTCCTCAGGACCAGGATTGGGAAACACTGTTTTATGTAACTTGCTTCCTATATTGGTGCATACCTGTTAATTATTATGAGCTACATGATTACTGCGTTTATGTTGTTATTTTTTGTTATTATTTCACCTCATGCTATGCAAATGTAACACTGCAGTGCCTTCTTCACTTGCAACCTCTGAAGGATTCATTAAAATACAGTCAACAAGAGGCTATCGGGAGCTTTGTTCACAAATAGGATCACTTGCCATCCACTGCGTCTCTAACTACTGTGGATATTTGTAACTTCTTAGGAGAACCTTTCAATAGAGGTGAGCAGCAACATGTTGCAGTTTCTCACCAAAATGTCTGAAATTTGTCCTGAAGTATCTGGCATGGTTTCAGTCACAATAAGTCATGGCATTCTATGTACTACAAGTAACTACTGCTCAACAAACCGAGAGGTGTTGCATGTTTATCCTCTACATGTACCTGCTGGTAAAGATTCCATGTGTTTGGAAGAACTCATTTATAGAAATGACAAATTGGCAATGATTCCTGGTAGCAAATGTAGGCAATCCAAAACTTCTCCAATCATGAAACATGAACTTATTGAAATCAGCAGGGAGACTGATTGCAGTCCAACTTATGCTTTGGGAAACCAAACCAGACGGGACCGTTACAAAGTGACACAATGCTAAGTTTACTGCTGTGCAGAAGAGCACAATTACTGTGGACAACAGGAATTACCAATTAGATTACATTATAATACACCAAGGACAGGGTGTTACTTCAGGACACTATGTGTCTGTTCTTGCTGTGGGTGCTACTGGAAAATGGGTGCATGCAAATGATGCACTTATTGAAGTCAAACCATGGTCAAGCAATGCAAACAAAATCTATAGGGCCTTATTATGAAGAGATCTAATGCTTTACAAATGCCTTAGCCTAAGTTCATAACACCACTATATCAAGGAGAATAATGTTTTTTTCCAGCATTAAAATGTGTTAGTACCCTTTAGCACGGACATGCATATGTACCTTTTGAACCATTCATAACATTGTAGTTTTGTACCTACGTAAATATCAATATATCAATACCTACCAAAATAGACATATTGTTTTCACCACTCATGCAACTATAAGAATACAATGTTTACACTTTCAATACTGTCCAAAAGTCCCTTCTACCATTATTTTACTTTCAAATCTTTTCTCATTTCTCTTATATTACTCGACTTATAACTATCTTGTAATGTCTATCTGTCTATTTACCATACACATTCTTGAATATCTTTCCCTCGCTTTATTCATTATTTGATGAAGTAAAAAAAGAAGTGATATCTAGAACAAAAACATTGTCAATGTAAAAAAACAAATTAAAAAAACGCAACAGCCGTTTAAAGGGGTGATATCAAACACAAAAGTCCAAGTTAGGAGAAGCAGTTAGACCAATCTTGTCAAGCATCAAGCAAATAGGCACAATTGGAAAGGTGCTGGGGCCCAAGATTCACACAATTCTTGCTTCTAATTTGGCGCCTTTTTTTGATCGCTTCGCTCCACTTTATCACTCCACTTGAAATGCTCTTTGTATGACTTGAAGTGACTGAGACACACACTCACACACACTGAGACTGTGTGTTGTAGTGTGTGTGTTTCTCAGTGTATGTATGTCTCAGTGTGTGTATGTCTCTGTGTGTGTGTCTCAGTGTATGTGTGTCTCAGTGTGTGTGTATGTCAGTTTGTGTGTGTGTGTCTCAGTGTGTCTGTGTGCCTCAGTGTGTGTCTCAGTCACTTCAAGTCATACAAAGAGCATTTCAAGTGGAGCGATAAAGTGGGCCAAGTTAGAAGCAAGAATTATGTGAATCTTGGGCCTAATTGCTTCTCCTAACTTGGGCTTTTGTGTTTGACATCACCCCTTTAAACAGCTGTTGCGTTTTTCTAACTTGTTTTATTTTACATGTTAGATATATATACACACACATATATACAAGCTGTGGCTTATCCAAGCAGGGTATAGGTTGATCAGCAAATGTATGTAAGCCCTTAAAGGACATGGAGCTAGCAAAATATTTCCAGTAATCCGAACTAATTTACATTACCCTCACTTTATAGGTATCACGTTCCTATATGAAATATTCACAAAACGCAGTGCTCCTTGCACATATTTTAATCCTGCACTTCAGTGTTTAGTTTGTAGGAATTTACAGCTCTTGCATTTATACTAACTCATTTCCCAGGGGTAGTATACATGTAGATAGAGAATATGCAATAGGACTTATGATTCAAGGCAGATACACACAGCTGACATTAAATAGAATAAAATAAAAAAAAAAAAACTTAAAATACTTTTGCTCTTTTTAGGTCAACTTGAACAGTGGGGGGGGGGGGGGTTAAAAAATGCTGTTATGACACATTTCATTTTACACAGTATTTGCTGTACTTATAAAAAGAAAATGCAACTACATTCACTTGAATAGTCTCCCAGGTGTGCTGTTTTAGCTACTGCTGTTTGAAGTTACCTTCTCCCCTTGTGGTTTACACTTTACCCCCAATAGTCTGTCACCTTTTTATCCTAATTGGCTCCAAGGCCTTCATCTGCTCACATTAGCAAGATGCAGCAGGTTTTTAAATTACTGTGGTTTTTTTTTTTTTTTTCGGTTTTGTTCCACTGATTTTTAATATAACCATCAGCTGCAAGAACTGTACCCTAGCTATCATCTTCTTCGGGATTTTAAAGTGGTAGTGATCAAAACAAAAAACACATTGGGGTCTATTTTAAGGATCTAAATGGCAGAGAGGGAGCTTCACATATAGAAAATGACTGGTGCCAAGGCAATTCATTAGGTGAAAATCAGCTACCCCACACTTACTCCTCCAAACACAAGTCAAATGAAAAGAAAATTCTTAGTCGAGCAGACACACTGTATGCTTCGACGCGTCTCTCTTTCTGTATACTATACTTCAAACTAAAGGACAATTTGTGGGGATTAAGCCAACACACAATTGCAGGTTGGTAACACATTGGCAGGACATGTATAATTAAGTTATTGTTTAATTTTGATTTTTAACATTGGCACCCTAATGTTAGCACAGTGTCATGCTGATTGGAGAGCACCGTTCCACTCAACACAGTAACAGTTTAAAAAGGCAGACAGTGCACATGGATATGCAGCAATGGAAACTAGCAACATATTACCAAGTTGTCCTTTTTCCATCTAAAGATTGCTCGGTTGCTCCCTGTCTTGTCGCTGTCTGCTGCAGAAAAGCTTGTACATGCGTTTGTATCCTCCAGGCTTGACTATTGTAATGCCTTACTTACTGGGGTGTCAAAGAATACCCTTCAAAAGTTCCAGTGTGTTCAGAATTCTGCAGCTAGGGTGCTGACAAGGTCTCGCTCTGGTGGTCACATAACCCCCATACTGAAATCATTACACTGGTTACCGGTCAAATACTGCATTGACTACAAAGTACTGCTGTTGACTTTTAAAGCCAATAGGGGTATCTCTCCCTCTTACATTTCTGAGTTAGTTACCACCTACACTCCTTGTCATGCTTTGCGGTCCTCCGATGCTGGCCTTATGGTTGTCCCCCTGACTAAACTGCGTACAGTGTGTGACAGGGCTTTTTCCTCCTATGCTCCTAGGCTGTGGAACACACTTCCTTCTGAGATCCGTCTTTTTAAATCCCGCCTAAAAAGTTTATTTAAATTGGCATTCTTATGACTTTTACTGTCATTGCATTTTTAATTCTAACTGTTTTAATATATTTTGTATGTTTGTTTCATTTTTTCTGTTTTTCACTTTTGTTAAGCGCTTTGTGATATTTATTTATGAAAGTTGCTATATAAAATAAAGATTATTATATTATTATTATTATTATTATTATTATTATTATTATTATTATTATTATTATTATTATAGGGTACAGGTTAATTGACCATTTAATATTAAACAACACACTCACAAAATGGAAAACAGTTTGCAAATATCACAAGCAAAAATATATTTATTACTTGAAACCCACACACTTAAACATTTTGCATACAGAAAATAGCATTTATAAATAATAATAAATAAATAAATAAATAAAACAAAGTCATACAACTTGATTAAATAAGACATTTGCAGGATTGAAAAGTCAATTGCTCTTTTTAAATTCGGCATGTGTGACAAAATTGCACTGAAAATAACATATATATTATGATCAGATCCTGGCTCTACCAGTAACTCTACCTGGTGACACAATAAATACCTCCATATTAAACTGGGTTAGGATTTCATAAGATTAGACAGGAACTTTTCAAACATGCTATACATGTCTCGGGGTATTTCAGACAAGGGTCTAAAATACTTTCAAAAACAGGTAGGATTATAAATGTTGCTTGCTTACACACTGCACTTACTTCTCTTGATGCCACTTAAAGTAAAACAATTAAATTACACGTAAACAAGCTTAATTTAATTAGAAAATAAATAAGTGCCATTTAAAAATTGTCTCGGTGTCAAATCTGCACCCCACAAACCTCCCTTCAGTAGATACTGGAGCCCAGCTTTTAAAACTGTTGAGGTTTTAATCCATCTGTCAAGGCTCTTCATATGTAATGTTCAATACTAAAGTACAGCAACATTAAACTTTAATTTGAAATTTAACACAGAGTGCTCCTAAGTAATGTTTTTGTTGAATAATACATTTTCCTGAATACCAGGACACCTTATTTCTAATTGTCTTATTTTTATTCTGGGGGGGGGGGGAGATTTCCACAATTACATGAAAGGAAACAAAAACGCCATGTTGTAAAACAAGAAGAAAAAAAAACCAGTGGACTTCAGGGTTCATACAGGAGATCTCCATCTCTTGTAACTGTCCGCATTTTCAGCTACAATTTCTCAATATACAGAACCCCACCCATCAAAACAACAAAACTGTCTGCACACCTTTGTGTCAGACTACATTTAGGGTGCAATTCATAGCTGTAATTAATCTTTAAAACATACAGAACTTACTCAGCTCTGTTGTAAACATTAATACCACTTAGCATTCCATGTATTTGCAATAGACGAGGCAGAGTCACCTGTAAGAAACTGAAAACCACCTCTGACACACAATAGAGCCGTGCAACCTGTTCTGTCTCTCACGGGAGTAATATAACATTGCACAATCCAAGGCAGTTTCTCTTACAGGGCATATAAAAAAAGGAATGATTTTTTTTTTTTTTTTTAGGCTTTATCCCAGAGCAAAAATAAATGTTCAAACACAAATGATACCTGAAAAGCAACAAAAATAAAAAAACCAACAACAACAAACATGTGTTTCTGAGCCAACAACGAGGTAACATGACAATGAGGTAACATAACAGAGAAGCAGATAAAAAGCGAAGCTCTTCCTCCGCTTTTGGAATTGTGCGCACAGTTCAAGCATTAGAAAATACAGCAACCCCCCCCCCCCCCCCCCCCCCACGCAGCAGCCCATCCCCTACAGCTGCGTTCATCTCTGCTGTGTAATTAGAAACGTTCTTTTTTTACAGAAGGTGTTTCTTTTATTATTATCTGTAGTGGTTTTATTAAGAGATGTGAAAGCTTTACTTTTTATATTTTTACACAGCTACAGGCTGTTTTTACCTCAACCTCCTACACAGAACAGTGATTGTCCAGGCTTTTTTTTCCATAAGCCTTTCTATTCAATTAGCCAAAGCCTCAGACTGTCATTATAAATCTACTAATTATTTTTATGTGCAGTATATTTTAAATACGCCTTTATCCGTGTGTTGGAACAAATTAGCAAATGGTTTATTTCAAAAGGCAGGTTACTTGACCCGAGCATAACTTCTGCCTTGATAGTGCATTGTATCTTTAAAGCAGGTAGCCCACCGTTTGTTAAACCCTGTTTTATAGTCATGCATGCAGCCTGGTACATTCTTTAAATTCATGTAAACAACAATGCTTAAGCTTCATTTAGAAACTCTACTTCGCGCCAAGACCAGTAGCAATTTGATCAATCATTATCAATATAAAAATATATAATCTTGAAGGTATTTTCCCTCCAGTCAGCCTTTTATCCTCTTAACACAGAGTGCTCCTAAGTAATGTTTTTGTTCAATAATACATTTTCCTGAATACCAGGACACCCTATTTATAATTGTCTTATTTTTATTCTGGGGGGGGATTTCCACAATTACATGAAAGGAAACAAAAACGCCATGTTGTAAAACAAGAAGAAAAAAAAAACAGTGGTTCATACAGGAGATCTCCATCTCTTGTAACTGTCCGCATTTTCAGCTACAATTTCTCAATATACAGAACCCCACCCATCAAAACAACAAAACTGTCTGCACACCTTTGTGTCAGACTACATTTAGGGTGCAATTCATAGCTGTAATTAATCTTTAAAACATACAGAACTTACTCAGCTCTGTTGTAAACATTAATGCCACTTAGCTTTCCATGTATTTGCAATAGACGAGGCAGAGTCACCTGTAAGAAACTGAAAACCACCTCTGACACACAATAGAGCCGTGCAACCTGTTCTGTCTCTCACGGGAGTAATATAACATTGCACAATCCAAGGCAGTTTCTCTTACAGGGCATATAAAAAAAGGAATGATTTTTTTTTTTGTTTGTTTGGTTTTTTTTTTTAGGCTTTATCCCAGAGCAAAAATAAATGTTCAAACACAAATGATACCTGAAAAGCAACAAAAATAAAAAAACCAACAACAAACATGTATTTCTGAGCCAACAACGAGGTAACATGACAATGAGGTAACATAACAGAGAAGCAGATAAAAAGCGAAGCTCTTCCTCCGCTTTTGGAATTGTGCGCACAGTTCAAGCATTAGAAAATACAGCAACCCCCCCCGCAGCAGCCCATCCCCTACAGCTGCGTTAATCTCTGCTGTGTAATTAGAAACGTTCTTTTTTTACCGAAGGTGTTTCTTTTATTATTATTTGTCGTGGTTTTATTAAGAGATGTGAAAGCTTTAATTTTTATATTTTTACACAGCTACAGGCTGTTTTTACCTCAACCTCCTACACAGAACAGTGATTGTCCAGGCTTTTTTTTCCATAAGCCTTTCTATTCAATTAGCCAAAGCCTCAGACTGTCATAAAAATAATTAGTAGATTTATAATGTGCAGTATATTTTAAATACGCCTTTATCCGTGTGTTGGAACAAATTAGCAAATGGTTTATTTCAAAAGGCAGGTTACTTGACCCGAGCATAACTTCTGCCTTGATAGTGCATTGTATCTTTAAAGCAGGTAGCCCACCGTTTGTTAAACCCTGTTTTATAGTCATGCATGCAGCCTGGTACATTCTTTAAATTCATGTAAACAACAATGCTTAAGCTTCATTTAGAAACTCTACTTCGCGCCAAGACCAGTAGCAATTTGATCAATCATTATCAATATAAAAATATATAATCTTGAAGGTATTTTCCCTCCAGTCAGCTTTTATCCTCTGTAACCTCATCTGTCACCCCCAATAATCAGAAAAGAAGGTGCTTTTGAAATTTAATGCACAACAATACAGCTCAAGACACCTTCCTTCCCGCTGCTAATGTTTATATTTAGACTCACGCTCACAACACCCACCCACACAGTACAATCAATAGTCTTTTAAAATCATTAGGCCTACATCTTCCAAGGCGACATGTAAAGAAAGGCATTTAGGCGCCATATTGTCAACCTCTGCACATATTTTATAACCACAGTTTTTTTTTTCTGTCCCCAATGCAGCCAGAACTTGCTAAGCTTACAGTCTATCTTGTAACGCATTTCAAACAGCAAAGGCAAGACCAGTCATTGTCTTTATAAAAGTAAGCCAGCATGACCTTGTGATCTGCCACTTTGAATGGTGAATCTAGCATAAACAACATGTCTGTCAGACAACTAGAACAAAAAGCAGCTCCTGAGCGCATAGTTAGGACTATTTTTTTCACGGTAAAAAATTGCTTACTTCACAGTATTTCACTGTCTAAAAATAGGGTTAAGCATAATATTTATTAAACCAGAACAAAATAGCATTGTCACTTCAAAATTGATCATTTTCTCTAGAGTTATTCTACAACAGCCGCTCCTAAATATTTAAATAATTTCCTCATAAAAAACAGTAAATGCTAAATTGCAGAATATTTCGTTTATGTCCACCTTTTGAAAAGACATTAGGGTTAAGCATAATATTTATTAAACCAGAACAAAATAGCATTGTCGCTTCAAAATTGATCATTTTCTCTAGAGTTATTCTACAACAGCTGCTGCTAAATATTCAAATTATTAGCTGAATCAAAACAATGATTACCAAACCACTCAGAACAATATCAAGCATAACAAAAAGGCGCAGGGCAGTAAAAACAAACTATATGTAATTGGAAGCTACTTACTCCAAGCCTTTCCATTAGGAGCCCATACTCAGTTATATCCACTAGTGCGGACGAAACCAAACTAGGCTAATAACTTAACAGCACAGAGACCTCACAGAAGGCGGCAGTATCCTTTATGTTCTTGTAACATGTCTGTAAACTGTTGTCATGTCGTAGTAGGCAAGTGGTCACTTGACAGACAGCCAGATGAACATGTTCACATCCAGCACGTGTAGAGTGCCTATGTATTATTTTCTCCCTCAGCTCAGAGATTTCCCAACGGTGAAATGAGCTGTTCTAAAGGTTAAGAGCCCACCCCTGAACCAAAACGTATTTTACAGCCTCCGACAAAAAAAGATGCTGCCTGTAAACATAGATGCATTACCTGTAACATTATACTATAGCTGTGACTATAAATCGCAGTAAAGGATTGTCCCCTGTACAAGGTTCTTCCTATTATGTTTCAAATCCCCATAAATGTTTGTTTATTGTGAAAGCCAAGTTGAATTTTAATATGCTGTAATGTATGTGGCGCTCTACACTTAATAGGCTTGATGTGATTAATGCATTACATACTAAAAGTGCAATGGTATATACTAGTGTGCAGTGAAGCATCCAACACGTCAATGCGACATTCCTTCATGCGCTCCTGAATGGGAATGTGTGAAGGAGCGTGTAAATGAATGTGCTTCTAGACGGAACGCTGGATCAGTTTGTTCTTGTCCGGCTCAAGAAACTCTTCAACCAGGACATGGATCAGCTTCTGAAGTTCCTCTTTCAGACAAGCGGGGTCGCTTAAAAAGAGCAAAAATCAGAAACACAAAGTTATGCCCACCTCCAAAGAAACAACATGTAAGTGGTGAATCCACATGCCAAAGTGGTACATGATTGCATTAGATTATGTTAAGATTAGCTCTTGTATTTTCTGTACTATCATGCTCTACCTTTTTTGTGGCACATGATATACCTAGCATTATACTGTGTGTACACTTGTGTATCACCACATGCTCATGTCATTTTTCCCCACCACCACAAAACCCATAAGAATACATATTCTTAATAAAATTTGGCTTTATAGCTGGAGACATTCCAAGTCAAAATGATATAGCCCATGGTTAAAGTTTGTGACTGCGGATTGTTGTTAAGGAGTATCCACACACAATATTCAAAGACTGAAACAACTTAAACAATTTGGTGGATTCATCATTTTCCTGCAGTTCCCGAAGACAATGTACTACTAGTTTGAACAGGGTAACTGTAATGGGAATCTTTTGGAATGCTGAATTAGCTGAAGTCTTTTTTTCTGGTCATCTTCTTAGTACTGTGGAGTATTACTCTGTGTAAAAGGATGCTCCAGCACTAACCTCTGTCCTGGAGCAGCACGTAACTCAGCATAGTACTTGATCTTGGGTTCTGTGCCACTTGTCCTCAGAGTTGCAACACATCCATTCTGGAAAGTGAAGGTGACCATCTGGCTGTTTTTAGTCACAGGAAGCACCTGCACCAGTGAAAGTTTTGTAAAGGTGACTGTAATGTTAAGCTCTGCATTATAAATGATGTTCTAAACTGGCTTCACCTTTTTGAGGAGGGGGGACGGGGACTTGAACATAGCTCAGAAATGTACATAAACAAATTCCCTTATACATTAGAAAAATCCTTACGAAATACTGTCATGTTTTTAATTATAAAATCACACCAGAAACCAACTAAATCACAGTGCAGTATTTGCCAGCATTCCAGTATCCTGTGTACAGATGTCATTCCATGCATAGAACTTCCAATGTTCCAAAATCAAAACAAAACAAAAAAAAAAAAACCCACACACATACCTTTGGTACCTATTCGCTTCACTCTTTAAATTTGGATGAATTTTATATATGTTTCTCCAAAAGAGAATATTACCGAAATCACTTTAAAAACACACGTTTCTCCGGTTGCACTTTTGCCACCACCTATGGAATGAGAGATGCCCTACACCAGGCATACTCATTTATAATGTAGGAATTTGCTGCCACTCAGTAGTTGGGGTGGGTTTAAAGTATTCAGAATGAATCAATGCTAGATACAAGTCAGGAAGGGACACAGCCAACTGCACTGGCAAAAGTATTTTTTTTTTTTTCTAGTAGGTTTTTTAAATTTTTTTAAATGGGAAAGGGGTGAAAAGTCAGCATGAATTGAATAACCATTTCCAGTTTATTGGCTATACACCAATTTCATTTTTTTGTATCTGGGGTGTTTTCTCATTTAAAAACTGAAAATCAGAAGCCCTAAATATAACACACTTTGTGCACCACCTGCATATACAACGTGCATGACAGAGCTGCCTTGGTGTACATCTTTGCACACTTGTAGCGCGCAACCTGTATATAGCATGCAGACATTCTAATAAAACTTGTACAAGCGTGCACAGTATTGTTTTAATAACAGGATGAGATTCACAATTCAAAATACACCAGGGCTGCTTCTAGACAGGGATGACGAACCTTCGAACTGAGCTGAAATATACTTACACATTTCTGACCAGGTTGGCTGCTGTCGTACCCCGTGGTGACGTCCCTGGTGTGGACGATACTGTATCCTCCACAGGACCTTGGGTATTCCCTCTCGCCTCCAAAGTTGCGAAGACGGTCAAATATTCTTTTGATTGTCGGAAGGTGTTGGCAGATTAAATAGGAAGTCTTTGAAATGTGGAAGCCATAGCTGCAGGGCAGGGGAGGTACATAGACATGAATCAGTTCAGACAGTTTGCCACTCTGATGTCTTAACACACTAACAGGCTGAGCAATAATAGTTTTGCACGATATGCTCTAGAGTCATCGTTCTGCAGGCACTCAGACCCCAGGCCACGTTTCAGAACCATTCATCCTCACTACATTACATACTTACGTAAGAACTTTCTATCTTCTGATATTATGGTCAATATTGGTGCATATGAAAAATGAGCTCCCTAAATTTACTTTTCAACAGAGATCCCAAAAAGGTTAAATAATGTATCTTTCTAGAAGGTTTTGACTCACGTTTCATATATTTTCGAAAGCTGTTGGGACAACGTAAGGTTCCTGGTCTCTAAATAGGCTGCCATTTCTGCCACCACAACAGCAGCACTCACCCCATCTTTATCAAGGACTGAAGTACCACACATGAATCCTGTGGTAGAGAAGCAAATCCAAAGAATATTTAACATGTCAGGGTAGAAAATTAAAACGTGTGTATTATTAGCAGTCAATTGCTGTAACGTTTACTTAACATCAGAGCTAAAAGAGCCATACCAGAGAGTTCTTATAAAACTATAGAAAGTTTAGTTTACTAAAAAGGGATTTAAAAACTCCAGTAGTCTTCAGTGTATTAAACAAGCTGCAAGTTTAACACGCAGCATCAATGAGCTGAATTGCAGCTGCCCTCGCTTCTACCCAAGAGTACACATTGTCTCTGCAGTCTTTTCAAACCCAGTAAAAGCCTTAAACAGCAGACTTCAAAAAACAGCCAAATTGTGGAGCTCAAGCGCCATCTACTGGACATCGACTGAAATCCGTAAATGGTTAGACAGCACCTCCATGTCCTTGATAATAGTGGCTGTATTGTTACCTGCTGCAGTATTCCAATATGCCACAGTCTAGACTCTTAAAACAGACCCCTACGGTATTTGGGATGGCGATTTTTGGCAAACACGAACCAACTTTTTAAACGATGCATGGCGAAAAAGAAAAATGCCACCTCTTTAAGGTACTGGAAGCTAATAAAATCAGGTTAGTGAATTGTATCTTGAACAAAGCTGTTCACTATGCTTGTCTCAAATCACAGGAAACATGAAGATATGGATTTACTAAATTTAATAGACACGAACACACACAAACACACAGACTTTTCAATCTCTTGAGGCATCCAAACCAGCGCCAAAAAAGTCTTCTACAGACTTACCCGACTAAGATCCAGTAAAAGGAGAGCAAATTAAATCACTGCAGTCGACGAACTGCTTAACTCACTAGAGGCATCATGGGATCCCAATGCGTCACATAAAAAAATTATTAAATGCCGGCACAAGCCCTAGTGGCTAGTTATTGAATTAACTCCGCCTCTTCAAACCACAGTCTCAGTATCAAGTGTAGGGTATTAAAAAAAATGAAGAATATATTTAAATGTATTCAAGTCAACAAACAAATTATTTGCTAAAAATATGGTATATGATATTGTCTTCTATGAAATAAAATACATTTTAATAAATAAAACACATCTGCAAACTATCCCTTCCCACACAAACAATATACTGTATAACACCTACTCTTAGGACTGATCCAGAACAGTACAGACTGAATAAATGCCAATATGATTATTGTTACAATCGCTTTCGATATATAGGATTAAAAAACAAACATACCGATAGACTCCTCAAATGCAAACAATACTTCATTTCCATTGTCCATTAACTCTTTGATTCTGTTTCCAATCCATTTGAAACCTGGTAATGTTTCCTGTAAAAAAAAAAATGACATTAAATTAAATAAATGAAAAAAAGGTTTATCATTATCAAGTATATCATTATCAACTTTTAAAAGGGCAGAACAGCATCAAAAAATAAACCATGGCAAAAGTGTAGCAGAGATAACCCTAGACATAGCCGTCTGGCTTTCTGTGTTGACTAACCTACAGTTTAGATTAAAACAAGCAAGATTAGGGATGCCCCTTTTCAATTCTAAAAACCAACAGGACTGTACCACAAAGTGAAACCCCTCCTGCTGTGCGATGGTCTGCAGGATTTTGGAAGAGACTGTAGTTGCCAGCATGTGAACTCTCTTGATGTCAGCTGCGTCTGGGTGCTTTTCCTTCCAGCAGGCCAAGAGCCACCAGCCGAGGAGTGCTGCCAACTCATTACCCGTGAACACTTTCCAACGACCACTGGAAACCAAGCAGCACAAACAGCCACATTAGAGTCTTTGTAAAACAGACAACCAAAACAATGTTCCTTTGCAGATTTCTGTGAAGAACAGAAAGTAGAAGCCTAAAGCCAACAAACGTATGGGAAGAATTGTGTCCAAAATTGCCCCAGGTTTTACCATGCGTCTTTAGTATATGTGAACCTTTACAAAAGGTGTGTGAGCTGGTAATTCATTTCAATGTAAAAATAGTAATGGCTAAAACTGCTCCGAAATGTTAGGAGGTGGATGAGAATCAGCCACCTTTATAATAAAAAGAAGCTCTGCTTGATGTACTTGTCAATTATTACTTTCCAGATAGCCCCTTCTCTGTGTTCTGACACTGGAAGCAGTTTTTGTACTTTTTATGATAATACGGACATCGATTCACTACTCTACGGCCAAAGGTTTTTGGTTATAACTTACATAATGAAGTCAACCGGAAGCCATAACTGTAGTGCAACTCCAAATCACACACACACTGTATACCTATATCTAAGGCTACTTTATATGACCATACCGTCCATACAAAATGAAACCACAAAGATTTGCAAAAAACAAATCTGAGCACTTACTTCTCATACTGCTCTGCTACTGCCAATCTGTCAGCATCTGGGTCTGTTGCTAAGACAACCCTGGCACCCTCTTTCTCTGCCAGTCTAAGTGCCAGCTCCTTAGAAAATAAAACAGGAGGCAAGACGATAATGGGTACCTCTGGACTGTTTTAAATTAAAAGACTATTTTATGCTAGCTTCGCTGGCCTGAGTTATGTCATGTTCTTTGGAAACCATGTAATATTCTGACCTTTCAACTCTGTTTCATGGTATAGTATAGAAACAGGTTGCAGTCAAGACAGTTGAAATGTCACAATATCGCATATCTACATGCCCTTTAAGAATTTCATTTTGAAAATGTATTTCAGGTGTTTTTTATGCTGAACAAAAGAACAGGAAAAGGTAAGAGTCCTCACCAAGACTGACTCGCCTTCCTCAGGATTGGGGCAACGGACCGTAGAAAAGTCAGGATCTGGGTCCTTCTGCTCTTGAACTGGAATAGGGGGTGCAAACCCAAATGCTTTGAAGGCCAGCTGCACATAGTCGTGCCCAACTCCATGAAAAGCTGTGTGCACAAACCTTAAAGAGGTCTTTGCATTGAGATCTCTAAAAAGAAATATAAGAAATAAAAAAAGATTGCGAATCATGGAAGAAATTTAAAAAAATATCCTTGCAAAATGAAGATTTTTTTTTTTTGTACCTGTGAAAACATATAACTTTTAAGTCTTCCATGTAGCTTTTGCAGATTTCATCCAGGGGATCACTCCTCAGAGGACTACCATCAGCTATGTTCTCATTCCAGGATCCATCCCAAGGCTCTACACTCTCTTCTATACATTTCAGGATCTCTTTGTCATGAGGAGAGGTTATCTGAGAGCCATTCTCCCAGTACACCTATAATAGTAATAATATTTAGGTTGCAGTCAGTGGCCCTTGAAGAAAGAATATGAAACAGAAGGTTACGTTAAAAGCTCCTACGTGAACCTTAGTTAAAACTTAGCACCAAGGTTACAAACAAGTTTTAACCCCAGAGCATCCATTTAGTTTTTTAGTATCCACCCCAGTTCTGTAACAAGCAATGCTTTACTGGGAGAACTCCATCCCTCATAGTACTCAGACAGAAGACACTGGTCTGCCCAGTCATTATATCTCAAGACAAACAAGGCTCTATGGGATCAACCTGGCCACCACCTTGAGTCAAGGCAATTTAACCTACAATGCAGTGAAATCAGTTATGCACAGCATGCATGGCAGACCCGGGTTCCTCAGGAGATCTCCCAGGATTTTATGCACTCTGGTATAAAATAAGATCCCCAATCAAAAGAAAATACACATTTTAGGAACAGGCAGACATAGTTCATGCCATGTGTACAGCTCTCACGCAGTTCTTGAAAAACACATATGCAATACTGCTGCTAAGAAATTGCTCATCATCTCAAAAGAAGAGAGAAGGTTCACCTTGTACCCATTGTCCTGTTTTGGGTTATGTGACGCTGTGATCATCACACCTGCAGTAGCTTTCATCTGCTTCACCGCATAGGGCTGCAAACAAATGAGAAACAGCAAAATGGTACATATGAAAACCTCAATATTTGCACATTTGCACATGCAAAAATTCCAAGTGGAGCTTTGAGAGTAAAGCAATCTCATTTGACAGCAACAGCTCTAAAACCCAAGTGCTAACTACTAAGATTTAGCTTGAATATTCAGATTTGTTAAGAAGCAGTTAAGATGCATTTAACAAGGGGATTCGTCCACATTGAGAGCATTTCCCTGTGTTTTCTGCGTTTATAATGTCATCTAACTAACTTAATCAAGAATAGTTGTATGCCTTAGATTATAATGCAATTAGTGTGAACTCTTCCTAAATTCTAAAATACTAACATAGGGCCAGATTTATGAAGATATTTTCTTGAAAGTTCTATTTACCCTATTTTTTGTGAAAGGGAAAAAAACTGTTAATGTTACAAATCTGATAAAAGGCAACTAAGAAAACTTTGTTAGATAGACTTTCCCTAAAGGCTAGGAGTTCAGAAATATGAGCATATACTGCTGGCAGAGCCTATTTATTCCCCAGCAGGATCTATACATGTCCAACTGAATACCCCCTGTAGAGGCAGCCAGTCAGTGACAGAGTGCTCCATTTAGATCACAGACAGTGCGGACATGCCAGGAAGTAAAGCTGTGCCCCACAAATCCAAAGGGTGTCTGCTATGCACCAACCACTGCAACATCAAAAATTAAAAGAGCAACACTGAAAGAGACAAAATCATGTCAGACTGCGAGCAGCAGTTGAAATGTCCTCATCTAGAACACAGGCCTTCACCTTCACCTCGCACCAAGGAAGCTATACTGAATGCAGCACTATTGCCAACACTATGGCTGCTGAATTTAAGTACATGTGGGCTCATTACCA